>NC_137931.1:814300-1179300 GCF_963969265.1 Rhamphochromis sp. 'chilingali' | reverse complement strand
TACTGTCAAATATGTGTAGTCTGCAGAGACAGGATGAAGCCTAGCCAACCAAAGCTAATCTGCAGCTTACGTGAAAAAAAGAGAAGTTAGTAGAGGAATATCTTTTTCAGTCATTATCATAATGCCATTGTGAGTGTGACTCATTGCTCTGCTGCCATCCAAAAATGTGCCACATGATGTGACCCTCAAATGCACCCACAGTGGCTGACGTACCTGACAGCTGTGGTCTGTTGGTTCCACTGCTGTGCTGTCAGTCAGAGGAGCTAGTGTTTAATGCCAGGGATGTCCCGTGTGGGCTTTAAAGCTTCTTCTTTCTCATTACCAGAAATTGACACGCTTTAAATGCCTTGTCTTCACCTTCCCTTGCCCCAGTGATTGTGCTCAGTTGATTTAGCCTGTTCAGCAAATTTGCATGCGACACGAGGAAGGTTTGGACATGGCTATGGCTGAGAGCTGCTGACCTTGCTAAGCTTATCTTAAATCACCGCCTTCCATTCTCTCTGATAATTAATGTTTCATGGAGAGATTACTTTCTGGACAGCATGCACAGTGTACTGCTATTACCTTCATGTTGTGAGTATTTGCTGTAGCAGCCACCTGTTTGGATGCTCAGTTTACCATTCATTTGCCACTGACTGTAAACGTGGACCGAAAGAACGTATCGTTGAATTTGATGCCCAAGAAAATGTACCGCATTAGCACCAAAATAATGTGTCCATACAATAAATAGCTCCAAGGTTCTATCAAAGACCAAGTGATGTTTTGTTGTTTTGTTTTCTTGAGCTTTTGTTGAAGCAGTGGAGAGCAGGAAGTGTCCAGTTAGCTTGTTTCTCATGAATCTCAGGTATGCGTCTCTTGCATCTAATTTCAGAATGTCACTACAAATGAATCTCCAGCTGCAGGTTACGGTCGCCTTTTTTATAGCCACCCTGAGCAAAAAACTTGAAAAGAAAAAGGAAATCTTAATATATGATGTTTTTAATAACATATGAAAGTTGGCTTACTGATGACAACATAATGCAACAAAGGGCAAAGTGAAATGGAAACAGATGGGAGGATGAACATTCATTTTGTTGTAATTTAGAAAGATTTGCAGCGTGTTTGCATTCGGTTTGAATGAAGCTTGAAAATGTTGACAAGCTTGGTGAGATTTATATTATATTTATCCCAGATTGAGAAACCGAAGAGAGATGGAGCAAAATGCAATTTAAGTAAATCTTAGTGGTGTGGTTTAAGGTCAGTAAGTGACAGCTGATAAAACAGAATAATGGCAGATTGAAAAGAAACAGCCTGGGCCTCTACAGAATCAACGATCTAACATAGAGCATTCACCATCAATGCCACGAGTAGCACTAATCCATATACAGTGGGGCAAAAAAGTATTTAGTCAGCCACCGATTGTGTAAGTTCCCCCACTTAAAATGATGACAGAGGTCAGTAATTTGCACCAGAGGTACACTTCAACTGTGAGAGACAGAATGTGAAAAAAAAATCCATGAATTCACATGGTAGGATTTGTAAAGAATTTATTCGTAAATCAGGGTGGAAAATAAGTATTTGGTCACCTCAAACAAGGAAAATCTCTGGCTCTCACAGACCTGTAACGTCTTCTGTAAGAAGCTTTTCTGTCCCCCACTCGTTACCTGTATGAATGGCACCTGTTTGAACTCATCATCTGTATAAAAGACACCTGTCCACAGCCTCAAACAGTCAGACTCCAAACTCCGCCATGGCCAAGACCAAAGAGCTTTCGAAGGACACCAGGAAAAGTATTGTAGACCTGCACCAGACTGGGAAGAGTGAATCTACAATAGGCAAGCAGCTTGGTGTGAAAAAATCAACTGTGGGAGCAATCATCAGAAAATGGAAGACATACAAGACCACTGATAATCTCCCTCGATCTGGGGCTCCACGCAAGATCTCATCCCGTGGGGTCAAAATGATCATGAGAATGGTGAGCAAAGATCCCAGAACCACACGGGGGGACCTGGTGAATGACCTGCAGAGAGCTGGGACCAAAGTAACAAAGGTCACCATCAGTAACACACTACAACGGCAGGGAATCAAATCCCGCAGTGCCAGACGTGTTCCGCTGCTGAAGCCAGTGCATGTCCAGGCCCGTCTGAAGTTTGCCAGAGAGCACATGGATGATACAGCAGAGGATTGGGAGAATGTCATGTGGTCAGATGAAACCAAAGTAGAACTTTTTGGTATAAACTCAACTCGTCGTGTTTGGAGGAAGAAGAATACTGAGTTGCATCCCAAGAACACCATACCTACTGTGAAGCATGGGGGTGGAAACATCATGCTATGGGGCTGTTTTTCTGCCAAGGGGACAGGACGACTGATCCGTGTTAAGGACAGAATGAATGGGGCCATGTATCGTGAGATTTTGAGCCAAAACCTCCTTCCATCAGTGAGAACTTTGAAGATGAAACGAGGCTGGGTCTTCCAACATGACAATGATCCAAAACACACCGCCCGGGCAACAAAGGAGTGGCTCCGTAAGAAGCATTTGAAAGTCCTGGAGTGGCCTAGCCAGTCTCCAGACCTCAACCCCATAGAAAATCTGTGGCGGGAGTTGAAAGTCCGTGTTGCTCGGCGACAGCCCCAAAACATCACTGCTCTCGAGAAGATCTGCATGGAGGAATGGGCCAAAATACCAGCTACTGTGTGTGCAAACCTGGTAAAGACCTATAGTAAACGTTTGACCTCTGTTATTGCCAACAAAGGTTATGTTACAAAGTATTGAGTTGTATTTTTGTTATTGACCAAATACTTATTTTCCACCCTGATTTACGAATAAATTCTTTACAAATCCTACCATGTGGATTCATGGATTTTTTTTTCACATTCTGTCTCTCACAGTTGAAGTGTACCTCTGGTGCAAATTACTGACCTCTGTCATCATTTTAGGTGGGGGAACTTGCACAATCGGTGGCTGACTAAATACTTTTTTGCCCCACTGTACATCACATGGACAACAAGAACACCATGTCAATAAACGCTGAAAGCACCCATAGTGAGTCAGACCTGAGCCTATTCATAACAATATCCAGGATAGTAATATTCACTGTGTGTGTGTGTGTGTGTGGGGGGGGGGGGGGGGGGGGGGGGGGGCATGGATGCAGTACTCAGTCACCTTGTAGCTTCTTGTCTCAACTGTCATGAAAACTGTGATGATGAAAAATGTCAGGAGGTGAAATTAAACAGGATTTCAGGTGCTTCTTAGCCGGGTGTTGGAAATATGATAGTGGCTGCATGTTAACCAGCTGTTCATGCAGCCGCTGTCTGCTGCGATAATGGTCACAGCACGACGCTCACATTTATTGTTGTTCTTTGTACTACCAAAGACAGAAGGTGACACCAGTGCAGATCATTTGCTTGTTTTATATAGATTATTAATTCATTTTTTTATGTATGCATCTATATACCAACCTCAGGTATGGTCCTCAACAGGTTTTAAGAAAGAGCGGTTCTTAGATTCATATTATCCTTGTTTGAGGTGATCTTTGGAAGGCACTCTCTTTTCAAATACAGTTTAAAATGCCCTCTATGGTCACGTGTAACCAAAAACTCTCCATTGCATTTCATAAAAGGCTTCATCAGGAAATATGGGTTGGAAAGAGTCGTCAGAGAGTTTTAATAGAAACAAGCTATTATTTTCTTTGGTCCTGGTGTTAGACAGCTGTGCTATATGTCATGATACATCAACTGGTGAAGTTTAAATGAGGTAAGATTTGCAATGTTGCTAATGGCTTTACATATTGACATGTTTGTTGCAACATATATTATGTCTGACGTATGTCTGAGATTGTGGCTGTTTATTCACATCCTGTTGGTAATTCTAGTTTGTTTTTTAACTTAAATGTAACTTATACATTTAAGTTTCAATGAGATAAAGAAATACTTGTCATTTCCAGTATGAGTGTAAGTGAATGTTATTAAATTAAACACAGTGACTCATACGCTCTGTGGCCTGTGAACAGTTTGTGCCCAAAGCTTCAGCACTTGGCATTCTGCCGGGCCACCGTCTGTCCACAGAGCTGCAGTGCCAGTTTCACTTTCATATGTGTCACTCACTCTGTATGTCATCTGATGCTATTTTCTAGTAAAAATCCATTTTTTATCTCACCTCAGATTTTCTATGTGGATGAAGTAAGTTTGCATTAGCGTGCATTAGTGTAACTTGCTCCAAGACCTTGGTTTCCCTACACCAATATTGATAATGTCAATTAGCAACTTGGTTTCCAAAATGACTCATCAGCAGAATAAATTATGGACTTATTTTACTAACAAAATACCAAAAATGTTCATGTCATGTTGTTCTGATCCTATTTCCCTTTGGCATCAAAATAAAACACATTTCAAAATCAGGAATTTATGTTAATTCTTTTTCCAAGCACTGCAGGCACTGGTCATAAAAAGTGTGACAGATACTCAGGGTTCTTCCCTTTTGTCTTCTGCGAGACGAGCAGCTCAGAAGAGGATTTTGATTCACGTCATACTTCCACTGAATGCCCAGGGGATTCTCCTTTCCTGTTGGCTGATTATCATCAACTCAGAACAAGGGGATAAACCTCTCTCCACCAAAATAAGAACAAAATCAGATTGGCTCAGAGCAGGTTAGTTAGGTACAGTTTAAGTGATTTGATAAGATAAGATAAGATAAGATAACCTTTATTAGTCCCACACGTGGGAAATTTGTTTTGTCACAGCAGGAAGTGGACAGTGCAAAAGTTATGAGGCAAAAATTAGAATACAATAAGAATAAATACAGTACACAACTGTACAGAATAGAATAAAATAAAATACTATATACAGTAGAATAAAATAAAATAAATATACAATAAGATAAAAATAGAATACAAATACAAATACTATATACAACTGAGTAAAAATACAACGATGACAGAAAGGATTATTGCACTTAGTGTTATTGCATATGTATGGATGTGTGTGTTTGTTCAGTTAAAGTCTTTGTTGTGGAGTCTGACAGCAGTGGGGAGGAAAGACCTGCGAAATCTCTCCGTCCCACACCGTGGGTGCCGCAGTCTCCCACTGAAGGAGCTGCTCAGTGCTGTCACAGTCTGCTGCATGGGGTGGGAGATGTTGTCCATCAGGGATGACAGCTTAGCCGCCGTTCTCCTGTCACTCACCACCTCCACTGGGTCCAGAGGGCATCCTAGAACAGAGCTGGCCCTTCGGATCACCCTGTTCAGTCTCTTCCTGTCCCCAGCAGAGATGCTGCCGCCCCAGCAGACCACGCCATAAAAGATAGCAGAAGCCACAACAGAGTCATAGAAGGTCTTCAGGAGTGGGCCCTCCACCCCAAACGACCTGAGTCTCCGCAGCAGGTACAGCCTGCTCTGCCCTTTCCTGTAGAGGGCGTCTGAGTTATGAGTCCAGTCCAGTCTATTGTTCAGATGAACACCAAGGTACCTGTAGCTGTCCACAGCCTCAATGTCCATACCTTGGATGTTCAGTGGTTGCAGTGGAGAATGCTTGTGCCTGCGGAAGTCTACCACCAGTTCCTTGGTTTTACTGGCGTTGATCTGGAGGTAGTTCAGCTGGCACCAGTCCACAAAGTCTTGATTCAGTCCTCTGTACTCCTTGTCGTCCCCATCAGTGATGAGGCCGACTATTGCAGAGTCATCAGAGAACTTCTGCAGGAAGCACTGGGTGGAATTGTGGGAGAAGTCTGCAGTGTAGATGGTGAAGAGGAACGGAGCCAGAACCGTTCCCTGTGGGGCCCCCGTACTGCAGACGACCCTGTCCGACACACAGCCCTGAGTCCTCACATACTGTGGTCGGTCGGTGAGGTAGTCCAGGATCCAGGTAGTGAGGTGATGGTCCACTCCAGAGTTCACCAGCTTGTCCTTTAGAACCGAGGGAAGAATGGTGTTGAAGGCACTGGAGAAATCAAAGAACATGATTCTCACAGTGCTTCCAGCGGTCTCCAGGTGAGCGAGGGAACGATGTAGGAGGTGAATGACGGCATCATCCGCTCCAATGCCAGGCTGGTAGGCAAACTGAAGTGGGTCCAGTGATGAGCTTATTAGGCGCCGAAGCTGAGCCAGGACCAACCGCTCCAGGGTCTTCATCAGGTGGGATGTCAGAGCCACCGGCCTGTAGCTGTTGAGGTCCTTTTTGGTTTAGGATTCCTACTACTTCATTTGCTTTGCTCCTGCTAAATTGCTTGAATAAAATTCTAAATTGTGGACATTCACTTTTAACCTTTTATGGAGCAGTAAAGGTAAAAGTCTGAGGATTATTCTTTATTTGTGCAAATAGCTCTTACAGGTTTCCCCTGGTGGCTGTAGTTCAGGTGGTAGAGCCTACCAGTCGATCCTTGTCTGCTCCAGTCTGTATGCCAAATATCTTTGGCCAAGATACTAACCCCACGTTGTCTGAATGTCTGTGGGATGGAAGCACTTACGTAGAGCATAGAATAAAGTTAGGGTTGTGTAAAGCACTATGGGTGCTCAGAAGTAGGGCTGAACGATTATGGAAAATAATCTAATTGCGATTTTTTGCCCCAATATTGCGATTGCGATGCGATATGCGATTATTTTTTAAGGTCTTTGTCTTCTGTATTATTAAACAAAGACAAGCAATACATCATATAGTATGGCCAATACTATATTACATTAATTTTAAACTGTTCTTTCCTGGAAGACAGACCTCTGTTATGATGACATGAGGTGATGCATGAATTGATGACTGACATTTTTATTTAACTTCTTCAATCACAACAGTATATTTGAACATACACAATAGTTTATTTTTAGCTTACAAACATCTGAGCATAAAGTGCTGACAAGGAACCCTGGTGTAAACATTAAAATGAAAGTCAGTACAATGTGCAGATTGCAGAAATATACATAAAAAAAAATCAGTGGCTTTACCACACTCAGTTTTTCGACATCTGTGAACTACTAGACAGTCATTCAATTAAAAAATAATATTAAATAAATAAAACTAATAAATAAAAAATACACACATCTTACTGATCTCTGCAGTCAGTAACATTACACATAAAGTGCAAACATAATAGCAATTGTATAAACACACACACAAACACGCCTTTAAAGTTTAAAGGCGTGAAATTGGACGGTCTAGTTCAGATTAGCGTCACCGCTGTCTCGGTGGAGTTTAATAAACTCGGCCGTCTGCTTCTTGCTATCTAAAATATAACCAGACACTGGTGTAAATTCTCGACTGTCTCATACTTCTGTTTAATAAGTTTTCTGTTTGACGTTTAGTCAGCTGTGTGAAAACCAAGGAGGAACCCACCCGGGGGATTAATAAAGTTTTATTTTATCTAATCTAATAACTTTAATCTCAGCCAAACCGATTTACTCACGAACAAACAAAACACTGAAAAAAGCCCAACAATAACATTTTTAGGTTGTCTAAGTGACTTATATATTACGTTTAACCCGAGCAGCGAAACTCCGCGGTGATCTGAAAATGATGTGCCGGAGTTGTGCCGTTCTCGGCCGCATCAGTAACCCTCGAGCTCCCGGCTAGCTGTCGAGCTGGTGGGTAGCAGACGCCTCTGAAAACGTCGAAGCACTTTTGCAAATATGGGATATCTTGATAAACCGAGCAGATATTTGATGTTTACACAGCTACTTTCTCGCCTGAAAATATGTTAAAAGTTTATTTTGTGACCCAGAAAGATTAGTATGAGTAATTTTAAAACTTAGTAGCGGCCGCCATTGCTGGAAACTGGAGTTTGGCTGGGCCGCGCTATGAATTCTGGGATATGGTAGTAATTTGGACAGCCTTCGGCGCGTCGCTGTGACGTAATCGGTCTACAAATGCGGCCTCAGGAGGATGCAGCCCATGAATTGTATAATATAATCGCAGTATAATCGCAGCCTTTGCGGTTAGAAAATTGCACTTGATCATGTCGCGATATTATCGCAAATGCGATATATCGTTCAGCCCTACTCAGAAGAGCACTGTACAAAAACCCGTCCATTACCTAGTGGCACTAAATGAATCTTTCCTTGGCGCCTGCTGTCCAGGCTACTAAAATCATTCCAGAGATGACAAGTGCCACAATCAGTAGGGGAACTACCTTTAACAGGTGAGACTGATGAATTGTAGGACTACTAATGAGGACTGGGTGAGACTCAGATACAAGGAAAATGTGTTAATGAACCACATTTTTCAGCTTTTGATATTTTTCTTTAAAAAACAAACAAACTTTGAGTCCCTTTTGTCTATTTGAAATTAGCGTCATCATTAAAATGAAACACCAGCTTGTTTAACTCTACGTTATGCAGTGCTACACGTAACGTGCTAATTTACCCCAAAAAGTTTTGTCTAAACGATGTTTCAAATTGACATGTAGATTTATTTTTTTCTTTAAGCCTGTGCTTCTAAAATGTTGTCAATGCTGCATCTCTAGGCTGTAGGCTTAGTTATGCATGCAGTCTATTTTGAGGACATAGTGCTTTGAAATGAAGCACTGACTAATCTTCACACATCCTGAAGACTGCCTGATAGGCGTGCCTCTCTCTTTGGCTTCTTTGTGGTGAGATATGTGAGGGGAGAGAGAAACGGGGAAAAGAACAGGAATGAAAGACTGAAGGGAGAAGGGAAAAAGGAAGGGGAGCAGTGCCAGGACCCGTGGTCATCCTACAGGGTGTACGAGGCTGCCAGAGCCCTTGTAATCTCCCCTTACCCTGCCCTCCATCCCATCTCTCTCATCCTTTCCACTTCACCATGACAAACAGGATCGGCTCTCTATGAAAAAGCCAAAGGCTACCTCTTGTCTTTCTTTCCCCTTTCTTACCCAGCCGCCCTCATCCCATTTGTCATTTACCCTGCCTCACTCTTGGTTAACTCACAGGGACTGGCTGTTGCTGCCCGGCTGTTGCTGCCCGGCTTGGCTGCCGAGCTCCCAGGCCTGGCAAGAACGCTCCACCAGTTCCCCCAGTGTCAGCATTTAGAAACCCTCTTAATGGGTTTAGGCACATTTGCTAATTTGTCAACAAGTTTTGGATGTGGAAGCTTCTGCCAAGCTGCTCGGTCTGGCACTTGACTGAAATGGATGTCTGCTGGCCAACCGTTTGTGTAGGCATGGGCAAAATCAAATTCAAAGCACTTTCAGTACTTGACAGTGAGTGGCTTGTAAACGATAACAATTATTTTTTTATCATTCTGCATATTAATAGAGATGAATTCAGATATTATTCAGACAATACTTTAATGCTAGAATGATAATGAATTGAATAAAATTGAAATTTGGAGTAAGAAATGGCACATTTCCATGCCAAGGCATGTTTGTGGTTCTTCAAATCAATTTGGTCATCACATAAAGTCATTCCATGACATCTATTGTGCTGTATCACTGGCCATTTGATTGATTTATACCTGTTTACGAGGTACAATGACATGGCAGTGGGAAAAAAGGTGATTTAAGGCAGCGGTCCCCAACCCTTTTTTATCATGGACCAGTTTCACGTTGGACAAACTGTCTGTGTGTGTGTTTGGGTGATGTAATGCAAATATAATGATCCTTGAAATTTTCTTTTAAATGCAGCTTTCTTTTTGTTGGCGCTCTCCGATTCTTCTGGTGTCACATCTTTGGCTTTCTCTCCATTTTCAAAGACGCTCTCCAGTGATTTTTTTGTCTTTGTGTCATTTTTGCAAGGACTTAATGATGCATTGAACGAAGAAAAAAAACCTCTGCACTCTGTGATGTTTGCGTTATGTAAGTTTCCAGGTGGAGGCCGACCATTGGTGGAAGATGGAATGAGGCCGGCTACAAATTGGGACCTGACTGGGCCGGCAGCCTCTCCTACTTCCTGTTTGTAGCGAGCCGTGCGTTCGGCCCTGTGTTCTGTGTGACTGAGTTTCCTGAGATGAGAAGAGCTAGGCTGCAGTGGAAATAGTTTAGAAAGACCTCTATCTGGACATGGTAGCTGTAGGGGTGGGAAGCCGCTTCTTTTTAGAACCTTTTTCTCGTGTTTCGGTTAGGGAGACAGGTAAGAGGCTTGTATTTTCTTTTAGGGTTTTCTCACTGTAGGGAAGTTAGTTCTGTTTCATTTCTAGTGTGTTTTGTTTGTTGTTTTGTCCATGCCCACCCTGATGCTCGCTACCTGTTGAATTAATAAAACAAATAGTGGCTGTGTGTTTTACTTCTTTGCTTTCTTTTTCTTGTTTTCCTTGTGTTGCACTCCGGCTCCCCCTAGGCCGGTGCAACAGGGATATTTTCTTGACACACTTTAGAACCAGCAGGGTTGTCAAAACACAACAACCTACCTCAGTATCGTTGTTGACCATGTCCATCCACTTATCACCAGTGCCCCCATCTTCTAATCACTGTTTCCAGCTGGAGATTTGTTATTGTGTCTTTGTCGCATAGCTCAAATCACCTCACTGTTATGTGACGGCTGTGTGCAGATCAGGCCTAACGAAACAGGGGAAGCAAAACCAGATACATAACATCAGACCTGGACCTTCAAAATAAAACAGGAAACACAGACTGAAAATAATAACACAGAGCTGGAATTTAGCACAAGTTCCCTTTGAAACTTTAATATATAAGATTCCTATTTTTAAAAAAGTCACCAGCAGGAGGTAGCATTTACCAGACAGTTTCGTGCACATACACTCTGTGCATAACAGTTTAGAGGCAAATTTAAAGGAAATTTGTGGGCTTTTGGTTGGTTCTTTTGCTTTGTGCTTGTAGAAACGAGGATGATAGGTAGTATTTTAAGTTTAATAGATAGTAGGTACTTCTTCAAGTATATTCTACAGCATTGTACACACTAGTACCTCTAGATGGTTTCAGAAGATTTTAAAAAGAAGCTAAGTGCAGCTTTGAAATAATTATACAGAGAAGCACAATCTTCTGTTTTCATAATATACTCAAGGTCACATTGATTCAGATGAGAAATATAACACTATTTCACCAGTTTAACTTGCCTCCAGATTAAAAAAAGTGTACTAGGCATTTCAGAGATTAAAAAATTACTTGTAATTTGAATACTCCCATTAAATCAGTGCCTTTTGGAAGTAAAGAATAGATCTCTTTTCTCTTGTGTGTTTTCACCAATACAGGGTTTCTAAGCACAGGAGACCAGGCAGCCAAGGGCAACTATGGACTGCTGGATCAAATTCAGGCTCTCAGGTGGATCAAAGAAAACATCCAGGCCTTCAAAGGAGACCCAAAGCGAGTGACCATTTTTGGCTCTGGTGCAGGAGCATCGTGTGTCAGCCTGCTAACCCTCTCACATTACTCAGAAGGTACATGTTCTTTTTCACGGATCAAGGCACAACCACAGTAATATATGCTCAAAAGCAGGGGTCTTGTCATCAGTTTATAATTCCTGCTGTTATTTTGATATAGTGTGGATTTCACATCAAAAACAAACCCACAGTGAATCGTGAAGCGTGGAAGTTTTTTTTAAAGCAGACCTGAAATGATAACACATTTCATAGTAGAGGAAACAATGTAGCAAAAAGACATCTGTTTTCTCTTGTTTAGTTAAAATTAAAATTAACTCCTACAGTATTAAATAGATTCATGCAGTTATTTAGACCTATCCTTCACTTACCCTTGATATTAAGGATGCAAACAAGTAGCTCCTGCATCTGTTTCCTCTTGCTTTGCATTTACATACATCTGTGGCAAGGGGCATGTGCAATAGTTAACAATGGCAACACTATTTTGAGGTATTTATTTGTCCTTGAGTGGATATATGTATACCTAGGTAATCAGATTTTTCTCAAACATAGACTGGATTCGTTCATATTCAGTTCTAGCAAATCAAACACTTAATTGACTTAATTGTGCACAGCAACTAGAGGTCGATGGGCAATTTTTGTAAACAAAGAAACAAAACCACAGAAAAGAGAACATAACCTCAATATAAACCTAAGCTCTGCTCAGCTGGAGGAAGCGCTTCAGTTTGTATATCCATCGCCCCGCCTGTTCACCGTGTGTACTTTGTAGCTTTTTCAAACAAAAAATATTCCTGTATGAAAATGGAGTGTTTGCTCTTTGTCTCTTAGATTATTTCTAATACAGAGAACACTTCATACGTATGACAAACATGCACGTTCCTTGGGTTGTTTATCATATTTGATACTGAAATGCAGTCTGTAGTCATTTACACTGGAGCATGAGGTATGAATGAGAAAAAGACTGTATTTACATCTTTGTTTACAGACAATAATATGGAAAATTTTAATTAAAAAACACAAAAGATAATTCTTCTAGTAAAAACAAACAAACAAGCAAAAAACAGGATTTGGAAGATTTGGAAAATGTTCTCGCAGTTCCCCTTCAGCTGTCCTCTCTTTGTGATATGAAAACTTTGTGAAAAACAAAACTCTGCACAAAATGTATATTTTTATCTTGCTGGTAAAAGTCTCTTGGTCGCTTTACCAAATATGCGAGGGAAGATTTTTATTTCCTTATGTCATGGCTATTTTGGCGTTTCATTTTCCTTATCTTGTACTTGAAGAAACATGAATGGCTTGATAGACACATATAAAATCCCTTGTGTTCAATTGCTGCAGCAGTCATGGTGCCCATACACCCTTGTAGGCAACCTTCATTTCATCAGACTTCACAAAGGAAGGTATTGTCACTTGTTGCCTCAGTTGGATCTCTGTTGTAAAGCTGCCATAAAGATTTATGTAGCTTCAACATTTGCATTAGCAGCACACCAGAAGCTGATAACACTCTCACTCTTTCAGTGTGTTTAGTTTTAGAGTGAACATCTAACTAACAGTGACAGTGGTGAAAGCTTGTACACGACTAACCAGGCTTTATGGGAAACATCTGCTCTGTCCGAATAACATACTTTTAACTGAGCCCGGCTGAGTCACCACTGTGTTTGCATGAATATAAATAGAACCCATGGCTTCAGTGTTCCTACCGCACTGTGGCCCACTTACTGACTGGCAGCTCGAGAAGTCATGCTAACAATGTTCCAGAATGTGGAACCAGCCTGAAGTATAGTAACAGCAAATATCTTCTATATGCCAGTTTATCATTCATTCATTCGTTAGAGACAGAAAGACGTAAATTAAATATTATGAATTATTCTATTATTTGCTATGAAATGTGTGCTGGAAATAATGGAGACATGGCTTCTTAGAATTCTGTTATACTGGTCTGCATGCCCAGTGTTATTTGAGAAGTCTTACCCACATCACATCATCATGTACTAATGTGTAGTCATGACCTCTTTGGCAACACATTTTATCACACTTTGTACCCACTTAGTACATGTTGTTATTTTTATTTTTTACATGTAGGGTAGATGGATAGAAATGTTTTCTGTAAGTGTTGAAGTGTTGGAGGACTGGCTAACCGAAAAGAAACTAATACATGAGCAGATCTGGCAGCACAAATGAATCAGCTACTAATGGAGGAGATGCCTCCATAATGGCTAACTGAAGGCCGGACAGTCCTGATCCTCAAGGATCCCCAGACTGGTCCCATCCAACTACCAGCCATTACCCTGCCTCAGCTTAACATGGATGCTCCTGAAAGGCATCATAGCGGCTAAGATGAACAGGCTCAATACATCAGCAGGCCCCAGAAAGGAACTGGCAGAAACACCAGAGGGGCAAAACACCAACTCCGTGTAGATAGAGCAGTCTCTCGAGTCTGTAAGACCAGACTAACCGACCTGTGCACCGCCTGTATTGACTATAAGAAAAGCTGCAACACTGCATCAGACATGGATCCAGAAATGCCTAAAACAGTACAAATGCAACAAGATCCAAATCGCATATGTCAGGAATTTTATGGGTATATAGCAAACGCCATTAAGTGTGGGATTTCCCAAGTATTAACCTGTCCACGGCTGTTCTGCATAGGCCTGAACACTCTCAGCCAGATCGTTAATAAGACTGGCTACAGATATTACATACTACTGGCATGCTACAAGCTGTATGCCAGGAGTGAACAAGACATCAGTTCACTGATCCACACGACTCGGAACTCCAGCAAAGACATTGGAACGTCATTCGGACAAAGAGGGAAGGTAGTCAGAACTGAGGGGATTGCACTACCAGAAGGCAACATTGGAGATATTGAAAACAGCTACAAGTACCTTGGAATCCCACAGGCAAATGGGAATGATGAAGAGCCCACTAGGAAAGCCGTAAACACTTAATTCCTTCAGAGAGTAAACAAGTCCTGAGGAGTGAGCTGAATGGGAATAACAAGATCTGGGCAATCAATGCTTACACCCTGCTGGGATCATAAGTCCTGCACCCTGAGACCGTAAGCTGAGCGGAAGGTGGCCAAGGACTAGTGAGTGTCAGGATAAAACAACAAAGACCCATGAGTACATCAGGAAGATGACCAAAACTCGTCATTTGCTTAGTGAATACCTCAAGCAGCAAAACCCAAGAAAGAAGAGGAGCCGTAGAGGGTTAATTACTATAGTCTTACAATAGAATAATGTACATCAAATTGCTTGAGAATTAGTTCTCCCAGATCATAACTGTGCTTGTCTTGCTTGGTATAGTGTTAACAAACAAATGGCAAAACATTTGCTTTATCAAGGTGAAAGGTTGCCTAAGAGAGTTGAGGCTTTGTTAAAGGTGGTCATACCAAATACTGACTTTCTAGCTTGTTTGAACTTGAAAACTCAGTTTTTGTTTCATATGTTGTATTTCCATGTTCAATAAACTGCTGCACCAGTTTTTAACAATGTGTGACAATGAATCTGAAAATAACTTTCACAGAATTTTTCAGCGATTCTGAATTCAATTAAATGGTAAAAGGGCATGTACTCAGTAATCACTGTAACCAGACAAACAGTTAAATAGATTGGAGTGCCATCAAAATCTGTTTTGAAAGAGAAAAGTACTGCCGATTTTGCAATACCAATTTAAACCATAAAGCATGAATACAGTGAAGTGTGTATATTACTAACACGAATTCCAATCTCAGATCTGTTCCAGAAAGCCATCATCCAGAGCGGCACTGCTCTGTCCAGCTGGGCAGTCAACTACCAGCCTGCCAAATATACAAGAGCCCTGGCTGAGAAGGTGGGCTGCAACATGCTGGACACCATCGACCTGGTGGAGTGTCTGCAGAAGAAGAACTACAAGGAACTAATTGAGCAGTACATCACACCCGCTAAGTACCACATTGCCTTCGGGCCAGTGATCGATGGTGATGTGATCCCCGATGACCCCCAGATTCTCATGGAGCAAGGGGAGTTCCTGAACTATGACATTATGCTGGGGGTCAATCAGGGTGAGGGGTTCAAATTTGTTGATGGCATTGTGGACAGTGAGGATGGCGTGTCTGCCAATGATTTTGACTTTGCTGTTTCTGACTTTGTTGACCATCTGTATGGCTACCCTGAGGGCAAAGACACTCTCCGTGAAACCATCAAATTCATGTACACTGACTGGGCTGACAAGGAGAACCCAGAAACTCGCCGCAAAACCCTGGTGGCTCTGTTTACTGACCATCAGTGGGTGGCACCAGCTGTGGCCACAGCTGACCTCCATGCTCAGTATGGTTCGCCCACATATTTCTATGCTTTCTATCACCACTGTCAGAGTGACATGAAGCCCAGCTGGGCTGACTCAGCTCATGGAGATGAAGTCCCATACGTATTTGGAATCCCCATGATTGGCCCAACGGATCTCTTCAACTGCAATTTCTCCAAGAATGACGTGATGTTAAGTGCTGTTGTCATGACCTACTGGACGAACTTTGCTAAAACAGGGTAAGTGCTTCTGTTCCTTCACTGCTCTTTCTATTTAATGCCTCTATAGAATCAGTAGTATCAAACTCTTCTGAATACGTGTAAAATAACACAAGACAAACAGACAAATAATTAAAGAAGCCAAAAACATCAGATTCAGTAAAAGGATTAGATGTTATAGTCCCTGATATTGCATTGCTTTTCACTCGCTGGGCCCACGTCCTCATTTTAGGTTTGACAGCGTTTTAGCAGGTAAAGGTGATGTTTTGACATGAATTGAGCTGCTGTTTTGGGAAGGCCTCGAAGGGGACTGGCGACGGCTCCCTGGCAGATCCCCGTGCACTAAATAGAAGTGAAGAAGTTAAAAAATGGAGACCAAGGAGGGAGGGAGGGTGGGGCACGTAAACGAGAACGATCAGCTTGCAGAACTGGGGGAACCTCTGTAGATGACAGCCGGAAGCGTGTTTGGAGGCGTGGTCCCACTCCTGAAATTCCGAAACATAATCTCCAATAAATGGAAAGAATCTTGAGGGATGGCTGTTACGAGTAAAGGCAGCCCAGAAACTTTACCAGCAGCACACATCATTGTGTGCCTCAACTTTCGGTCTTTTACCCAAGCTAATCTGCCATTCTTTTGGGATCAGATTTATTTGAAATGTACTTTCTTTAAAGCACTATATGGAAGAAACCAAATTCATATTCCCATTTCGCTACCCTCTTATTCTCATAACTGGTTTAATTGTACTGTGAGTGAAGTGGCAAAAAGCATCGTAAAGTGTTTTTTGTTTCTCAAGAAACCAGCTCCACGTGTTTTCATGACTGTAGTGGATTCAAATAGTCATTTAATTACTTCTGTAGTTTTTTTTATTTTTATTTTCAGTTAAAATTTTCACTGTAGCCATGAATCACCATCAGATCCTGTGACTGTGAAGACATAACGTGTGATTCAAATCATTTTATTACTTGCAAACACCTCCGTGAGCCCTAATGGGCAATGGATGACTCCTCCTATAAGGACAGAAATGTTTGATCATAGGGTAAAGGTGATCACTTAAAATAAGACTGTCATGATTTAATTGAAAGAAATATAGGTGGATCCAATCTAGTGCAGCAAAATGACCTCCAACCCCTAATGAGATGCATTTATTGTATGTTTGTGACACAATAAAGGACAGTATGGTGGCATGCATACACGTCAGGTAACCTATAATACATACTGTGTATAAATACCTAATATTCTAAGGATAGACAGAACATAAACTCTTGCTAACCTAGAGTTTGAATGATTAACATGTGAGTCAAAAAGATCAAGTGGAGGTTAATAAAACAAGTCAAATCCGCCCAGCTGCTGCAGCAGTGCTGGGTTTGATGAAAGAATTTTCTTGCTGTTTATATTTGGATCACGCTTTTGCTTCACACACACCTTGAGATTAGGTATCAGCGTGTTTGCAGCCCACTCATACTGAAAATTCACTTTAAGGCGAATAAATAAAGTCATGATCAGCTTCATAATCTGCAGTGTTCATTCTGGCAGACTTGCAGACATTTTGGAAGACTCTTTTCTCTTGCTGCTTTTTTAATGGGCACAGAATACAGCACTGTCATGAATCATGGCAGAGTGACGTTTCTTTTTTTTTTACTTTTCCTCATATCACTACAGAGAATTGGACAAGTTGAGCATGATACCATATGTGCATGTTAACTAGGGCTGGGTATCGTCACTGATTTCTAGAATCGATTCGATCCACGATTCTATTAAATTCGATTCGATTTGAATCTGGGAAATTTTGACAGTCAGAAATATTATAATTCAGATAAGTAAATTTACATATTTTTGTATCTATAAAAAGGAAGCTGACACACGCAAGGCTTTATCAAAGCAGAGGCCTTTGTGTCAAAGTAGCTGAAGATAAAACACAGAAAAACATGAAGGTGATTTTCCTGGCCTGGATTTTATAAAAATATTCTGCAGTACATCAAAAACGAAAGAAAACCATTAATTACCTTATGAACGTTACCTCTGACGTTACAGCGGTTTTATTAGAGACACGGCTGAGCGTTTTGCATTTTGTATAATTTTAAAAAGTTTAAATTTGTTCAGTATTGAACGGCAGAAATTAGGTTTTCTTTTCAGAAGTATGTAAACAGAAAAAAAAACCAGCGGCCGACAGCCTGTAAACAATGGAAGACTTGTGCGTAACAAGCAAGCGAATAATGAAGAAAGGGAAACTGTTCTTGAAGTACAGAGAGAGAGAGAGGGAGCTGTGCATCGTGGTCGAAGCAAAACAGTGAAAGTCAGAGTGAATTCATGACGATGTTTATGTGAAGGGTTGGATCTTCTTTTGCTGCTGGTTCGGTCAATATTCTTTGGAGAGAGATCAAACTAACAGCTTTAGAATCGGTGCAAAAACAGGCGTAAACACAAAGCGCGGACCCGCCGACACATCAGGATCAGCGAGCTGTCGGCTTTCAGCCTATCACAAGTCGCCACTCTGTTGTAGGGCTAACACAGAGTGACACACAACATCCACACTCACATGCACAGCCATTGGCAATTTAGAAAAACCAGTTAACATAATCCCATTAACTGCATGACTTTGGATTGTGAGATGAAGCAAAGTACCTGAAGAGCACTCACGCAGACACTGGAAGAACATTGAATTCACTCCAGTTCAATTTTATTTATGTAGCACCAAATCACAACAATGTGCCTGATATAATAGGATAAAGACCCTACAGTTATAGAGTTTGTTTTTTTTGCCTGTCCCGTTTGGATCTTTAGCCATCAGAATTGTTGTCTGAAGGCCAAGAAAGATACCAAGGGACAAACATGACTGGGGGATAGGACAGGGAGAAAGAATGAAAGAAAGAGAGGGAGAGAAAGAAAAACAGAGGGGAGAAGAGACGGTGAGAAGGGGGGGGAAGAAAGAAAGAAAAACAAACAAAACACCTGGATCACCTGTATGGAGAAAAAAAAACAGAAGAGAAAACAAACAAAAGAGCAACATAATAAAAAAACAGCACCATCACAATAAACTAGCTAACAGTAGATATCAGTAGATACTAAATATTACATGTTATTGTGCAGCACGCAAGATCGACAGCGCACAATGTGCTTTGAGGCAGCAGCCAAGAAAGCTGTAGTCCGCGTCTGTGAACACCCGTGTGTACACCTGTGTGCACACCTGTGTGGATCAGCATGCTTGCATTCCAAAGGTTTCTCCATGTAACGATCTGCTAGGGAGTGTGGGGAGCCACAGCCCCGTCCACCAGGGTATGAAGCAGGTATGGAGGAGATCCAGGCCCCAGACATCCAGAGGCCCCAGAATACGAGGACCCAAGGAGGACCACCAGGGGGGGAACCATGTCACCCTCCTGGGAAGAGCTGAGGAGAGCCCCAAACGAGAGGTCACCAAGCAGCCACGGAGCAGAGGCCAGAGGGGGTTGCAGTGACGTGTCCGCGGGCTCTGCCGGCAACCAGCTGTACTAGAGAGGACCGGGCCCAGAGGCCTGAGGGCACCCACCCTCCAGAAGGGGCCCAGCTGGGCCACAGGCGCCACGCCCCGCCAATCGGCCACCAGGAGTGAGCCGGTACATACATGAGCGCCCAGCCCCAGACACCAAGAACCACCGACACACCAACGTCTGAGGGCATCAGCCACCGGCAGGGAGTGTGGTGAGGGGAGATAGGCCTCCATACCTCAGAGAGGTGGAGTCTAAGACCCAAGCTGACATATAGACACAGACGAACAGGCGCACGCGGACACAAACATGCATTCCCACCCCATATGCACAACCAAATACTCAGCACTCACCCGACGTGTAGACAGACACAAATAGACACTGCACAGACAGTCGCACTCCCCAAACATACTCTATATCCCAGGTCCAGGTACCCCCGCCCCCAGAAGGGAAAACCGTACCCAGACCCAGGACATGTAACCCTTTTCTCTGGGGTGGAGGAAAGCAGACCGCCTCCTTATCTGCAGTAGCAGGGAGGCTCCGCATCCCAGACCCCAATCCGACGGCCAGCACCTCCTCCCTGCCCCCCAGCCCTGACGGCTAACACAACCGGGATGAGTGAAGACCCCAAACCTCCCTACGCCCGCTCATATGTAGTGTTGCTGTGTGCTGTTCTAAAGTGCATTTAAAACTCAGGAGAACATGGTACTAGCTTCCTCTCAGAGAGCAGCACGGCTCCTCCAGAAAAACCCTCAGTGTCTAAATGCATTTAAAGTTGAGGGTAGGGCACCAGCGCCAGAGGTGGGTTTGAATACACAGAACATCCTCTGGATGCTGTATGACGTGCCCACCCCCAAGCCCCTATATGTATGTGTTATGTGAGAGTAAGAGTAATGTGGATGTCTAGGTTGCAGAATAAAATTGAGGCACAGGCGGCCAGAAGGGGACAGAGGGGGAGTGCCTCCCCTGCACCCTGGTGACACACCTGCACCCCAAGCCCTGCGTGTGTGGGTGGGTGTGGAGGAGTGGGAATAGGGAGGCAGCTGAGGATGGGGAGGGAAGAGAGGGAGGGGCAAGCGGCCCCTCCCTGGGGCCAGCTCCCCCGCTGACCCCAGTAGGCACCCCCACACTCCGGAACCCACCAGGGCAAGGGGGCCCAGGCCCATCCGGACCGGGGCCCGCAGCAGCAGCACCGCCCAGCCCCACAGAGTCCGGGACAGCCCACCCGACTCCACCGCAGAGAAAACTGCACCAACCCCATCATCCAATCCTCTTCCAGACTACACAAGACAATAGACACCCAGGTGGAGTTGGACTGGTTCGTATATAGTGCTTTTCTACTCTCTCGGAGTACTCAAAGCTAGACAACATGCCACATTCACACCCATTCTCACAAGCACTTTCTCTATACATAGTGCTTTCTAAGTACATTCACACTCTGGAATGGATGCATCTCCAATGCATCCATTCCAGAGGGATTAGTATCTTGCCAAAGGATACTTGACATGCAGACTGGAGGAGCCAAAGATTGAACCACCAACCTTCGGATCAGTAGATGACCTGCTCTACCTCCTGAGCTACAGCCACCTGTTACCTTGTAACAGGAAGAAACCTGCAGCAGAACCAGGTTCAGGGAGGGGCAGGGCCATCTGCTGCGAATGGCTAAGGGCGAGGTGTGGGAGCCAAGACAAAAGACACAAATGTGGACAAAGACACAATGTGGAAGAGAGCCAAAGATGAATAATAATGTTTAAATGCAGAGGTGTATAAACACATAGTAAGTGAAAGCATGCACACTCCAAAGCACCCCAGTGTGGAGATGGTAGATGGGAGACCTACTTGAAGTAAGAGTGCTAATCACTGCATCACTGTGCTATCCCAGGCTTTCATATTCAGATAGACACAGCCCACTGCTGACCATGGTATCTTACAAATAACTTGAGTCTTGAGTAAAAAGGAGGAAAAATAAACTGCTCTCCTGAGATGAAAGTAATTAAGTATAATCCCAAACAACATTTAAGATTAAGATAGAGCTAACCGCGATGACCTATGTAATGTGAACTTACCGTTGATCCTTTTTTCTTATTGCTAATAGTTTTTTCTAAAGATCACCATTTTAAAACTGACACTACAAAGCACGTTGTTTGAGATAACAGCTGAATAATAAGTGTACATGTGGGTTTAACTGCACGCTGAATGTTCAAAACACATCAGCATAATTCTTTAAAGAAGTGGCACATCATCAAAAACAGTTTATCTGCCTTTCATGGCTGCCACTTAAAGATGAAGCGTTTCAATATGACTGAAACATACTGATGTGATGTGTTGGATGATGCAGTGACAGCTGAGTTTCAGAATATCAGCTGTACAGTTCTGCCATTTGTCACATAGCAGGCATAAGTTTTAGAAGTTTTGAACTTTTGATTTGCCAGTGCACTGATACAGGTATGTGTAGGGAGAGTCTAAGGGGCTTGGAAAGAAAAGCGTCTGGCTTTCTTGAAAACATTTCATCTGAGAAGCTTCATCAGTTCTAAGAGCAATTGGTGGAGAGTCCCAGATTTTAAGCCCTATGGGAGTGTCCCCAAGAGGGTCATGGACCCCCATTGATCCTCTACCTAATCACAGAAGCCAAGGTGTGAAAACGGGTGTAGGTCACAATCAGCAAGTTTTGGGTGAGCTCATGTAGCAGATGTGAAATGGTCGACTGCGTTGTGACAACAGACACGGACTGGCTGGAAACAGGGTTTATTCCTATAAAACAGAGTGCAGCAGCAAAATCAGTGTCACACAGCGGCAGCAGGCTTCTCCTCACCCAGTGTGGAGTCCGTACAGCTCTGGCTAGGAAACCCCACACCCGCAATGTGGCCGCAGGTGGCGTTACACTGATTAATGTCCCACTTCAACAATGACACACGGGACCTCAGTTCCACAAAAAATAAAGTTCACACAATAAAAAAGTATAACCTATGTACAATACAGTTTTGAGAATGTTCACAATTCGTACATTATATCTCAGCTACATACTCCCCCCTGAACTTCTCAAAACCCGTTAGGTAAGGGTGAGCAACTGAGCGTCACATAACATTTCGTAACTGTCAATGATCTGGAAATTCACTACCCGGTGATACGTGCAACAAATATGTTTCCCAACTCATGGGGAGAGTAAACAGAAGAAAGTTGGCCAGACCCCCTAATGTTTACTCGCAAGAGAAAGTGCCTTATACACTATCCTGAACAAACAACACGGTAACAGCTACTATATGATGAATAGTACTCTGAGCTGAAGACAATCTCAAAATAGGTGTTAACATCTGACATGAAAATCACCCAACATATAAAACAAGTAGCCCTCACAGAAACAAGTTCTTGGCAAAGCTGCTCACTACATTGCCTGTTTGTAGGTTTCTTTGCTTCATAGTCTGGATTAACCTATTCACAGGCTTCACTATTCGACCCACTCTCGTCCTGATCTGGCCTGCTGCATTACTTGGGGGTACACCACCATGTTTCATGAGGCTCCCAACCTCGCTGACTGGCTGACTTTCAGGGTAACTGATACTTGGTAGTGTTCCCTCCTCAACTGGGGTAGTGCAAGCCCTGCTGTTGTTGTCATCATCTACTTCAGGGTAAGCAGCTACTTCACTACTGGCACTGTCACTGTCCTGATGCTCCTCATCATCCAACTGCGCACAGACACTGTCTCCAATACTGTCACACTCTTGGGGTCCTCTAGGAGCCGGGACACAGTCATCCGTCATCTGAGCCACCCAACGGGCTGTGCGTTCAGTACAATCGTCCTCAGGATCAGCGACAGGGGATTCTCCATCAGATTGACTCTGCTCCTGGCCGAGTTCTGATTCACTGGCAAAAGACATCTCTGGTTCGCCCTCGGACTCTATGGGCAGGAAATTAGCCTGCAAAAGCAAGTTCCTATGGACAACTTTCTCCTGTCCACTCTTGACGTTCCTGATGCGATACGTGTGGCATGTGGGGTTCTTGGAGATCACAGTGTAGATGGTCGACTCCCACCTATCAGCTAACTTCCTACGACCCCGTTCGCCCTTGTTTGCCAAAAGGACACGATCTCCTTCCTCAATGTCAACACCTTTCTGCTTTTTGTTATACAGGTCTGCTTGACGCTGCTGACTAGCTCCGGTGTTAGTCTGGGCCAATGCGAGTGCTTCTCTGAGGTCATCTCTCATCCTTTTTACATAACTGTCATAGTCTGTTACATCATTGTCCCTTGCAACATTGTGAAACATGACATCCACTGGTAACCTGGGGATACGCCCGTACATTAGGAAGAACGGTGCGTAACCAGTGGACTCATGAGCGGTGCAGTTGTAGACAAAGGTCAATGTCTGCAACATCTGAGGCCACTTGTGCTTCTCCCTCGGAGGTAGGGCTCTGATCATATTTCCCAAGGTCCTGTTAAACCTTTCGGTGTGACCGTTACCCATAGGGTGGTAAGGTGTCGTTCTTGACTTCTGCACCCCGGCCACTTGCAGCAGCTCTTGGATCAACTCACTCTCAAAATTGGCGCCCTGGTCTGAATGGATCCTTTGAGGGAAGCCATAGACACAGAAATATCTGTCCCACAACTGGCGTGCAACTTGTTTTGCCGTCTGATCTGAGCACTGGAAAGCATGGGCCATCTTGGTGAAATGGTCAGTCACTACTAGAACATCCACACTCTTGCCCCTGTGATCCTCTGCGGACCAGAAGTCTATGCAGACGAGCTCAAGAGGACCGGTAGTTTTAATGCTTTCAAGAGGAGCCCTCCCCTCAGGCTCGAGTGTTTTGCTGACAACACAACGTTTACAGCACTTGACATGCTCGCGAATGTCATGCTCCATGTTGATCCAGAAAAATCTCTGCCTGGCTAGGTACAGAGTTCTGCTTTGGCCCTGATGGCCAGCATCATCATGGACACCTGACAGGACTTGACTGATTAATGTGGATGGGGTCACGTACTGATGGCGCTTTTTGCCAGTGAGCAGGTCTTTGCTCACTCTGTACAGGATACCATCCAACACTTTCAACTTTTCCCACTGTTTCATCGTCTTTTGCGCTCTGTGCGACAGGTGAGCTCTTTCTCTACGTGATGGACGCCGACCACGTACGACGAACGGAATGACTTGAGACAGTGTCACATCTGCTCTCTGCTCCTCCTGTAGCTCCTGGAGCGAGAAGGCAGACAAGGTGTTCTGGCCTAGTGAGGGAAACCGATCTAGCTCTTGAGTCAACCAGGAGATTGCTCTCTGTTTTGAGCCTTGGTCCCACTCAGCGTGGCCTGCGAAGACTGCGGAAACTTCATCATTAGTCAGGGAACAACACCCTAGGCTCTCTGCAGGGGCCAAACACTCAACACTTTGGTGGTTGGCACTGAGCCTGAATGCATCCTGAACCGAGATTTCTTTGACCTGTTGCGACTCCTCTAACAGGGTTGCATAGGGTTCAGTCATGAGTCTCTGACTAACACGGTTGTGAACGAATGGCTGCCTGCTCAGTGCATCTGCAACGACATTTTTACTGCCAGGAATGTACTTGATGCTGAAGTCGTAGGGGGACAGCTTTGACACCCACCTCTGTTCACATGCATCAAGCTTGGGCTTCGTGAGAATATATGTTAGGGGGTTATTGTCTGTCCAGACGGTAAAGCTATGCCCCTTCAACCAGTGGCTGAATTTGTCACAGACAGACCACTTTAGCGCCAGAAACTCAAGGCGATGGGCGGGATAGTTTCTCTGTGCACGGGCGAGGGCCTTGCTGGCAAATGCAACGGGACGTGCTTTACTCTCGCCCTCTTGGACTTGTGACAGCACAGCACCCAAGCCGTCCTGTGAAGCGTCTGTCGACAAGATAAATGGTTTGTTGAAATCAGGGTGAGCAAGCACAACGGAGTCAAGGAGTGCAGCCTTCAAGCGTTGAAACGAGTCAACATGCTCCTTCTTCCAATCACTTGGGCTGAGCCTCCGGAAAGAAGCAGCACCTCGGGCATTTACTTTCTTTCCTTTAGGAGCGGCAGTCAGGGTAAAAAGGGGTCTGGCAATCTTAGAACAGTCCTGTATGAAGTGTTGGTAATACATTACCATACCCAGAAACGACTTTATCTTCTTCTGGGATGGCGTAACCCCGTCCTCCATCATGAGATCAGCCTCTGAGATAGCGGTGATCGCCTTAACCTTGTCAGGATCGGTCGAAACCCCGCCTTCAGTCACAACATGGCCCAGAAATCTCACACTCCTTCGGAGCAGATGACATTTTTTGGGGGCCAGCTTCAGTCCATGGGCACGTAGTCTGCTAAACACAATCTCCAACCTCCTGAGAGCCTCTGCTTCATTGGGTGCATAAACAAGCAGGTCGTCCAGGTAGCACAGCAGGGTTAGGAAATTCTGGTCGCCAAATATGCCCATCATGAGACGCATGAAGCTCGCCGGGCTGTTGCACAGGCCTTGGGGGAGTCTGTTAAACTCGTAGAGCCCCATTGGTGTTGTGAAGGCCGTTAGCTTTTTGTCCTCCTCTGCCATCTCAATATTGTAGAAGCCAGAGGTGAGATCCATGGCACTGAAAATTGCGTTACCTCCCAGGGCTGCCAGACAGTCTGACTGGTGGGGCAAGGGATGGGCATCCTTGACTGTGCGTGCGTTCAACCAGCGGTAGTCCACGCATATTCTGAGATCTCCATTCTTCTTCCACACCAGTACCAGTGGGGACGCCCACTCACTGTTGGATTTGCGGATCAGCTCTCGCTCCTCCATCTCTGTGAGCACCTGTCGCAACTTGTGGTACTGCCCTGGAGGGACGCGCCGATAGGGAAGTCTGAACGGCCTGTCGTCAGACAGATGGATGCGATGGACAAAATCCTTTGCCAGTCCACAGTCCAGCTTACCCTTGGAAAAGACATCCTCATACCTGTG
This sequence comes from Rhamphochromis sp. 'chilingali', assembly GCF_963969265.1. Classification (NCBI taxonomy): domain Eukaryota; kingdom Metazoa; phylum Chordata; class Actinopteri; order Cichliformes; family Cichlidae; genus Rhamphochromis; species Rhamphochromis sp. 'chilingali'. The sequence continues at coordinate 1,153,208 of NC_137931.1, read as the reverse complement.
GATCAGTTGCAGTACCTGAGCCTTCCAGTGGTCTGAGACTTCACAAGAGTCGAGGTCTAGGTCCTCCAACCCCATCTTCTGCAAGCTGTCACGCAGGCTAGGGCAGGAGGGAGGGCTACTCTGTGCGTCGCTACACACTGTCTGGCTCTGGACCCTAAGGGTCTCACTTGGGTTTTGGTCAGAAGCCACTTCGAGATCTTCAACAGCTACACAAGCGGAAGCATCTGCTACCTTAGCGTTTCGTCTCAATGTGATAGGCTTATCACATGTGTTCAGGATTCGAACAGGGACCCACCTATCGCCACTCATAGAAACCACAGTTCTACAGACAATGACACCTTTTTTATGAGTTTGCGATTTTGGTGGTTCAACCAGAATGGCGCTGCCCTCGGAAAGGGGTGATGACGCTGGCAGTCTGCCCCATACAAGGTGCTCTTGCTTGGGGAGTAGAGTCACTGCCTGAGCTAGTTTGACAGTGCCAATGACATCTGGCATTTTGTCACCCCTCCACCGGTTAATGCCAGACAGCATATTCAGAAACTGCACTATTTCAGGCGCTTCTGCTGATTCGGGTTTGCTCAGGACTTGCCAGAAATGGGGGGACAGCCTGAAGTGTCTGAGGAGGTGTTTGATAACATTTGTCCCTAAAATCAACTGATCTTTCTGACCGGGGACCACTAGGGCAGGCACTCTGAACGTACAATCATACACTTCCATTTTCAACTCGCATATACTCTTGGGTTTAACCTGAACTCCACCACAGCCCACTAGCACAATGTCGGTACGAGTGTCGCTTAATTCCAATGCGACCCCAGCGCTCTTTAACTCTCGCTCCGCCTCTTCGCTCAAGGTACACGCCATGGAACCTGTATCAAGAAGGGCCTGCAAAGAGACTTTGTCATTCACCAATGCATTCGTGTAAAATAGGCTGTCTGCCTCATCAAGTCTTACTATATTCTGGGAAAGTACAACAGTACCAGGTGGGGCACACTTCAGGCTTTCTTTGTATACAGTCTGTATGTCATCACTGGGATTGAGGGTTTCACACTCTTCGCTCACACTGTCCCCTCTCAAGTGCAAGCACCCTAGTTTCCCTGGGGATTATTTTGCTGGGTAATGGGCTCAGCTGCTCTGGGGCAGTCTTTCCTCTGATGCCCAACCTCCAGGCAACCTAGACATCTCCTCTCTCTCATGCAGTGAGTGCGCGTGGAATGTGAGCTATTGCCACAAACCTGGCACGAAGGGAACCTGGCTGAGGCTAGAGGCTGTGGTCTAATTACGGGGTGGACAGGCTGGTTGGAGCACTCTAACACCCTCTCCAGCATACTGAGCACGCGGTCTAGAGCACTTGGGTCTGAAGCGGCAGCTCCAGCAGCCTTACCCGGGCTGTCCTGGGAACATTTTACTGTACCTACTTGGGCATGGTTCAGTTCAAACTCAGGCGACTCGCTTGTGGTTGTCGCAGTGGCCACGAGGAGGGGATGGGGTCTGGCAGAGCCCAGGCTCTTCTTTTTTGCATGACACTCTCTTTGGTGTTCATCAATGGCTTCCTGAACCTCCATTACTGTCCATTTACTGATGGGCTTACATTTGAAAACACAGGCGAGGCTGGGATCAGGACAATTTCTGATAAACATCATGGCTATCTCTGCCTCCATGTTCTCCATTTTGCCTCCCTGACGCTGTAAATGCTTGTCAGCTGCCTCAGCAGCGATATTAAGCCTCACCCAATAGTCTACTGGGGTCTCTTTTGCAACTGCTTGGGTGGCATAGAAGTCAGCCAGTGGTTGACAGGAGCCAGGACTATCACTAAAATAACGCCTGAGTATGGCATAGATGGTCTCAGGGTTGGTCACTACACCAGAACATGAGTTACTTTTCAAACCCACCTTAACAATGTTTTTAGCTCTGCCGAGGAGGTGGTTTAAGACTTCATCCACCTGCACGGCTCTAGACAACCCTCTCTTCTCTAAGTACACTTCCATCATGTCTATCCACTCATGAACAGAGTACTTATCCGCATCATCACCTCTGTACATAGGTGGGTCTTTGATATCTTGTCGGACCACTAAGTTCACTTTGGAGAGGTCGAGAGTGGTGTCAGGGCTCTTAACTTTGGGGGACTCGGCTGGAGCTGTCTGGTTTGGACCAAGTGGGACTTGACTGGATAGTAGCCGGCTAGCGATTGATTCACCTATCTGGGTTCCCAATTCACCAATGAGCTCACGTAGCTCTTTGTGTGTGCTGTCGTCGCTCAAAGCAGGGGTTGAGGACTGGCGCTCATGAGCTTTATTTCGAATAATGTCATCTGACTCTGCTGGCTCATCATGCGACATTATAGACCTGTCTCTCACTTCATCTGCCCCAGACAGTCTCCAACCTCTCCCAGCGACTGGCGTGAAAAGGTTAAAGGAGTCTTGGCCCCTACCAGCCATGTTGCTTACAGGAGGTTAGCAATAACTACAAAGGGGATCAGAAACAAAAGGAATACAAAAATACCTATCACTCAGAAAAATACAACACAAGTAAACACGGCTCAGTTAGACTCTAACAGGTGTAACTGGGAGAAATGCCTACTAACAGAACACTGGAAATTTTTTGCTGACCCACAGAATAATTTTACTTATATTACAGGTGTCGGAAGTGTTCAGCTCAACCTCAGCGATCGGCAGCGGCTGATCAGATGCATCCGGGTCACGGCACCACTTTTATGTAGCAGATGTGAAATGGTCGACTGCGTTGTGACAACAGACACGGACTGGCTGGAAACAGGGTTTATTCCTATAAAACAGAGTGCAGCAGCAAAATCAGTGTCACACAGCGGCAGCAGGCTTCTCCTCACCCAGTGTGGAGTCCGTACAGCTCTGGCTAGGAAACCCCACACCCGCAATGTGGCCGCAGGTGGCGTTACACTGATTAATGTCCCACTTCAACAATGACACACGGGACCTCAGTTCCACAAAAAATAAAGTTCACACAATAAAAAAGTATAACCTATGTACAATACAGTTTTGAGAATGTTCACAATTCGTACATTATATCTCAGCTACACTCACTGTGAAACCTAAGCTCACCCTATCATATGACTTACTGCGGTCAAATGGCCCAAGATGTATGTGGGCATTAATGCGTCTGGGAAGGATCTCAGAACCGCATCATAGATGGATAGTTGGTGTCGTAAGCCCCGCCCTCTGTTCAAAGATGGTGGTGGCACGATGACCTGGATGACTGAGAATCTTCACAGACATACATGTAGGGAAAGGAGAAAAGTGATTACAGGCCCATTACATGTGTGTTGCTGCTGACTGGACCGAGCACATTCCCTTGGAAACAGTGAATGTTTTTCAGGCAGACGAACAAAAGTTGAGTCTCTCTCTGTTCAGTCCTAGAGCGATGTTAATATTGAAGTCTCCACAACTGATTTAGAAAGTGGAAGAATCAGCAGTATGTCAGCCTTCACTGCGTTAAATGCTTCCTCACTTCCTCTCTTTGTCTTTTATCAGTTTTATGAGTGCCATATATTTCCCATTTTTCATGAAGTGATATCATAAAAGCTGCATTGCAACTGCAATCTTAAGTAATGTTTTAGACTGTGTTCACTTCATAATATCATCATTTGCTGATTTACCTCTCCCAAAGCAAAGTATTTGGCCTCTACCTCATTCCCCATCACTGTAACTCAGATTAAAACAGGATTGAAACATTCTAGACATTTTTTTAAATATTTTTTAATATACTACTTTATTCATAGATATTTTCAGCTGGGACAAAGTAACACTGAAAGTATCTGTTGCACCTCTGTAGTGACATTGCATTGCAGCTGTGAATTATATGCCTTAAAACACCTGCTTTATGGACAGGAACACAGATGTAGGATTCCAACTTACAGCAAGAGTCGCTGTTTCCAACAGATGGGATGCTTGATGGAAACCTGGAAGAGGAGTATATATTTTGCTGTTCAATAAGCACGGAGGACCTCAAACATTGACATTTCTTAAAGCTGATAGCAGTGGTAGGGGATGGCATATTGTTCCAGCATATGTTAGTGCTGAGATGACAGGCCTTAAGTGAAACGCCGCCACCTGCTAGCAACGCCTAATGTATGAGTCCATATGTAAGCACCAGTTGGAGGGCAAGCCTCGCAGCGTTGTTGTGATCAACCTTTTTAATGAGAGGACAAATTTATGAAATGGCACAGGTGGTGCTGTGAACATATTACACTCATGTCTTTGAAAACTGGAAACTGTATAGAAATATTTTCTATGGCCTACATTACCTTTAGAATATAGAAAGCATTAATACTGTGAAGTGTTTAGGTATGAATGCCACTGATGCTGGTTTTTGTTGGTTCTGTTTGTTTTCTGTATGTCTCCATCTGAATTCCAGACTTTTTTTCCTTACTTGAAATGAAACGTGGGTTTACATAATCAGACAGCCATCCATGGGCATGCCCAAATGATATCTCTCCTTAACATTTTATAGGAGGTTTTTCAAATTTGGCACTCACTCGCTCAAAGGTAAGAGATCAAACTTCAATACAAATTCATGTCTTCCACACAAGGTAGAAAATCTGCTTGTAATTCAGCTCTGTTATTCAATAACAGAAGGTGGTGAACAAATGTTTGAATAGGTCTGGACAGATATGGATGTAAGTACGAAGCAGACTGCTTAGCAGATACATACAACTGCAGTCTTCATTTTTGTGAAAGTTCTTAAAGACGTGCAGAAAGCAATGGTGGCGTTGTGCTGGCTACATAGCAAGAAAGTTCTGGTTTTGAGCCTTTTTGTCAGCTGGGGTCTCATTTTGTGTGTGTTTTATTTCTAAATTATTTCTAAACTGGACACATCAAGTCATTTTTCTATTTTAAACTAAAGACTCTACAATAATACAGAGTAAGCATTTGGTGACAGCTGAAAAGAAAAACTCCCTAACAACAGGAAGAAACCTCTGTCAGAATTAGACTTGGGGAGGATTTAAAAGTAGAATGGGAGCCAGAGCCTTCAGTTTTCAGGCCCCTCTTCTGTGGAACCAGCTTCCAGTTTGGATTCGGGAGACAGACACTATCTCTACTTTCAAGATTAGGCTTCAAACTTTCCTTTTTGCTAAAGCATATAGTTAGGGCCTGCCGGCAGCATGGTGGTTAGCACTGTTGCCTCACAGCCAGACGGTCCTGAGTTTGATTCCACCACCTGGTCTGGTCCTTTTTGTGTGGCGTTTGCACATTCGCCCTGTGTTTCTGTGGGTTCTCTCCGGGTACTCCGGCTTCCTCCCACAGTCCAAAGACATGCAGACAGTGGGGTTAGGTTAATTGGTAACTTTAAATTCCCATAGGCGTTAATCTGAGTGTGAATGGTTGTTTGTCTCTGTGTTAGCCCTGCGACTGGCTGATGACCTGTTCAGGGTGTAACCTGCCTCTTACCCTAAGGACAGCTGGGATAGGCTCCACCCCCACCGCAACCCTGAAAGGGATAAGTGGAAGAGAATGGATGAACACTTCCATCCAGTGCTCTAATGGGGTGATATGGTACTTTAAGGGCTTTAAGATAAGATGGGCCCGGATTATTCAAGAACATTCAAGCCAATATGGGCAAAATCTGCTCTCTCTTTCTAGTTGATCCAAAATGCTGCAGCATTTTAGCACTCCTGATAATAAATACAGTAGTCCAGCCCAGAAGAAATGCATAATGTTGTTTTCTATGCAGCACCTGAGAGAAGATGCTTCTGATTTTAGGGCTATTACACAAATGCAAGAAAGCAGTCCGACATATTTGTTCAAAATGTCCGTTGAAGTCCAAAGTAATGCCATCCAGAGTTTTATCTGAATTTGCTATGCCTTCTAATAATGCTGCCTAAGCAAAGCACGTATTACAAAACCCTGTAACACCACAATTAGACCTGTGTGGAGAGAACTCCTCATTTACATGAACAAATTGGAGTCGGTTAGATAGATTCAGTGCAGTGCCTTGATTACATACGGCATCTGCTAATCTCTGTAGCAAAATAAGGCTATTTGAGTAAGAGTTTTACCCAACCTGCAAAGCCTCCAAGGCCAGACATGCTTGCTCAGGGTAGTACAGCACAAGCTGTGGCTTTGACTTCTGTATACCAGACATGTGAAATATTAGTAAATACAATTTCCATCCCATAAATGTCTACACTAATGTATTTGTTTAGCTGTTTATTTATTTGGTATATAGCAATACATTACACTGGTATATTTATTTTTTTACTACTGTGTAAATACTATGGAAAGAACACAATCACATCGAGTAAAATGGTAAATGGTTCTTATACAGCTCTTTTCTATCAGAGCAATCAAAGCGCTTTACACAGCTTACCTCATTCACCCACTCATACAAACACTGTGCTCTTTATATGTAAGGGCTTTCTATCTAACATTCACACACATTCATACTCTGATGGATGCATTGGAGAGCAACATGGGGTTAGTATCCTGCCCAAGCATATTTGGTATCCAGACTGGAGGAATCAAAGCACCAACCTTCCAATTAGCAGATGACCTGCTCTGAGCTATAGCTTACAAAAAACAGGGTTTAATAAACATTTAAAGGATTACAAAATGAATACATCGTCTTAACCTTAAAGACCAGCAATTTAATAACAATATAACATTATAATTTAGTTTGATTCTCCAGTTCTCCAATATCTAGCCAGTTTTACTAAGCTCCTTATATATTCTGATATATATGAAGGCACACATACAAGTGTGTGTGTGCAGGTGTGTGGGTATTTTTGTGAATTTTTTGATAATATATGGAATAACATATCGGAAACTGTGATTGTAGAACTCTTGGGTCAGCTTTTTCTCCCTTAAGACTTTATTTCATTGGACACGGTCATGTTTCGAGCCTAGATAAGACACTTTAAGAATAATAAACAGACTCGGCAGTAGATTTAAGTCATCAGACATACCAGTGCTTTGTGGTGAAGAGAGAGCTGAGAGTAAAAGTGAAGCTCTCGATTTAACAGTTGATCTGCGTTTCTGGTAACGAGCTTTGGGTAGTGACTGTAAGAACGAGATCGCAGATACAGGCGGCGTAAATGAGCTTTCTCCAAAGGTTGGCTGGCCTCTCGGCCATCTGGGAGGGGCTCAGAGTAGAGTCACATTGAAAGGAGTCAGTTTAGGTGGTTTGAGCATCTGACACGGATGCCTCCTGGGTGAGGTGTTCCGGTCATGTCCCATCGGAAGGAGGCCCTGGGGCAGACACAAGAGATTATATCTCTCGGCTGTCCCACCAGAAAAGCTGGAGGAGGCTGCTAGGAAGAGGGGGGTCTGCTTCTCCTGTGACTCAGCTCTGGATATGTGGAATAACTGGACGGATGGAGTGTCAGGGGCAGCAGTTCTGTAGTAATAATAATAATTACAATAAGTACTGTTGCCTCACAGCAAAAAGGCCCTGGATTTGAATCCACCATCTCTCACACACACGCACACACACACACACACACACACACACACACACAACGAGCTAATCATGAACATTTCCCCTTAAAATACAATCTTTAATTGCTGACAGTAGGAATTATACATATGCTCTTAGGCTAAACTTGGCCTTAATAGCATTAAAAATGTCTTTCATAACTATTAAGTGAATTTTGCATTTTTGTCAGTTTGAGAGGGCAGCAGTGCATAAAGAGCAATATGCAGTACTATACTCTGGCTATGTTTCAGTTCAGGCTTCACTTAAGCGTCGAAAGATTCACAGTAATAATAATAATAATAATAATAATACTTTTAAAAGAAACGGATTCTAAGGATTCGAGGCACTGAAAAGAGCTGGACTGCAAATCACCAAGCAGAACAGAACGTCAAGAGACCGGATATTTTCTAACACATTCATTCAGACAGCCAGAAACTGACTGTACACAACACATCTGTCTGTAATCACAAAATACGTCACAAACAGTGCTTCTTGTTGCATCTTAAAATGCAATGTGTGAACTGTTCCTCTTGAGTACTGAGATAGACAACAACCCACAATCCGCGTGTCAGCTCCAAGGTTGTTGTATAGCTTTCACTCCCCCACAATTCTTCAAAGTTAATGAAATCATTCTCACAAAGTCACTGGAGAGGTAGCTCTTTCTCAAGCTACCAAAAAGTGCACTGAGTAACACTGAATATTAAGAAAATGTAACCTGGAAACGTGTCATTGGTGTTTAAGGACACAGAAGACTTTGTCAGCTTGTGCATTCAAATTCAGAGTCACCTCCAAACACATTAGCTTTGGAAAGAAGGAGCAAACAGATGAAAACAGATGAAAGACTTTGGGGTTTGGGGCTGATGACTCATCTGGAAGTGTCACAAATTCGTGCTAACTGAATCTAATGGACTCTTACATTGTTGAATTGTATTATCACATCACTTTAAAACTATTTGAGGAAGAGCTAATTCAAAGTCAGAAAAACCTGCTTTGTTACTTTGTGTTCGCTGTGTTTTAAATGGTAATGAATGAGATATTTAGCTTTTTTCACAGCTGTATATTTCCTTTGTCAAAATGAATTAGAAATACAGTAATGTAGTAATAATTAGCTGTCCAGAAATCCTTGGCATGTTGATTGAAAAGGGTTTTATCTGCTTTTCTCTTTCAGGGATCCAAACCAGCCAGTTCCACAGGATACCAAATTCATCCACACAAAGCCTAACCGCTTCGAGGAGGTAGCGTGGACAAAGTACAACCCCAAGGACCAGCTCTACCTTCACATTGGCCTCAAACCTCGAGTCCGAGACCACTACCGAGCTACCAAGGTTGCGTTCTGGCTCGAACTGGTTCCACACCTTCACAACATTAATGAATTTTTTCAATATGTATCCACTACTACTAAGATACCTCCACAGGACACTACACCGTATCCTTATACCAAACGATTCCCGGGTAAAAACAACTGGCCCTCCACCACACGCCACCCGGGAGTTCCTTCTGCCAACACCAAGCAAACAACCAACCAGCGCAAGAGCGGGGACCTGACTGATGAGTCAACTGTGGTGATTGAGACCAAACGGGACTACTCCACTGAGCTCAGCGTCACGATCGCCGTGGGAGCATCGCTGCTATTTCTGAACATCCTCGCCTTTGCTGCACTCTACTACAAGAAAGACAAACGTCGCCATGAGTCCAACCAGCGCGTCCCCACCCCGCAGCGCAACTCTGCTCCAACCAATACTCCATCTACTGCCAATGACGTAGCCCATCTGCAGAGTGAGGAACTGATGTCTCTACAGATGAAGCAGCAACAGCTAGAACACGAGCACCACCATGAGTGTGACTCACTTCAGGCCCACGACACGCTGCGGCTCACCTGCCCACCAGACTACACACTGACTCTCCGCAGGTCACCTGATGATATACCACTGATGACTCCCAGCACCATCACCATGATCCCCAATTCCCTGGCTGGCATGCAGCCTCTGCACAATTTCAACACTTTTGGTGGCAGCCAGAACAGTACCAACTTGCCCCACGGCCACTCCACCACGCGGGTATAGCTCAGCTGGGACGGGACTGTGCCAGGTTCCCTCTGGATTAACAACTACCCACACGAGGAGAATATAAGTTATTCAGCAGATGTTATTTTGCTACCAAGCCTTCTTGAAAAGCATATACAATATAAAGTGATCATAAACTCACAAAACTATTCAAAATGAATGTTATTACAGTAATAACTGTTTGGAGCAAATTGTCACGAAGGTTTTCGAGGAGTGTTACCAAGACAAAGGGCAACCAGTGGATGACTGTTATATAATCTCATGAGACAAAAACAGCAGTTTCTATGTTGACAGACAAAGACGACAGTTGGTGAAAAGCAACAATGGAACACCATCTTTTCCTCCATGCACCTGACTTGGGCACATGAAATGTATTTATGAAAACTTTGTATAAAAAGAACACGAAAAAAGGTATATAGACATGAGTGGAAATACAAAAAGTTTTAAAGAAGAAAAACAATATTAAAATTGCTCCTGAAACTATTGTTTTTATTTTTATTTTGCTTGTGCTTTATGTTGAGGTTTGTGTAAATATACCTGAACATCGGTCATTCTTTCTTCCTGTTACGACTTGTGTTTCATTCATTTTCGCACAATGACCAAATTGCGATCACAATCCCACACTCGGAGAGTTGCACACTGCGGGTTCGCAGGTCACCACATACAGTACTGTCTCGTGCATTGCTTCGTGTCCACGTTTTAGATACTGCATGTAGAACGAGCTTTACTTTGCATTTCAGACATCTACTGTCTGACAGTATGGACTGACTCACTCCCATCACCTGCTGTCACCCTGTTATGCTTCCAGCAGTTTTCTGTCTCAGCACTGCCTGTGCTTACGATGTGACCAGCAATGTATTATTTAGAAATAAAAAGGCAGTGATTTTTTTGTATTAATATTAGTTGGATATGTTTGTAAAGAAATATATGTTAGATATTTTAAATTGTCATATGCTAGCAATATGTAAAGTATTGTGCCAGGATTGTGATATTTTGGGTTACAAAAAAGTGAATGAGTGTAAATATTAATGATGCTAATTATTATGAAATTACAACACGAGTAGTCATAACTCTCTTTCCATTTTGCATCCTATTATGAAAAAAGAGGCAGATGATTTTAAGCTACATTTGTAAATTCTATTAAATATATATTCATTTGGTCTATAAACCAGTCGAGCTAACGAGGGTTTTAATATAGAGTTGAAAAGTCCTTATTTAGTAGTTAGTCTTGTATTTATTTGCAGTTTTGCCTTCGGTAATACTACGCATATTTCTGGACACTTGTATAAAGTTTTTCTGCAACATTTTTAATAAAATATCACAGTATTTTCTAAATAAAAAAATGGGCGAGAGATAGAAAAGAAACATGGTTCAAGGTCTGATCGGATTATTTGTCTGGTGTGTGTTTAATTGGAGAGTATTGCCACTGGACAAAAGAGCACACGTCAAAGCGTTTTCACTCCTACAAAGTCACATTCACCTTTGCACACATATTTCTACAGCAATTTATGTTTTATAGAAATAAACTCACACACAAGAGTTGCTGGATTAGAAGTTTATCTGGGTTTATTGTGCCACAGCCACCCTGATAATAAAAAACAGCTTCACAGCAAGAACTCAAACTTTATCTGAAACAAGGATGTTGCAAAGGTAAGTCTTTCATGTTGTTTTAAGTGTAATTCTTTAAAATGTTCATCTTGTTACAATTTCACGCTCACGTTCTTCATCTGTGTTTTATTTAGTAAAAAACACTTTGATTTATTAAAACGTTCAGAAATTACTCTGTCAGCTTAACTAGTCATTTTTTTATCACAGTAAAAACAGTGATTAAAAACAAGTATTTTGTTGTGATTCTACTGTCATAGGCAAGGCAAGTTTATTGTGTAGCACATGTATAGCACAATTCAACAACAAGGTGATTCAAAGTGCTTTACAGAGACATTAGAAACAAAAACAAATAAAAAGCATGATTTAAAATTGATTAAAACAAGCAAAGAAACAAAGAAACAAAACAGTATATAAAATCAAAACAGATAAAATCAAAACAGATAAAATCAGTAGTTAAAATGTAAGTCATACAACAGTCATACAACAAAAGTCTGAAAAAAATACTTGATTAAGTAGAGAAAAAAATGAGCTAACACATGTAAAAAAAACCTTCTACAACTTATAGGGTCAAAATAATAATAACACAAATTTCACAATGAAAAAACAAAGAAGACACAAACACACACACGAATAGAGTTCCAGTATATTTGAAGCTTGCTTTTTTTGTTTTGTTTCATTGACATAATTATTGAGGCTTTAAGTATCAAATGAAATGTGTGTTCTTCAAGGGGAAATAAGGGGTTGTGCAAAATTGGAAACCAACATTTCCATCCATACGTACAAGTTTGGTGTGTGGAACTGACTGTGACTGTGCTACTGTCAGTGCCCTGTTTCCACCAGGTGACACTCATCAGTTAAATTCACCTCAGATTACCCTGTGGACAATCATGAGGACACCACTGGAGTGAGTGAGGAGTGAAATCAATGCAAGATGTCAAACTGAGGTAGAAGGATAACAGGATGGTCCATAAAGCAAAGAGTGGACCCTGTTGATGCCAGACTAGGAAATTAGTATCTGTCAATGGGTGAGAGCAGCCCACTCCATCCTGGCCTACACGCTTACAAAGGGCGTGGCACTCTTCCAATAAAACCATTTTCAATTTACAATGTATACCAGTATAATCTCAGATGACACCACACTAACCAGCAGTAGAAAAACTATTTAGTAGAATAATAACTATTTGCTTTAGTAAAAGTACTAAGAAACCAAGCTAAAAGTCCTTCAGTGAAAGTGTTAAAAGTATTTATTTGTAATTTTATGTATTTTTTCTGTATTATGTCATTAGATCATTTTTACTCTTGATTAACAAAAAATATTTTTTTAATTATTTTGCAGTAATTGAAAGAGGTAGCATTTTAGTTACAGTGAAGTTAAAGCACAATAGTTGCTATTACTGCATCACTCAGTCATTGTCAGTCAGCCAGTCGGATAAAGACTGCAGAAAATAAGTTATTATGGAGCCACTATTCAGCACGGGCCTGAAGCTGATCACACGTGACCACGTTGTTTGCACAGTCTGTCTCTGTGTAATCTAGTGGGACTGGCAACTGTTAAGGTTCAAAATATTGGGGATGGAGACAAGAGAAAAAACCACAATAACAACACTGGTCCGGCCGGGTCAAGTCAAACGATGATTTTAATGATCACACACGTGGGAGATGGACACTGATGCAGACAGCCTCAGATCTCAAAATGGTGGAGCATTGCTCAAACTCTTATAGCCTCTGGTGCCTCCACCTTATCATAAAAAGCCTAAACATTCACATGCTTTCTCTCACACAGCGCCTAAGCTACGACCTTGGCTCCCTGTTTATCTGCTCCTGCTGAGTTGGGGCAGAAAACTCCAGCATGTTCTGTTCTCTTCTAATCAGACAAATAAGGCGATGACTTTCTGCAAACAGTATTTTCTTATAACTCAGCAGTATAATGCATCATAAAACAATATCATTCATCCACAATAAATCAGCAGTCTAATATAATGCAAATCAGTTTAACAAATGCAATAGTTATCAGCTTCTTCTAATTCAGGAGAATAATGCAAACTAAAACGACATAATAATTCACAATCTTTAGTTAGGGGTATAACTGTTTCTTGACTTTTCCAGTGCCTTTAATACCATCCGGCCCTGTATGCTTCAGGAAAAACTGAACAGGATGGAGGTGGACCCCTGCCTGGTGGCCTGGATCTCCGACTACCTCACCGACAGACCACAGTACGTCAGGCTGAAGGACATCACGTCTGACACTGTGGTCAGCAGCACAGGAGCACCACAGGGAACTGTGCTGTCCCCTCTTCTCTTCACCCTGTACACCTCTGACTTCTGCTACAACTCTGAATTATGCCACATTCAGAAGTTTGCAGACGACACAGCCATCATGGGGTGTATCTGGGATGATCAGGAAGAGGAGTACAGAAGTCTGGTGAGGAACTTTGTCGCATGGAGTCACACAAACCACCTGCAACTCAACACCTCAAAGACTAAGGAACTGGTTGTGGACTTCGGGAGGTCCAGAGAAGGTCCACTGCCGGTTCAGATAGAGGGGGAGGAGGTGGAGGTGGTCAACAAGTACAAGTACCTCGGGCTGTGGGTGGACAATAAACTGGACTGGTCATGCAACACAGAGCACCTGTATAAAAAAGCCCAAAGCCGACTGTACTTCCTCAGGAGGCTGAGGTCTTTTAACATCTGCAGGAAGCTCCTGAGGATGTTTTACCAGTCGGTGGTTGCTGGAGTACTTTTCTATGCTGTGGTGTGCTGGGGGAGCAGCACAGCAAAGAAGGACTCATGCAGGCTGGAGAAACTGATCAGGAGGGCTGGCTCTGTGGTCGGCATGAAGCTGGACACTCTGGTGACAGTGGCAGAGAAAAGGACATTAAAGAAACTGATGGACATTATGGACAATGCTGGGCATCCTCTGCACACGGCCATTAACAACCAGAAGAGTCTGTTCAGTGACAGGTTGCTTCTCCCAAAGACAAGAACTAACAGACTTAAAAACTCCTTTGTCCCACACGCCATCAGACTGTTTAACTCCTCTCTGGAGGGGAGAGGGAGGGGAAACAGGAGGACAAAGGAGGGGGGAACAACTAAGCTGTAGTGCCTCTGCACCTCACTGTACAATACCTTGTGCAATACTTTTTGTAAATAGTCAACAGTGCAATAGACTCAATACTTGAAATGTGCAATTCACTTGTATTTTTATTTTTATTCCTATTTATTCTATTTATCCCATATATATATATATATATATATATATATATATATATATATATATATATATATATATATATATATATATATATATAACAATTCTGTAACTGTAACTTCGGTCGTTGCTGTGGTTTTTTTTTTTTTTTTTGGAAGTCGAATTTCCCAGAGGAACCCGCCCGAGGGATTAATAAAGTTCTATCTTATCTTATCTTATCTTAACATGGCATAAAATAATATTATAATCTAACACAACACTGGCACAGGATGATGACTCAGCTCTCCTACAGCCAGTGAAATGTGCTTCAAAAGGGAAAAACCCCTGGTATATTTAGTTTCAGATAAACACAAACCTAAAACAAGCACACTGGTAACCGGGACACTCTTCTTGCAAAACAGAAACACAAAGTGGGTTTTTACTGCTGTAAATAGAAGATGGAAGCATTCCTCATTTTCCTTTAGCTCTCCTTTTTTCCCAACCGGTCACATAGCAAATGTTTGCTCCAACCTGAGTCTAGTTCTGCCAGTTCTTCCTGTCAAAAGGGAGTTTTTCCTTCCCACTGTCACCTATGTTTGCTGATAGGTGGTTGTCTAACTGTTGGGGTTTTCTATATACAATTTTAGGGCCTTTACCCTACAATAGAAAGCGCCTTGAGGGGACTTGATTTAAATGAAACTGAAATGAATTAAATTGCAGTCTGTGCCCAACACATGAAATAATTTGACTCATGTTTAATTTTTGATCCTTGTCTTTCAGGCAGCATGTTTAAGCACTTGATCAACCAAATAAGGAAAAATTAGGAAGCTGATCCTGGCAAAATTTGAGGTTCACAGAGCATAGTTGTGAGGGCAGTGTCAGCCATTTTCAGCGCTTGCTACTTTTTTGTGCTGGCAACTGTTATTTGAGCGTGACTTATTTAGCTGTTAGAACACCAAATGTCATGGTCCTGGGCCATGTTGG
Source organism: Rhamphochromis sp. 'chilingali' (assembly GCF_963969265.1). Classification (NCBI taxonomy): domain Eukaryota; kingdom Metazoa; phylum Chordata; class Actinopteri; order Cichliformes; family Cichlidae; genus Rhamphochromis; species Rhamphochromis sp. 'chilingali'. The sequence continues at coordinate 1,137,923 of NC_137931.1, read as the reverse complement.
CCCAGTATTCTTAGTTTTTGTGTGTTTTGTATTTTGTTCCCTATTTATGCCTTGGTTCCTAGGTTGTTTAGTTAAGATGTTCCTTATTTGGTTACCTCCTGTGTGCCCCTGTGTATCTGTGAGCCCTCGTCTCTCCTTGTGTTTTATTCCATGTTTTCCCCAGCCCGTTATGTCTGTGTTCTCCCCGTGCTCTCTCTCCTCCTGTCTGAACCTCCGTGTACTTCCTGTTTTACTTTGACAGTCTCTCGTCAGTATGTGTCAGCTGTGTTCCCCGTGTGTTCCCACTTCCCTCGTTAACCCTCTGTGTATTTATGTCTGCGTCTCCCTCAGTTCGGTGTCGCGTTCTCCCTCATGACTGTGTGCCCGTCCGTGTGTTTCCTCGTAAGTCCGTTCCTTAGTACTTCCCAGTTTAGTTTCATGTTATTTTGTATCGCTGTTATCTTTTGTCAGCAATAAAGCTGTATTTTGAGTTCAGTCCTGTTTTGCGTTTGGGTCCTATTTCCTGCCTGCCACACAGCCAGATCATGACACCAAATGCACATCACTGTGCCTCATAATTCCTCCTGACCTCAGCATTGTTGTTCTTCCGACTGTCATTTAGATGTTTCACAGTTTCAGGATTACACCATCAGTTGTGTCATTTATTGTTCAGGCTGAAGGTTTGCATTACACCTTTCTTTCTTCTATTGTATTTTTATCTGTATTTACTGTACAGCACTTTGGTCAGCCTTGGTTGTTTTTAAATGTGCTCTATAAATAAACTTGACTTGACTTGACTTGACTTTCTTCTAACACACTAATACAATGTGAAATGCTGCAAAACTTTAGACTGACTCCTGTTGTATTGTAGCTCTATGCTGCTTACTGAGTTAGAATAAATCGATACTGGTAGTCTAACGCTTGGAACTTTTGAAACACTGACTTTGCATCTGCAAACAGTTTGGTCTCTGCTAGCTAAGCTGAATTCTCGTACTTTTGTGGGTTGCTGTTGTGCTCCATCAGGGAAAAAATATACACATTGTAGAGGTGTGTTTGTGGAGCGTGTGTGCCCTTCCCTGACATGTGCATGCAGACGTAAACCGTTCAGTAACGCTTTCTTGAAATTCCCCTCTCACCCAACAGCACCACTTTCACTATTCAACCTATTGATCCTCCTTACAACAAGGCAAGCAAATTAGGTTTTGAGTTAAATGTGGATTGACAGGGGGAAAATTGAATTCTTTAGTAGTAATGTGCAGTTACTGAAATGCAGTAAATGTCTCCATACAAAGCTCCACAGTAAGTAAAGGCTGCCATATAAAATTCATTTAAGGGAAAAACCTTTCTTCATTAGCAAAACTGTTTGAGCAATAAAGTATGATCCAATAAACAAGTCTGATAGATACCAAGATGAATGCTTATTTAGAGAGCTGTGTGTCAAACAAAGAGGTGTGGATGTGCAGGCAGCCTTTTAATTGGCACATTGTTTATGCTTATGGGATGGTGGAGGTGGAGAGGAGTATTGCAGAGGTGAGGCAGCAGAGGGTGGTGAGGTGCTGAACGTTGTTGGAGACTTGACTAAAAGTTAATTAAGCTGGCAATAGTGCTCCATCACTCAGCCACGGTCCCAGAACTGTCATTCAAGCGCACCACTCTCCAGGCAGCCATTACCGAGGCATATCGATCCTCACAGTGACACGGTAGTGCACCAAATAGGAGCAAGTAGAGGTGTGTGTGTGTGTGTGTGTGTGTGTGTGTGTGTGTGTGTGTGTGTGTGTGTGAGAGTAACCAGGTGCAGCAAGAACCTCTGCTGTGCTCCTCAAACATGAATTAAAATGCAGGTAAATAACTCAGCAGTAAAGCCACTTGATTGGGTTACTGGAGCCTCAATAGATGGATAAGAATGCTTCAAAGTCAATATATGTGCAGTTAGGTGGCAAGGAACCACGAAGGCAGAAATGGCCTGTAGAAATCCGCCTTAACAACTTTTACTTTGGAGAACATTGTCCTCAGCTCACATTCAGGTTGTTCTTTTCTCATCAGCTGCTGATTTCAAGAATTTTCTACATCACTTGCTGTCCATGTAATTGAGTGACTTAGTGTGATGGCAAAAAGGATCATGGGATTCATGCAGCTGAATCCTCTGCCATAGCATGCTTCTCAAATTTTCTAAAAATGACTCCTGGCATTAATGAATGTGAATCCTCTGCCACAATGCTTCATTATGGCAGAGGAATGTGTCATGCCCAACAGCATTAAGATTAGTCTGGCCTATTCCACCTGTCACAGGACAAGAGGCCGTGTGCACCCCGCAGGTGTAACACACAGAGATATAAAACCATTAACATTCATAGTCACACCTAATGTCAATTTAGAATCACCAATTAAGCTAATCTGATGTGTTTTTAGACGGTCGGAGGAAACCAGAGTACTTTGTGACTGGATGGCTAGTGAAAAGTTTAACCAGCTCATTGTTATCACCAGAGCTTCAGGTGGTGAAAAAGTAAATAAATAAAAATAAAAAACTTTATTGAGGCTAGCAGAAAGTCAATCCAAAATCCAAAAATCTAAACTGGAAGACATGAGGGAAGACAGGTGGGCAAAAAAACGTCAGTGGCAAATTTCAAAATAGCCGTATGTACTTCTTGGACTTGCAACCTGATGAAGGTGTCACCATCCCGGGTCGTTTGACCCAGTGTTTTCTTATAGTTTGATGTTTATGGTTTATGTTTAAGTTCATTTAGTTATCTTAAACTCATTTCTATTTTGCCTAGGTTGCCCTTATAGTTCATTGTTTATTAGATTCCCCCTGTGTTTGAGTCTCCCTCGACCTTCATGTGTTTCAGTGATGTCTTTGTCTCCCGTCTCCTCCTCTTTTACATGTTTTCCCCTTGTGACCCATTCCACCTGTCTTTCCCCCAGCCATCGTGTTGTGTTTGTGCTTAGTTATGTCCATGTCTCACCTCCAGTCTTCTTTTCCCTCTGTATATATTTATAGTGTGCGTGTTCCTCGTCGGTTCGTCATGTTAAGTCTGTGTGTCTTAATCTGTCATATGTTTAATGTCTGGGTGTCCTGTGTTGTCAAGCTCATGTTGTCATGTCTGCGTCTCATTATGTTTCCTGTTTTATTGTGAAAAGTAAGGTAATAATCATAATAATAATACATTTTATTTATAGACGACTTTCAGACCCTCAAGGTCACTTTACAATTACACGTGAACAATAGCATAAAAAACATTTAAAAAATATATGTATATTTAATAAACATGGTGAAATAAAATTTAGACAGTCATAAAAGTATAAAGGCAAGTATAAAAACTGAGCAGGTAAAAATGGACTAAGACAGATCAGATGTATGCAATTCTAAATAGATGAGTTTTGAGACGTGATTTAAAAGTGGTGAGACAGTGTGTGGACCAGAGAACAAGTGGAAGTGCATCCAAAGTCTCGCGGCAGAACAACTAAAGGCTCTGAGTCCAATGGTAGTCAGGCGAGCAGGTGGAACCGACAGAAGGGAAGCTGAAGAACAGCGGAGTGTACAGGGAGTGCAGAATTATTAGGCATGTTGTATTTTTGAGGAATAATGTTATTATTGAACAACAACCATGTTCTCAATGAACCCAAAAAACTCATTAATATCAAAGCTGAATGTTTTTGGAAGTAGTTTTTAGTTTGTTTTTAGTTTCAGCTATTTTAGGGGGATATCTGTGTGTGCAGGTGACTATTACTGTGCATAATTATTAGGCAACTTAACAAAAAACAAATATATACCCATTTCAATTATTTATTTTTACCAGTGAAACCAATATAACATCTCCACATTCACAAATATACATTTCTGACATTCAAAAACAAAACAAAAACAAATCAGCGACCAATATAGCCACCTTTCTTTGCAAGGACACTCAAAAGCCTGCCATCCATGGATTCTGTCAGTGTTTTGATCTGTTCACCATCAACATTGCGTGCAGCAGCAACCACAGCCTCCCAGACACTGTTCAGAGAGGTGTACTGTTTTCCCTCCTTGTAAATCTCACATTTGATGATGGACCACAGGTTCTCAATGGGGTTCAGATCAGGTGAACAAGGAGGCCATGTCATTAGTTTTTCTTCTTTTATACCCTTTCTTGCCAGCCACGCTGTGGAGTACTTGGACGTGTGTGATGGAGCATTGTCCTGCATGGAAATCATGTTTTTCTTGAAGGATGCAGACTTCTTCCTGTACCACTGCTTGAAGAAGGTGTCTTCCAGAAACTGGCAGTAGGACTGGGAGTTGAGCTTGACTCCATCCTCAACCCGAAAAGGCCCCACAAGCTCATCTTTGATGATACCAGCCCAAACCAGTACTCCACCTCCACCTTGCTGGCGTCTGAGTGGGACTGGAGCTCTCTGCCCTTTACCAATCCAGCCACGGGCCCATCCATCTGGCCCATCAAGACTCACTCTCATTTCATCAGTCCATAAAACCTTAGAAAAACCAGTCTTGAGATATTTCTTGGCCCAGTCTTGACGTTTCAGCTTGTGTGTCTTGTTCAGTGGTGGTCGTCTTTCAGCCTTTCTTACCTTGGCCATGTCTCTGAGTATTGCACACCTTGTGCTTTTGGGCACTCCAGTGATGTTGCAGCTCTGAAATATGGCCAAACTGGTGGCAAGTGGCATCTTGGCAGCTGCACGCTTGACTTTTCTCAGTTCACGGGCAGTTATTTTGTGACTTGGTTTTTCCACACGCTTCTTGCGACCCTGTTGACTATTTTGAATGAAACACTTGATTGTTCGATGATCACGCTTCAGAAGCTTTGCAATTTTGAGACTGCTGCATCCCTCTGCAAGATATCTCACTATTTTTGACTTTTCTGAGCCTGTCAAGTCCTTCTTTTGACCCATTTTGCCAAAGGAAAGGACGTTGCCTAATAATTATGCACACCTGATATAGGGTGTTGATGTCATTAGACCACACCCCTTCTCATTACAGAGATGCACATCACCTAATATGCTTAATTGGTAGTAGGCTTTCGAGCCTATACAGCTTGGAGTAAGACAACATGCATGAAAAAAAAAAAGGTAAATGGCCTGTATTTATATAGCGCTTTACTAGTCCCTAAGGACCCCAAAGCGCTTTACATATCCAGTCATCCACCCATTCACGCACACATTCACACACATGAAGAGGATGATGTGGACAAAATACTCATTTGCCTAATAATTCTGCACTCCCTGTATGGCATAGAAACTGAACATTTAACAGTGTTTCCTGAAAACTCTATTCTGTCTGATCAATTTTAATCATTAAAACTTACAATTATCCCCACACGGCAGTGGGGAATGCATGTCATTACAGGAGATGACTTTCTGAAACTGCTGTAACTAAGTTTAAGACTATACTTCTACAACTGCATCCCAGACCCCGACCAGACGGCCAACTCCTCCTCCCGATCCCCTGCTCCAGACGGCAAACAGAGAACAGGTCTGAGAAGACCCCATACCTCACTCCGCCTGCTCATATGTGGTGTTGCTGCGTGCTGTTTAAAACATGGGAGCAGCCAATCAAAGAAGCCCAGAGGGATTGACCTAATGTGGTGGGAGAGGCTGTATCAAGAATAATGTGATCTATCAGACAGTCTCTATATTGGTTAGAATGAAGATTATTTTTAGTTTATGTTCATGAGGACACACTCTAAAAACTAAAAGTGACATTTAATTAAAATTTTTGAGGGAACACTTTTACACTTAAAAATATTGAGTAGATTGGAAACCAGCCAAATCTGTTCAATATACTTGATCAATTAAATAACTAAAGCTTAAACATATTAAGTTGAAATGAATAATTGTAGTTGTTAAACAAACATGAAAAAATTGAGTAAATAACACTGACATGCTTGGTCAATGTAACTGAAATATAGATGGTCAGTTAATCCAAAATTTTGCTCCATCTACTTAATACTGTAAACTGAATGTAATCAAAATTGTACATCATATTAAGTATGGTAAATGGCCTGTATTTGTATAGCGCTTTACTTAGTCCCTAAGGACCCCAAAGCACTTTACATATCCAGTCATCCACCCATCCACACATTCACACACTGGTGATGGCAGCTACATTGTAGCCACAGCCACCCTGGGGCGCACTGACAGAGGCGAGGCTGCTGGACACTGGCGCCACCGGGCCCTCTGACCACCACCAGTAGGCAGTAGGCGACCGAGACTGTTGGTGCCAGGGCTCGAACCAGCAATCTTCTGATCACAAGACGAACTGCCAACTCTTGAGCCACGATCACACGAATAAATTCTTTACAAATCCTACCATGTGGATTCATGGATTTTTTTTCACATTCTGTCTCTCACAGTTGAAGTGTACCTCTGGTGCAAATTACTGACCTCTGTCATCATTTTAAGTGGGGGAACTTGCACAATCGGTGGCTGACTAAATACTTTTTTGCCCCACTGTATGTTCCAAGTATTTAATTCCTTTACCACTCCAGTCTGGGAAGTTTATCATATTAGTGTTTTGTAATATGTCAAGGTTGTTCCAGATAGGTGTACGTTTGCATGGGATTAATGAAGTCATTTTTAGAAACTCCCACCATGCTGTCAGAGAAGTGCTGATGTTGATGCTTTTAAAGCATTCATGTCGTTGGATGTTTGAGCTGATAAATGGTAGGTCTGAGATCTCTAGATTATTGCAGAGTGCTTGTTCTACATCTAGCCAAGGTTCATCTAAGAGGGTATGTTTTAGCCATCCTGAGATAAACTGAAGCCTGTTGGCTAAGAAGTAGTGCTGAAAGTTAGGCAGCTCTAGTCCTCCTTTATCCTTGGTCTTTTGTAGTGTTTTTAAGCTTATACGCGAGGGTTTATCCTTCCAAAGGAATTTAGAAATAGATGATTCCAGAGATCTGAACCAGTCTGGTGACAGTTTACTCGGGATCACTGAAAATAAATAATTGATGTTTGGCAAGACCATCATTTTTATTGTTACACACTGTTTATTCAACAATGAAAAATACAGTTCAGTGTGATTAGAAATAATATTAATGAAAACTTTCTGTTCTGAACAATTTCAGAAAATCACTTTGGATGAATTAGACGGATAGATTAGACTGTGGAGCTTTTGTTCAGAGTAGTAATCCCTTTTAAATTGAATGTAACATTTTCAGAGCCAAATTTGCCACTTAACCCATTTCACAGAGGTAAATAATTGCATTAAAAATAGTGGAAAAGCTCAAGGTCTTTGCTAAATCATCACTCTGGTTAGTGCAAATGGATGCAAATGCACATTGATTGTTTTATTCTATCATTCTTATGTGATTTCTCTTTTCCTGCTTCACTCATAGGCTCAGCAGCACGCTTAATAAAATTTTTTAAATAAGGTGGAGTAGGGTCTCTCATCCATTCTCTCCCTCAAGGGGTCAGAATATTAATCAGAATTTGAGTCGTAGGCTACCAGCAGTCCTGTTTTTGAATTTTGGTCTCTTTAGTTAAGTTTGCTGATATTATTTTTGAGGAGAGCACGACTCTGAAGCCCATTTGGATCAGATCTTCATCTTTTGTTTGTTTTTGCTCTGGTTTTCACCCTCTTTTTTGTTTTCAATCTATTTGAGGAATTCTTTTTTGTAATATTAAAAGTTCCTTTATCTGCAGTAGCACTGTGGCATCTTAGGTTCCATTGAGACATACATTAAGACACTAACACTAAGACAATTTAACACGATGCTCTTGTTTAGGTCTGTGTTCATTATTCCCGGTTTTTCATCATTGCAGGGTGCTACCCTGTGTAGGAAAACAAAGACAGAGAGTGAGTTTCCCTCTGATGGAAAACATAAAACATAAAATGTAGGACATGGAGGTCAGGTTTGATGATATTTTTCCCTGCTCTCAGTCGCCAGATGAAACAGCAGAGATGATTTATGGTGGCTGGCTGGAAGCAGCGCAGGGAGCAGTGTTTTCACTGGCCCCAGCAGACACAGCTAAAATTGGGTTACTCACAAAATGTAGGGTCTGTCTCAGACTAATAAATTTAATCATGGCCTTCTTCCCTGCAGGTTGTTTTAATACTGTCGGATTACAGAGGTCTCTCATCTCTCCCTGTCTCTTTATGGCAGACACAAATGTAGTCCTGTCAATATGGCTACAGCACAAACATGTAGGATTCTCAGAGGAGAGTCGAGATTGTTTGTTTCTCTGACCAGCTTTAAACATAAATTAAGCTCAGACTACAATTTTATACCGATTGCTTGAACAATTTTCTAGTTTTCTAGAAAGCTTCAGTCTGACTAGCTCAAGACCAAACCATTTAAAAATATTTACCAAGACATATTTTAAAAGCTCTGTTTCTAAAACATGTTACTGATGATGCAACATACCGAAAGTCCCCTCCTCTCCTGGAAGAGCATAATTGGAATCTGACTGCAAGGACTTGCTCTCTTTCAGCCACAAGAGCATTAGTGAGGTTCAGCGTAATATTAGTAGATAAGGTCTGGTTTCTAGCTTACAACTGAACAGCCATTTCATTACATTTTATTTAGCATCACGCCCCATGGTCATGTTAGCTGATTTTAACACTGTCACTGTTCTGGGAAGCAATGTTGTTGGTTAAGTGTCCACATTACATTAAATGAACATCCTGCATGTTTTCAGTACCTGGAAGAAAAAAGATTTCATTAGATGTATGAGACCTAAAAATGTATGTCTGGAGTTAGAGTTCATTACTGTTAGGCCCTGCTGCAGTTTGACCCCTGAATAGAATTTAAAAGAGTGTTAGTCAAGTAGAAGTTTCAGGTATCTGTAACTTTTTACCTTTACTCCTTACAGTTTAACACAAACATCTGCTCTTTCTACTTACATTAAGTTTAACAGCATCATTTATAGTGTCTACACTCAGGAGTTAAAGTGGCTGAAATGTGTGCAGAAGTCTGTAAGTCATGTACTTCAGCATCTAACTACTGTTAGAGAAGAGCGGTGAGCAAAAAAGGAGTAAAGTTTTAAGTGGCAGGCAGTGTTGGGTGTAATGCGTTACTAAGTAACGCGTTACGGTAATTAAATTACTTTTCCACTGAAAAAGTAGAGTAACTAATTACTGTTCATTTTTAGGTATTTTAATTACAGTTACTTACAATGTACTTGCGTTACATTGTAAAATAATTAAACTCGCTGAATATCATTATTTAATTTCCATAATTTGTCTTCTAAACGTAGAAGTAAACTCTGCCGCTTTAACATCGCTGTAGTGCAGCTGCGCGTCATTTTGAAATGGACATATTCCCGTCTCTTCACTTTTCTGAAACAAGCAGACAAGAACATTACAGTAATATGTAAGCTATGTCCTGGGGAGAAAAAACTATCGGCTGCTGTTAATAGCACAAGTAATCTACTGAAGCGCCTGACACAGAGCATAGACGAACATTTCTGAGTGATTCTTGTTCATCATCCATGGATAACACCGCAGCAACTCCTGCTAAGCAGCAAAACCTGATTTTACTTCAGCAGCACAGAAAGCGTCTGAAGGTGAGCTTAAAAAATGATTGCAGGCTACATTGTGGAAGAGATGCTGCCGCTGCGTACTGTAGAGTCTCCGTCTTTAAAAAAAAAATTTGTTATTTAAAGAGTTTAATTTCTATTGTTTGCCACTCAAGGTTTATAGGGATTTTAAGAAGTATTTAGTTAAATTACTTATTTGGTGTTGGCCAGAGGGGCCGATGGCGCGATATGGCAGCCTCGCTTCTGTCAGTCTGCCCCAGGGCAGCTTTGGCTACACCTGTAGCTGCCTCCACCAGTGTGTGAATGTGAGAGTGAATGAATAGTGGTATTGTAAAGCGCTTTGGGTGCCTTGAAAAGCGCTATATAAATCCAATCCATTATTATTTAGTAATTAAGTTACTTTTCTGACACAGTAATTAGATAAGTATTTTAAATACAATATTGACTTAGTAATTAGTAATTAGTAATTAATTACTTTTTTAAAGTAACTTACCCAACACTGGTGGTAGGTAATTTCAAATGTTAGATTTTTAATAGCTGAAGAAATGTCAGCAAACACACAAAGTGATCGTATGCAGTGTGTCATTGTTGGGTAAAGGTCCAGCTGTTATAGTTCCCACGGAGAGAAAACAGGGGTAGAGATGTTTAGATGTGGAGATAAATGGTAGAAGAGAGGTTAGATTTAAAGGTAGGGACTGCTCAGTGACACTTGAAAAACTGCAGATTTAAAAATGACCTCTAATGTCATTATTTGTAATAACTTTGTTGGATCTGTATATGATGTGTTTTGATAAATAGTTTTTCACATTGTGAAACTTCATTCAAAACAAACTAATTACATGTATACCAATGTTGTGTTCTTCAAGTGTTGCATGAAAATACTCAACAGTTTTGTGCAAGATAAAGAGGTTATCTTAGAGTACTGTGGTGAATCCACAATAAATATGTGTTTGAAAAACAGAGGGAACAACACATAATTTAGTGATTTATAAGGCTTCAAAAAAGGTTAGCTCCTTGTTTCTCTGGATTGTGACTATAACAGTCTGGACTGACAAAGTGAAGCCTTTCCCTTCTAAAGAGGACAAAATCTCTTTGACCTGTTTGTCTGAGTGATGATGTAAACTGGATCACATCACCATCCAGGTGCTGAAGCCACAGGAAGCTTCTGAATCTGATCGGGACCACAAAAAAGGAGGAGAGCACGTTGATCATCTGTCAGGAGGAAAAAGATACGCTGCAGTGACAACCCAAAGAGACTGGATTGATTTCCAGCTCCCCATCTCCTCAGACCAGTTAATACACACAGAGGATGGAAAATAACACCTGCATGTGGCCAATATATCTGTATCTACCACATGAGAGTAAACGCATATATACTCACCACTGTTATGTATCATGGCGCAGCAAACATGCCCATCTCTAGACCCAGCAGTCTTAGTTAATTATAGGCCATTTCGTCACTCATCCAGGTGACGTCTTCAGTCCTCTTTTTGGGATTTCCTTACCTGGTTGATTGAGCATTCATCAAGACGTTTGTATCTAACATTCACACACATTCACACTCCAATGGATGCAACTTAGAGTTAGGGTGTATATATAATTCAATTTTATTTGTAATTGTATGCATCCTTTTAACAGGAAGAAGCCTCTGGCTCATGGAGGAGCAGCTATTTGCCACAAGGGGAGGAAGAAAGGACGCAGACTCTGTAGAAGAGCCAGAAATGATTAAAAAAAAGTAATGTATAGAGAGTGAAAACAGGTGAGTGAGGAAGGAACTGCCCCCAGCAGACTAGGCCTATTGTAGCATAACTAAGGAAGGGTTCAGGGTCACATGAGCCATTAGCATTTATTAAAAAGAAAAGTTTGAAGCCTAATCTTGAAAGTAGAGATAGTGTCTGTCTCCTGAATCCAAACTGGAAGCTGGTTCCACAGAAGAGGGGCCTGAAAACTGAAGGCTCTGCCTCCCATTCTACTTTTAAATACTCTAGGAACAACAAGTAGGCCTGCAGAGCGAGAGCGAAGTGCTCTAATAGGGTGATATGGTACTACAAGGTCATTAAGATAAGATGGGGCCTGATTATTTAAGACCTTGTATGTGAGCAGCAGGATTTTGAATTCTGGATTTAACAGGAAGCCAAAACAGGAGAAATATGCTCTCTTTCTAGTCCCTGTCAGGACTCTTGCTGCAGCATTTTGGATTAGCTGAAGGCTTTTCAGGGAATTTTTTTGATAATGAATTGTAATAGTCCAGCCTGGAAGTAATAAATGCTTGAACTACTTTTTCAACGTCACTCTGAGACTCTGAGATTTTTCTCATTTTAGAGATGGTGCACAAATGGAAGGAAGCTCTCCTACATATTTGATCAATATTCACATCACAGGTCATATCCTTGTCAAAAAGTACTCCAAGATTCCTCACAGTGTTAGTTGAGGACAACCTAATGCTATTCAGTGTAAGTATCTCAGACATATGTCTTCAGGGCATTCCTGCAGTTTAACTAATTGGTCATCACTGGTCATTGCATAGCAATAAAAATGTAAGCTATGTCTGAACAACATATCAGAGCCTGACTTCCTCCTGACTTTGATCCCCATGAATTTGCATACAGACCAAACTGATCAATGGATAGTGCCATTTCCACTGCTAAGCCACCTAGAGCTCTGAGGACCCTCAGTCAGAATGCTTTTCATAGACTATACAGGGAGTGCAGAATTATTAGGCAAATGAGTATTTTGTCCACATCATCCTCTTCATGCATGTTGTCTTACTCCAAGCTGTATAGGCTCGAAAGCCTACTACCAATTAAGCATATTAGGTGATGTGCATCTCTGTAATGAGAAGGGGTGTGGTCTAATGACATCAACACCCTATATCAGGTGTGCATAATTATTAGGCAACGTCCTTTCCTTTGGCAAAATGGGTCAAAAGAAGGACTTGACAGGCTCAGAAAAGTCAAAAATAGTGAGATATCTTGCAGAGGGATGCAGCAGTCTCAAAATTGCAAAGCTTCTGAAGCGTGATCATCGAACAATCAAGCGTTTCATTCAAAATAGTCAACAGGGTCGCAAGAAGCGTGTGGAAAAACCAAGGTGCAACATAACTGCCCATGAACTGAGAAAAGTCAAGCGTGCAGCTGCCAAGATGCCACTTGCCACCAGTTTGGCCATATTTCAAAGCTGCAACATCACTGGAGTGCCCAAAAGCACAAGGTGTGCAATACTCAGAGACATGGCCAAGGTAAGAAAGGCTGAAAGACGACCACCACTGAACAAGACACACAAGCTGAAACGTCAAGACTGGGCCAAGAAATATCTCAAGACTGGTTTTTCTAAGGTTTTATGGACTGATGAAATGAGAGTGAGTCTTGATGGGCCAGATGGATGGGCCCGTGGCTGGATTGGTAAAGGGCAGAGAGCTCCAGTCCCACTCAGACGCCAGCAAGGTGGAGGTGGAGTACTGGTTTGGGCTGGTATCATCAAAGATGAGCTTGTGGGGCCTTTTCGGGTTGAGGATGGAGTCAAGCTCAACTCCCAGTCCTACTGCCAGTTTCTGGAAGACACCTTCTTCAAGCAGTGGTACAGGAAGAAGTCTGCATCCTTCAAGAAAAACATGATTTTCATGCAGGACAATGCTCCATCACACGCGTCCAAGTACTCCACAGCGTGGCTGGCAAGAAAGGGTATAAAAGAAGAAAAACTAATGACATGGCCTCCTTGTTCACCTGATCTGAACCCCATTGAGAACCTGTGGTCCATCATCAAATGTGAGATTTACAAGGAGGGAAAACAGTACACCTCTCTGAACAGTGTCTGGGAGGCTGTGGTTGCTGCTGCACGCAATGTTGATGGTGAACAGATCAAAACACTGACAGAATCCATGGATGGCAGGCTTTTGAGTGTCCTTGCAAAGAAAGGTGGCTATATTGGTCGCTGATTTGTTTTTGTTTTGTTTTTGAATGTTAGAAATGTATATTTGTGAATGTGGAGATGTTATATTGGTGTCACTGGTAAAAATAAATCATTGAAATGGGTATATATTTGTTTTTTGTTAAGTTGCTTAATAATTATGCACAGTAATAGTCACCTGCACACACAGATATCCCCCTAAAATAGCTGAAACTAAAAACAAACTAAAAACTACTTCCAAAAACATTCAGCTTTGATATTAATGAGTTTTTTGGGTTCATTGAGAACATGGTTGTTGTTCAATAATAACATTATTCCTCGAAAATACAACTTGCCTAATAATTCTGCACTCCCTGTAGGTCTGTTTTCATTACAGTCATACCTGAGATGCTTATAAATTAAATGGCTGTCAAATGGGATGACTGCTTACATTTGTCTGTATACACCAAGTTCACAGTGCCTCCAGTTTTGCTGTGTGTTACAATGACAATAAACGTATCTTATGTAGTCTCAATACCCCCTAGGAGGAGGATGCATAATGTAAATAGAACTGGTCCTAGTACTGAACCCTGTGGAACTGGCATAACTGTCTGTCCTTGCATCAGATTGGCAATCTGCCTACGATGTACCCCACTTTTCACCAGCCCACCCTAATAAGGATAAGTGGAACAGAATGGATACATGGAAGAAATTCAAATTTTTCAAAGCTAAATCAAGATTGTCTAAATTATTGATGCACCATTTCCTCTCCAGCTTATGAGGTATCTGCTTTAAGGTATAGATAACCTATTGAAAGTTACACCGGAGAGTCAAGTACGTCTGATTTAGTATCAAGAGTCTAATGCAGTGAAGATGCAATACTGTTAACAAGATAAGCGACCTCTTGCAGGAAAACAAATGTGCACCTTTTGGATATGCCAGAATTTATCAGCAGTCCTATGAGGAACAACAAGAAACGGTTGCTGAAGCTAAAGATTTCAATAAATTCTTCCTTTTTCCAACCCGGCCTGTAAAGTTGTTACTCTTTTATGTTCAGTTCAACTCAGTTTTATTTATATAGTGCTAGCAGTCATCTCAAGTTTATATTGTTAATATTGTAAAGCAGAGACCCCACAATAATTTAAGAGATCCCATAATAATACATTAATTATCTGTTCAATAAGCACATGACTAGTACAGCTTCTTGGGGGTTATTTGTGAAGTCAGATGGTGTTTGTCTGAAACAGAAACGTAAATTATTCTGTTGGTTGTTTTTTTAAAATAATTTGTTTCACTGCATATAACCTGCATATATATATATATATATATATATATATATATATTAGAGATGGCACGATACCACTTTTTTATGTCCGATACCGATATCATAAATTTGGATATCTGCCGATACCGATATGAATCCGATATAGTGTTTTTTAATAAACAAAACTGTTTTTTAAATATCTTGCTGCATTTTGTATAAGTTCATACTCAAGTTTAAAACAACAACTACACTAAAGCTATTCTGTTATACCTGTATACAAAAAAAATATTTCATAGTTCAGCAATACTGATCAATCTAATAAACTTAAACCTACACCATCCTCCCTATTCTGGTATTTTAAAGAGTACTTAGCATAAATATTAAGCAACCTAACTAATAGGGTTCCAACTCCCAGCAACAACAAAAATAAATAAATAAAAAATAGGGAACCACCCCTCACGCTCCACCTCATGATGCTTAATCGACGTAATCAACCTTAATTTGATGCAGTGTGAAAAAAAAATGCACAGAAATCAATTATTTTTCAAGAAATATTAAATAGATTCAACATCTTTCTTCTACAGAACTGCAGACTGCACAGATGGTACCTTCCCAAAGGAAAAAGTACTATACCTTACTAGGGTATACTATATATTAGACTTAATAGTTACTATATACAGTAATGGACTTCTATTCATTTTGCATCAAATTAAAACTTTGGGTGTCAGATAATTTTTTATTAAAAGCTAGACATTTTAAATGAGAATAAGAAAGAAAAGTATGTCTTTGTGCCCCCTTTTCCCTGTTCATGCCCTATCGGCCCCCCTGGCTAAACTTTGCTAGATCCGCCCCTGCACAGTTACCAGCGTCAGCTACGTAGAAAAAGATCCTCGAGTAGAAAGTAATAATAAATAAATTGTAACAACAGCTGATCAAGCTTAAACGTGCTGCTGTTGTTCAGCCGCTGGTTTCCTCTTTCTGGTGCAAAGTGGGCCAAAAACAAAGACGGACTCGTGACAGAAAAGCCGATCAGCTGATCGTTAAGCAGTTTCATGATTGAAGTAGCAGCAAGAGGAGGCAGTCGCTCCATATATCGTTTGTTAAGCTTAACGCAGGAATGCTTTACAAACATTCAGAGATGGACTTACACACTTGCTTTACTTCTCTCGGTATAACTTTGTCGGAGATGAAATGCCGGGTTGCTAGCGAAGCTCCACATGCTATCCAGACCACCGACAGGTCCCGCATGCCACAGCCGCTCTATCACGTGATGCATACTGCTCCGACGTGCTAACGTTCTGAGGTGAGTTACGGCGTGTTGCAAGTTTTGTGAGGTGCTTTCGTGATATTTAATGGATCGGATTACATTTTTTATTTTTCTCCGATATCCGATCCAGTAATTTAGGTCAGTATCGGACCGATACCGATACGGATCGGTCCATCTCTAATATATATATATATATATATATATATATTGGGGTGCAACGATACACAAAATTCACGGTTGGGTTCGGTTCGATACTTTGGTGTCACGGTTCGATATTTTTTCGATACAAAAAAAATGTTCATGCCTTTTTAATTTGTCATTTATTAAAATTATAAATATATATTTTAACTCAAAAGTACAGTTTTTAAATTTAACCCTAACCCTTGTGCGTGTTTTTTATTTTGACAGCGAATGCGCACCTGCGGACCACTTATGTGCAGCCCTGGTTATTTAGCTCATCATATTGCAGCCACAGAAATTCTTTTGTCCATGAAACCATAAAGCTGCACTTTCTTGTTGCCTTATAGTCTGATTTGTCATAACTTCTCCGTTTTGTGGTAAGCTTTTCTTTGGCTGTCACTTCTTCACCCTGACCTGTCTTATTTGGCTCAGCAGAACTGAAATATATATCCTGCTGCTTTTACACACGCACTCACATAAGCTCAGCGATTCTCTGCGCGATCAACCTCTCACATGTTTAAGCTGCGGGAGATTTCACTTGTCATGTTTGCATAGTAAGCTAACGATTAATAAGACGATGTCAGAGGAATTGGTGCACAAATTATCATCACTCACAGATCAGTGCTGTCGCTCTCTATACACAGTTCGCAGGATTGCAAAGTGAAAGCAAAAAAACAAGCGCAAATTCAAATGCGACTTCAATATGTCACATATTGACAGTGGCTCACCGATGCCAATGACATAATTACCCAGCTACATTTCTGAAAGAATGCAAAAGCATTGACATATATTTTTCCTTCCTACAATAGCCGGACGGGCAGGGCAGAGATAGATTTTGGTAGCCCGACTGGAAAAATCTCTAGCCCCAGGACGTCGGGCTAGCGATATTGCGAGCCCTGTATCTGATTGAGGAATCACTCATCTTTGGAAAAGAGTTTATTACAGAGAAATGTCTCTTTCCAAAATAAAAGCTATACTATCCGCTTCTTCCGGGCTATATTCTCAGCAGCATATTAAACATATCAGGTCCCCATAAGGAGAATCATGTGCTAACGGCTGTCTAAATGACTCGGGTAAAGTTTGTAGCATGCATGCTTGTTGTTTTTGTCTTTGCACTAGGATGATGTCGGCGTAAATGTGCAGTCATATTCGTTGTGTTCCCACTAGTGCTTTCAGGTTAACCTCGTTAAAATGACCTTAACGCCACAACACGGCAAATCTCCGTTAACGAGCTACCCCTGATAGCCCCGTGCATGGGGCTAGACGGCCAACACGTTAACGAGCTAACTGCGCTAACACACTAGCTCCCACCCATGTAATTGAGCATTGCGTGGCACATCCAACATACTGTTTTACTTTAGTCCATGACTCGCTTACCTTCAGGGTCATACGTCACATGAAAACCAAAATAATTCCAAACGCCAGATCTGAATGAGGGTGGGAGAGGTTCAATTTGCCATGTTGCAAGGAGAGATTAACTTCTGTCTCGCTAGCTTGCCCTGCACTCTTCCTTCTGACTATGCTGTCTGTGTGGAGCGCTCAGTGGATCTGCGCTCAACAGTGCAGCAAAGGCGGAGTAGTCGAACGCAGATTCACTGAGCGCTCCACACAGACAGCATCGTCAGAAGGAAAGTTGATAAAATAAATTACAAATGTTGTATTGTTCGATACATATGCGTACCGAACCGAAAGCACTGTATCGAACGGTTCAATATCGATACGAATATCGTTGCAGCTCTAATATATATATATAAATAAAAAGAAAAACACCCAGCACACCCCTGCGGGCGGTTTATACTTCAAACTCGGGTCCTCTACCAGAGGCCTGGGAGCTTGAGGGTCCTGCGCAGTATCTTAGCTGTTCCCAGGACTGTGCTCTTCTGGACAGAGATCTCCGATGTTGTTCCCGGGATCTGCTGGAGCCACTCGCCTAGCTTGGGAGTCACCGCACCTAGTGCTCCGATTACCACGGGGACCACCGTTACCTTCACCCTGCACATCCTCTCGAGCTCTTCTCTGAGCCCTTGGTATTTCTCCAGCTTCTCGTGTTCCTTCTTCCTGATATTGCTGTCATTCGGAACCGCTACATCGATCACTACGGCCGTCTTCTTCGGTTTGTCTACCACCACTATGTCCGGTTGGTTAGCCACCACCATTTTGTCCGTCTGTATCTGGAAGTCCCACAGGATCTTAGCTCAGTCATTCTCCACCACCCTTGGGGGCATCTCCCATTTTGACCTTGGGACTTCCAGGTTATACTCGGCACAGATGTTCCTGTACACTATGCCGGCCACTTGGTTATGGCGTTCCATGTATGCCTTGCCTGCTAGCATCTTGCACCCTGCTGTTATGTGCTGGATTGTCTCTGGGGCATCTTTACACAGCCTGCACCTGGGGTCTTGCCTGGTGTGATAGACCCCAGCCTCTATGGGTCTTGTACTCAGAGCTTGTTCTTGTGCTGCCATGATTAGTGCCTCTGTGCTGTCTTTCAGTCCAGCTTTGTCCAGCCACTGGTAGGATTTCTGGATATCAGCCACCTCCTCTATCTGCCGGTGGTACATACCGTGCAGGGGCCTGTCCTTCCATGATGGTTCCTTGTCTCCCTCCTCTTTCTTGGGTTTCTGCTGCCTGAGGTATTCACTGAGCACTCGGTCAGTTGGGGCCATCTTCCCAATGTATTCTTGGATGTTCGTTGTCTCATCCTGGACTGTGGTGCTGACACTCACCAGTCCCCGGCCCCCTTCCCTCCGCTTAGCGTACAGCCTCAGGGTGCTGGACTTGGGGTGAAACCCTCCATGCATGGTAAGGAGCTTTCTTGTCTTTATGTCAGTGGCTTCTATCTCCTCTTTTGGCCAGCCTATTACCCCAGCAGGGTACCTGATCACG
The DNA here is from genome assembly GCF_963969265.1 of Rhamphochromis sp. 'chilingali'. Lineage (NCBI taxonomy): Eukaryota > Metazoa > Chordata > Actinopteri > Cichliformes > Cichlidae > Rhamphochromis > Rhamphochromis sp. 'chilingali'. Next base: position 1,118,991 of record NC_137931.1, on the reverse strand, counting down.
GGCAGGGCGTACGTGTTGATGGCCCGGATCTTGTTCTTACCATTCAGCTGACTCCTCAGGACTTGCCTGACCCTCTGCAGGTACTTGGTGGTTGCAGCTTTTCTAGTGGCCTCTTCATGGTTCCCATTCGCCTGCGGGATCCCCAAGTACTTGTAACTGTCCTCTATGTCTGCAATGTTGCCTTCTGGTAGTTCAATCCCCTCAGTTCTGACTACCTTCCCTCTCTTTGTTACCATCCGACTACACTTCTCCAGTCCGAACGACATTCCAATGTCATTGCTGTATAGCCTGGTAGTATGGATCAGTGAATCGATGTCTCGTTCACTCTTGGCATACAGCTTGATGTCATCCATGTACAGGAGGTGGCTGACAACTGCTCCGTTCCGTAGTCGGTATCCGTAGCCAGTCTTGTTAATGATCTCACTGAGGGGGTTCAGGCCTATGCAGAACAGCAGTGGGGACAGAGAATCTCCTTGGTAGATCTTGCACTTGATGGTGACTTGTGCTATGGGCTTGGAGTTGGCCTCTAGTGTTGTACGCCACATCCCCATTGAGTTCCTGATGAAGGCTCTTAGGGTCCTATTGATCTTGTACAATTCTAAGCATTCCAATATCCAGCTGTGGGGCATTGAGTCATAGGCCTTCTTGTAATCAATCCAGGCCGTGCACAGGTTGGTCAGTCTGGTCTTGCAGTCTCGGCTGACTGTTCTGTCTACCAGTAGCTGGTGTTTTGCGCCTCTGGTATTCTTGCCAATTCCTTTCTGTGTCCCGCTCATGTATTGACCCATGTGCCTTTTCATCTTAGCCAATATGATGCCTGACAGGAGCTTCCATGTAGTACTGAGGCAGGTTATTGGTCGGTAGTTGGAGGGGACCGGTCCCTTCTTGGGGTCCTTGGGGATCAGGACCGTCCGACCTTCGGTTAGCCATTCCGGGTGTCTCTCGTTAACTAGCAGCTGGTTCATTTGTGCTGCCAGACGCTTGTGGAGTGCAGTCAGCTTCTTCAGCCAGTAGGTGTGAACCATGTCGGGCCCTGGTGCTGTCCAACTCTTCATACTGGAGACCCTTTCTTCGATATCTGCCACTGTGATGGTTACTGGACCCTGTTCAGGGAGGTCGCTGTGGTCTGCCCTGAGATCCTCTTGCCACTGAGCATTGCTGTTATGGGTTGCGTCCTTCTCCCATATGCTCTTCCAGTATTGCTCCGTCTCCAGCCTTGGTGGTGCTGTTCTCTTATTGTTCCCTGGCCACTGAGAGTACACCTTTGCTGGTTCTGTGGAGAACAGCTGGTTTATTCTCCTGCCTTCTATCTCTCTGGTGTACCTCCTCAAGTGGCTGGCCAAGGCTGTGAGTCTTTGCTTGGCAGTTTCCAAGGCCTCAGGTATGGACAGCTTGCTGTATTTCTTATGCACCTTCTTTGTCGCACCTTTCTGCAACTCCATTAGTTGGCTAACCTCCCTCCGTGCTACTTTGATCTTGCCCTCTAGCCTCCTTCTCCATGGAGGGTACTGCCCCTTGTGGCTGTTCAACTTTTTATATATATATATATATATATATATATATATATATATATATATATATATATACAGTGGGGCAAAAAAGTATTTAGTCAGCCACCGATTGTGCAAGTTCCCCCACCTAAAATGATGACAGAGGTCAGTAATTTGCACCAGAGGTACACTTCAACTGTGAGAGACAGAATGTGAAAAAAAAAATCCATGAATTCACATGGTAGGATTTGTAAAGAATTTATTCGTAAATTAGGGTGGAAAATAAGTATTTGGTCACCTCAAACAAGGAAAATCTCTGGCTCTCACAGACCTGTAACGTCTTCTGTAAGAAGCTTTTCTGTCCCCCACTCGTTACCTGTATGAATGGCACCTGTTTGAACTCATCATCTGTATAAAAGACACCTGTCCACAGCCTCAAACAGTCAGACTCCAAACTCCGCCATGGCCAAGACCAAAGAGCTTTCGAAGGACACCAGGAAAAGTATTGTAGACCTGCACCAGACTGGGAAGAGTGAATCTACAATAGGCAAGCAGCTTGGTGTGAAAAAATCAACTGTGGGAGCAATCATCAGAAAATGGAAGACATACAAGACCACTGATAATCTCCCTCGATCTGCGGCTCCACGCAAGATCTCATCCCGTGGGGTCAAAATGATCATGAGAACGGTGAGCAAAGATCCCAGAACCACACGGGGGGACCTGGTGAATGACCTGCAGAGAGCTGGGACCAAAGTAACAAAGGTCACCATCAGTAACACACTACAACGGCAGGGAATCAAATCCCGCAGTGCCAGACGTGTTCCGCTGCTGAAGCCAGTGCATGTCCAGGCCCGTCTGAAGTTTGCCAGAGAGCACATGGATGATACGGCAGAGGATTGGGAGAATGTCATGTGGTCAGATGAAACCAAAGTAGAACTTTTTGGTATAAACTCAACTCGTCATGTTTGGAGGAAGACGAATACTGAGTTGCATCCCAAGAACACCATACCTACTGTGAAGCATGGGGGTGGAAACATCATGCTATGGGGCTGTTTTTCTGCCAAGGGGACAGGACGACTGATCCGTGTTAAGGACAGAATGAATGGGGCCATGTATCGTGAGATTTTGAGCCAAAACCTCCTTCCATCAGTGAGAACTTTGAAGATGAAACGAGGCTGGGTCTTCCAACATGACAATGATCCAAAACACACCGCCCGGGCAACAAAGGAGTGGCTCCGTAAGAAGCATTTGAAAGTCCTGGAGTGGCCTAGCCAGTCTCCAGACCTCAACCCCATAGAAAATCTGTGGCGGGAGTTGAAAGTCCGTGTTGCTCGGTGACAGCCCCAAAACATCACTGCTCTCGAGAAGATCTGCATGGAGGAATGGGCCAAAATACCAGCTACTGTGTGTGCAAACCTGGTAAAGACCTATAGTAAACGTTTGACCTCTGTTATTGCCAACAAAGGTTATGTTACAAAGTATTGAGTTGTATTTTTGTTATTGACCAAATACTTATTTTCCACCCTGATTTACGAATAAATTCTTTACAAATCCTACCATGTGGATTCATGGATTTTTTTTTCACATTCTGTCTCTCACAGTTGAAGTGTACCTCTGGTGCAAATTACTGACCTCTGTCATCATTTTAGGTGGGGGAACTTGCACAATCGGTGGCTGACTAAATACTTTTTTGCCCCACTGTATATATATATATATATATATATATATATATATATATATATATATATATATATATATATATATTAGAGATGGACCGATCCGATATTACGTATCGGTATCGGTCCGATACTGACCTAAATTACTGGATCGGATATCGGAGAAAAATAAAAAATGTAATCCGATCCATTAAATATCACGAAAGCACCTCACAAAACTTGCAACACGCCGTAACTCGCCTCAGAACGTTAGCACGTCGGAGCAGTATGCATCACGTGATAGAGCGGCTGTGGCATGCGGGACCTGTCGGTGGTCTGGATAGCATTTGGAGCTTCGCTAGCAACCCGGCATTTCATCTCCGACAAAGTTATCCCAAGAGAAGTAAAGCAAGTGTGTAAGTCCATCTCTGAATGTTTGTAAAGCATTCCTGCATTAAGCTTAACAAACAATATATGGAGCGACTGCCTCTCCGGCTACTACTTCAATCATGAAACTGCTTAACGATCAGCTGATCGGCTTTTCTGTCGCGAGTCCGTGTCTCTAGTTTGCTTTTGTTTTTGGCCCACTTTGCACCAGAAAGAGGAAACCAGCGGCTGAACAACAGCAGCACGTTTAAGCTTGATCAGCTGTTGTTAGAATTTATTTATTATTACTTTCTACTCGAGGATCTTTTTCTACGTAGCTGACGCTGGTAACTGTGCAGGGGCGGATCTAGCAAAGTTTAGCCAGGGGGGCCGATAGGGCATGAACAGGGAAAAGGGGGCACAAAGACATACTTTTCTTTCTTATTCTCATTTAAAATGTCTCGCTTTTAATAAAAAATTATCTGACACCCAAAGTTTTAATTTGATGCAAAATGAATAGAAGTCCATTACTGTATATAGTAACTATTAAGTCTAATATATATACCCTAGTAAGCTATAGTACTTTTTCCTTTGGGAAGGTACCATCTGTGCAGTCTGCAATTTTGTTGAAGAAAGATGTTGAATCTATTTAATATTTCTTGAAAAATAATTGATTTCTGTGCATTTTTTTTTTCACACTGCATCAAATTAAGGTTGATTACGTCGATTAAGCATCATGAGGTGGAGCGTGAGGGGTGGTTCCCTATTTTTTATTTATTTATTTTTGTTGTTGCTGGGAGTTGGAACCCTATTAGTTAGGTTGCTTAATATTTATGCTAAGTACTCTTTAAAATACCAGAATAGGGAGGATGGTGTAGGTTTAAGTTTATTAGATTGATCAGTATTGCTGAACTATGAAATATTTTTTTTTGCATACAGGTATAACAGAATAGCTTTAGTGTAGTTGTTGTTTTAAACTTGAGTATGAACTTATACAAAATGCAGCAAGATATTTAAAAAAAAAACAGTTTTGTTGATTAAAAAACACTATATCGGATTCATATCGGTATCGGCAGATATTCAAATTTATGATATCGGTATCGGTATTGGACATAAAAAAGTGGTATCGTGCCATCTCTAATATATATATATATATATATATATATATATATATATATATATATATATATATATACACGATTAGAGCTGAAGTGAGTTGTTAGTTTATATGATATATATATATATCATTTATATGATATATATATATCACTTCACTTATTAAGGCAGTGTTTTCAGGGAATATGATTTCTGAGGTATAAGACAGTGGCAGCTAACTTTATCCGAGTCCTTTTTGTGTGTCCACTATAAACCTGAGTGCTAACTATGGTATGGAGGAGTTGACTTACTGTTTTTGGCATAGCATTTCACAACAAACAACATGTGAATCTTATTTAACGGTATAAGATGTTGGTGACTATGGTGCATCCAAATCATTTTTTTCACAAAATCACTGCGCTCTTATGTTTCTTTCTTTTTTTTCACAGATCTAAATGGTGGACTAGAGAATTATTTGTCACATAAGACGTGATACTGCTGGTATTTTTCTATTTGCTGTGAAATTTATTAAGTTTTTGATCCTATAAGTCAACTTGATTCTGCCACTGTTACACCGGCTCCAGCTACAGTCACACAAATACCATGATAATCCAATTTCAAAGTTTAGCAGTGACTTTAATGTCACAAAAACCAAGCAGTGAACGGCTGAAGGATATTTTTATGTTGCCTCCTATTCAAAATTTCATCAGAGAAAGCTTCTTTGAAAAACCATGAAATGGTACGTCTATTTACCACTAATAAACAGGAAGGGTTGTACTTGACCGAAATTAGTGTCACTAAAGTGGAGAAGAGGAAATGGCGTGTCACAAATTTAGAAGATCATCATTTAGCCTGGAGAAATAGTTTGCTGCTTTATAAGAAAGCCCTCCGCAAAGCCAGAACATCTTACTATTCATCACTGATTGAAGAAAATAAGAACAACCCCAGGTTTCTCTTCAGCTCTGTAGCCAGGCTGACAAAAAGTCAGAGCTCTGTTGAGCCAACCATCCCTTTAACGTTAACTAGTAATGACTTCATGAACTTTAAAAAAAAAACGTTAAACGTTAAACCTTTACTCAAAAAGCATCTAGACCCAGCAGTCTTAGCTAATTATAGGCCAATCTGTGTTAACAGACCTCTCTGCATTGAATCATATCTGTTATTAACCTCTGTGTCTCTTCCACAGCATGTCTTTATCCTGTCTTCCTTCTCTCACCCCAACCAATCACAGCAGATGGCCCCGCCCCTCCCTGAGCCTGGTTCTGCTGGAGGTTTCTTCCTGTTAAAAAGGAGTTTTTCCTTCCCACTGTCGCCAAAGTGCTTGCTCATAGGGGGTCATATGATTGTGGGTTTGTCTCTGTATGTATTATTGTGAAGGTCTACCTTACAATATAAAGCATTTGAGGCAACTGTTGTTGTGATCTGGCGCTGTATAAATAAAATTTAACTGAATTGAAAGCAGGAACAGTCAGGTAAGTCAGGAACTATTCCAGGAAGCATCATGAACAAAAAGTTTAAAAATGTATTTATGTAGCACCAAATCACAACCACAGCTACCTCAAAGTGCTTTATATTTACAGATAATAATAATAATGTACCTTAGAGTAGAAGCCAATTTAACCACGCATTTATACAATGCTTAAAGTGCACTTCAAGTACTTTACTTACTTGTCTGTGGCGTTTATAATCACAAACGAGCCTAACATTTACAGAAAGAACAAGCTCACACTTACATTACGGGTGATGGTGTCATTAGCCAGTCTGCAAGTTGCTGCACATCCATAACAAGAGCTATGTTATAGCTAAAGTAAATGCTAGGTGAGGCTGAATGAGACACGTAGGGTGGTTCTGGTCAAACTGAGAGTTTGGAAATATCTCTTTGAGGATATTTGATGGTTTGATGAAAACCACTAAACAACACCATCTATATCTCAGACACACCAGCAGCTTTGACAAAACAGTTGAAAATTAACAGAGAAAGTGCAGCTCAGAGGGGTTCAAAAGCTGACTAATTAACAGCTCGGGTCATGTGCTAATTGCTACACCTTGGCAGTATTTGTGTCCCAATCAACAGCTTTCCTGTCAGAAAGTAACCCACGATAGTGAAGGTATAAAACACACAGGTTTATGTATTTGTCATCACCATAAGTGATCAAACATGAGTGTTTGAGTATTACAACACAGTAAAGAGCCAGAAGCAGCCTCAAGCACAAAATACATGAAGAGTCAGCTCTTATTTTTGTTTCACAGTCACTTGTTTTGAATCAAACAAATGAGGCTGAGACTTTTCCAGAGATCCCGGTGCAAAAGTCAGAGCAATGAAGTCGAGCAGATTTCCAAGTAGCTGCAGTACAAGGAAAACAAGGTCAGTAAATTCTTAAATAGCAAGAGCAAACGTTAAAGGAGCCAACTAGCAACGTTGAATGGTTGACAAACTGGCGGTGAGGCGACGTTGAGGTGGTGTGTAAGTCTCCCCGGCCTGATTGCCTCAAACCCAGCTCCAGGTGTGCGAGACAGGTGAATGAAAGTCCTACCCAGGGGCCAATACCAGGTGGTTCAGGAGCCTTGTGGACCCGGACTGTGACAGGCATTTGAAAATACCAGGCTAAAATATAAATTGGCTTTTATGGACCTTCCAAATGTTAATGTGGCTTTAAAGACCTGTGTGCAGATTTCTTATTACATTTCCAGAGGGCCCTGCATGTCATTAGACTCGTTGTCATGTTGTCAGAAGTGTTAGCACTGTTGCCACACAGCAAGAAGGTCCCGAGTTCAGTTTCACCATCAGGCCGGAGTTTTTCTATGTGGAGTTTGCATGTTCTCCCCGTGTTTGCGTGGGTTCCCTCCGGGTACTCCAGGTTCCTCCCACCGTCCAAAGACATGCACTTTGTGGGGATAGGTTAATTGATTACCACCTCCATCGTCCCGATACCCAAAAACTCCAACCTATCTAACCTCAATGACTACCGCCCAGTAGCACTCACCCCCATCGTCACAAAGTGCTTAGAGCAGCTGGTCCTGTCTCCCCCCCACCAATTCGCATACCGCCAGAACAGGAGCACAGAGGATGCAGTCTCCATCGCACTGCACTCTGTCCTGTAACACCTGGACAACAACAACACCTACGCCAGAATGCTGTTTATAGACTTCAGTTCAGCATTCGATACAATCCTCCCCTCACAGCTCATCAGGAAACTGACAGACCTGGGCATCAGTTCCCCCATCTGCAAATGGTTACTGGACTTCCTGACCAACTGCCCCCAACATGTCCGGCTGGATAACCACTGCTCATCTACAATCACAATGAACATCGATAGAACAGTAGCAGTATAGTGTCCTCGTCAGTGGATATCAGGCCCTTGTAGAGCAAAATTGAGTATTTTGGTCTAAATAACCCAAAATGTGTTGTCTACATATGTGGACGCAGGTCCTAGGAGGTTAAAAATAATAAATGACAGATTTAGTGATATGTTCATAAACTATTTATTTACCACATTAATAAACAGCATGGCAGGGCAAAATATTTTTTCTATCATGGCAACCTTTAAAAGGTGAAAGGAGACAGAAAGACAGGTGAGAAAGAATAAAACTTAACTGACTTTTTGATGGCATTTTACACACAGTACTTGTCAGGTTTTAGTTAACGGACTCAGGCGCAGACCGGGACTCTTTACAGGGTTTACAAATTTATTTACACAACGACACCAGGTGATGCTATTTACAACGTGCTGGAGGGAGGGGGGTCCAGGGTTCCGGGGTGTGTGAGGGGAAAGACGGGAATCTGACGCCCTCCAAAGGCTCTCTCTCTTCACTCCCCACACTGGGGAAACACAATCCACTCACTCGTCCACGGGATGACAGGCAGGCAGGGAAAGGTCCGGGAAAGATCTGTACACAGAGATTATAGTTAGAGGCGAACAGACGGAACGAACTCACAGATTCTGATTCACAAACTACTGAGCGACTAACGCTGATAGCTCAACGATCCAGCGACGAGTGACACAGTGCTGCTGTCTTAAATCGGCTTTGTGATCATCCCGATAGGCAGCAGGTGTGTGGGCCAGGGGCGGGAGCCCAAAATGAGCACCGCCCCGGCAGGTGAGTGTTGTGATATTTTGATACCATGATAGCATTTACAGGATATTGTTTTATAGTTGATATCATACATGAAACTGTTACTCAATAAGGCCCATTTACTAGTTGTTTTTCTCTTTCTCTCTGACCCAAGAATTGATGTGTAAGAATCACAGGCTGGTACCCCAAGGTCGAAAATACCACAGAGACGAGACCACTTCCTTACTCCCATCCTCCCTTCTTTATCTCTTAGAAAAAGGCTCGTTAAAGGCCAGGTGGTTTGTTTCAGAATTCACTAATGAAAGAACTCTGTATTCTATGTCTAGGAGTGTATTTTGCTGGGATGATCATAAATTGTAGCTGAACTGATAAACTACACAAAGGATACTTCTTTGCTCACAAGGCAGGAAGACGTTTCCTTATTTGGTCTGTACTGGTTTGAACTGAGAACTTGCTGACACACGAACCTTTTTTTCCTCTATATAAGCTGTTATGTACTAAATAAACCTTTGAGTCGATTGGGAAGGCAACCTAAAGCAGTCTCTGTTTTCTTGTTCTCCCAAGCTGCTCCCGAGCTCGTACTAACACGCTGAATGGCATACCTGAGTGTTACTTTAAATAATTAGGAATCTTAGAAGGAAAGATAGGAAAAATAGATTTCTATACATTTGACATAACATGACTACCTTGGATGTAAGATTCAGATAATTATTTAATAACAGCCAGACATTTTAAATGAGAATAAGAAAGAAAAGTATTTCTCTGTGCCCCCCTCTCCCTGTTAATGCCCTACCTGGCCCCCTGGCAACACTTTACTAGACCCGCCCCTGCACAGTTACCAGCTGTCAGCTGCTTAGAAAAGGATCCTGGGGTTATTTGTCTCTCAGAAACAGTTCATAACTTCAACTCATCCATGTCACCTAAAAGGTAAACCTGTTTCTCCATCACAGCTCTGATGATTCAGTAAGGACATCTCCTGGTTTCATCTTCATGTTTCCCTCTCACCAGATAACCAAACCATATCATGACCAGCAGCTTTACAGCTGTGGCTCCAGCAAACATCAGCTGATACTAGAAATTAATATTAAATAAATTCTAACAACAGCTGATCGAGCTTAAACGTGCTGCTGTTGTTTAGTGCGACATCCGCTGGTTTCCTCTTTCTGGCGCAAAGTGATAAACAAACAAGAGAGACGATCAGCTGATCATTGATCAGTTTCATGATTGAAGTAGAAACAGGAGAGGGAGGGGGGAGAATGAGAGAAGAAGAGGCAGCTGTGCAGCGTAAACACAGAGTAACTCCAGCTTTGTGTCTTTTTCATTGTAGCTGAAGTCCGGGACAAACTGTTTCTTTTCACTTCAATACGAAACGCGTAATAATTTCTCTGAATGCGGGACGATTTCATTTTTTTTTACGGGACAGTTGGCAACTCTACTAACTAACCTTATGAACAAAATAAAGTTCAACATCACTAACATCATAGCACCACCCAGCTGTATAGAAACTCCGTCATGCTAGCTAGCACGCAGTACGAGTTATTGTAACTGACTGTAAAAAGTCAGCATAACAAAAATAAACCACCTAAACTTGGTTTATATCTGACCCAGATAGACTGCAGCTCATAACTTCTTACCTGAAGTTCAGTTCACCTGATACTCGGACCGGTGGCTGCCTCGGGTCTCTGCTCCTCTTGCCTCCCCTTTCCCTCATCCACCTGCTGGCCTCTGTGGAAGCTCCACCATAGCCACCACCAAACAACTGAGTTATTTTTACACGCCGGCCAGCATCTGGCCAATCCACCACCTCTCATTGTTTATACCGTTAGAAGAAAAACAAAAAAACAACAACATCGGCCCATAAAAACGAAAAATCACCATCAGGCCAGTCCAGCTATGCTACCCTGAGCTTGTGACTATAGGTGAGGGTAGGGACATAGGTCGACCAGCAAATCAAGACTTTGCTTTTACTCTCAGTTCTCTCTTCACTGCAATCAAACAGATTGATAGTAAGGGTCTCCACCTCCACTGCTGATCTCCTGGGAGTCTCCTTCATCAGTTCTCTCTCCTTCATCATCACCCCAGCCAAGTTACTGTCCTGCCATCTCTGCTGATGGTGTCCTCTCACCCCCACTGTTGTTAACACCCAGAAAGTTTTCTTTGCTGTTGTTGACCCCAAACGAGGTTACTAGAGGTGTCTGGTCACTTTCACAACCTCCTCAGGTGCCCTGTCATCTCTGCCATTGCCCCCTTGCTCTTTGGCCAACAGAAGTACTTTATCACTACCCTCCTGTGTTACTGGAGGCCAATCCATGCCAGCCAGAATGAGTACAGTCAGGGAAAAATTATTTGGTGGTTTTGTCAGGTTGCCCACTAACAAAAAAAAACTTATCAGTCCATAATTCCAACGGTAGGTTTATTTGAACAGTGAGAGACAGAACAATAACAACGACAAAAAAAAAGATCCAGAAAAACGCATTTCAAAAAAGTTGTAAATGAATTCACATTTTCATGAAGGAAAAAGTATTTGATCCCTTTTCAAAACCAATTATTTCTGTATTAGCAGGCAAAATCAGCAGGGCTTCAAATAATTTTTTCCCTGACTGTATATGGTCATGTTTCTAAGATTTCGAGAGCTGAGTACATTAATAGTTTTATCTGAATTTAAGGGAAGGAAATTAGAAGGAATTCAGGCCTTTATGTCCTGCGGTTTAACTAATTGGTGTGTGCCATTTGGCTTTGTGAATAGATAAAGCTGGGTAACATCTGCAGAGCAGTGAAAATGTATGCTATGCTTTCCAATAATACTGCGAAGTGAATCGTGTATTATGTCAGTAAAATTAGTTTTAGTGTGGAACTCAGTGATTTCTTGATTTTTAAAACTTATAGTGTTATCATGAGAAGCTAGGCAACAGACAGCATAAATTCACACAAGTAAAGATAAAATCAATGTCCAATATACTGTACCACACAGCAACCCTCTACCATCCACCTTCCCACCCCAGACAAACCCACAATAATTATCAATGACCTGGGAGGTAGGGAACTTTGTTTTAGCCAAAGGGGTTTTGCAGCCTTTCCTGACTCAGGATCAGACAAGGAGAGAAAATACATGAATGGATGTGTGGATATATGCATGTGGGGATTATTCTGAAAACAAACAGGATAATAGGTGATTGTAGAGGTCGTGCTGCTCCACAGATTTGTGATGGTTGAATAACGAATCTGCTCAAAGTTCACACTGACAATTAAAGACAAGGTGATGCAAAGGACTTGAAAGGTCAGCTATCAGGGTCCTAAGGCTGTCAGACATGCAGGCTTACTTTAACTCTATCAGTTACAATCCTAAAAAAAACAACTAATGTAATGCTTTAGTAATTCTGTTCTGGACTTATAAACTTGAGCAGAAGAGAGAAATTACGTCATCCACGTTCACATGTAATTTATTGGCCCAACAGTGTGAATCCATACAAAAGGAAAAACAAGATCACCATGGCTGCTCGGAAATCTGGAGCGTATGAGAAATGGGACCGCCCCTCGTAGACGGCATTCATCCCCTCAGTAAAAACCAAGGTGTGGAGTGAATCATGCCATAAATGGTTCATCTCAGACCTTGACATCCACAGATGTTTGGTGATTGGATGATATGATGATTGGAAATGGACTTTTGTGGCATGTAAGCACCACCCAGGCTTACATAGTCTGGCAACCGCTTTCCTGTTAAAGTAACTTCACCTGACACAGACTATAACATGAAATGACAGCTGTCACAGACATACTGGATCTAAGACACAGTGAGCAAACACAGGAATTGTAGTCAGTAAATCTGCCAGTTAATTCTCTTATCCAGCCATCATAGAAGCGGACTGCACTGCTCCGGTCAGACCATGAGCTGTGCCATCCTGGTGTTTTAGTCATAATCCAGCTATCCCTTGGCATCACCAGGAAGAGGAGTCAGAAACATTGTTGCACTAATTTTCCCAACAACCTCAAAGAGCCTATGCAGCATGCAGTAAATATTGATATTTAATTTATGGATAGGCAATAGTTGTTGTCTATTGCCAGAACACTGACTACCACTCCGTTGTCACAGTCAGTGCACCAACTAAGGGGCATCTGTTGTTGGATCAGTTACCTTTGATTCTGAATTTGCAAATGGAGTGGAGAAGCTCAGAGTGATTTTAAAGAGGGAACTGGGTAAAAACAACGACAGACTGTGTGACTGATCTTTTGAAATAATCTCCTTAAATCTCATTTCTAGTCAGTGGGCCAGGTGACATGACTGCTTGGTTTATATGAGAAGCCGTTTCATTAGAAGGCACTGTCAAAATGCCAGACAGCAACAGGTGGCTAATATAATCTACTCAACAGCAAACAATATTTGAGAAGAGAGAGTGTCTGTGTGCACTGGCGTGTCAGTAGTGCATCTCTGTCCCTCGTTGTTATCTTCACCCTCTACATGTAAAAGTGTTCTTAGTTTGTATGTTGCCCCAACAGCCCCTTCATGCATAGTGGTCACTACAGAGCACAGCTATTGAAAAGCTACTCTCTAGTATATGTATGTGTTTTAATATTATAGTTCCATATTAATCACCACAGTGGAAACTTGCGCATCATCCCATACGCTGCTTCCTAATGGCCAGTGATGGGAAGTGCAGGTTATTTGAATAAAATAACCAAGATGGCCAACAGGAGGTCAGAAATACTGAATATCTATGGTATGCTTTTAAATTCTTGCATAGCAGGACACCCTTGCAAGTAGAAAAAATATATTAGCATCAAGTTATATCTAAGGATTAATATAATTGTTAAAATGTCCAAATATTTTTTTATATTTTGAGAAATTTTCGATTAATGTCATGTCCTCAAAATTAGACGCCATTTATCATTGACTTTATTTTAACTGCAGTTCATACCATTACTGTAACATTGGTATTTAATTGATATTTGTTATTAGTATATAATTAACAGTTTTTATCAACAAAACAATGTTTTTGCATATTGATAACGTGAGGACATATTAGTGTCTTTATGTAGTGGAGTCCAAGTAGGCCTACAGCTTGTGATATGAAGGCCTACAGGACAGTGGAGTATATACCATCTGAGTCAGCTGATGATGCCAGTGGCAGTGATGATGAATGGCTGCAAGAAAAACAAAAAGATGGACCAGGATTAGTCACTGCTCGCAGTAATGATGGCAGATCTGAGGACGCACCACCAGATATTGTAATACTTTTCAAAGCAATGGAAAAATGTTGAAACTAGCTCCTGGCTGATCAGCCAGGCTTGCAGCTTGGTTACAAGTTGAACAGCAACAAGAAGTACCCTCCATGAAGAAGGACACTAGAGGCCAAAATCAAGTTAGCATAGAGATTTTAGCCATATGTGATGTCTTGATAAATCGAGCAGACTTTTGAAGTTCACACAGAAACATTCTCGCCTGAAAACATCTTAAAAGTTTATTTTGTGACCCAGAAAGAGTAATATTTCAAACTCCACCACTCTGTGTTCCTCTGCAACTGCCTTGTTTGAGTTTTGCATGAAATGCATTCTGGGATATTTGCCTGGGTTTGGCTACAGTAGCTAGTGAGCTGATTGGAGACCAAAACAGCAAATCAGAATTTTTTGCATCCAAGTCTGTGATTGGTTGGTTTTGTGGCACATTATAATGGTGTACAGAAAGAGTTGAGCACGCACGAAGCAGAGATGTTGTGAGCGTGAAGGATACACTGAGAGCAGAGCGAGAGGGGCTGTTATTGTGTGTGTATATGGATAATAGCAAACAATATATTTCTTGCATACAGAAATTAATTTTGTTCGCTCAAATTAAACTTTTGTTCGCTCAAAATAATTTTCTCCTCAACATGCAACATTTGCGCTTGCAAAATCTTTTTACGTGCTCTCAGAATAGAGGCACTAAAATAACGCCGTGCTACTGCTGCCTGTCTGTCAGGAAGCTGATGATCCACTTACAGGCAGAGGCAGGTACAATAACCTGAAGGATGTCTTGGAGGTCAAGTTAAAGTCCACGAATAGAATCCTGGTGTACGTCCCAAATCTGGGCTCCAGTGTCAGTGCAGAACTTGGTCTGAGATGCCATGAATTTGGAAAAAAAACATGGTCAGTGAGAAGCTGAGGTGTCTCCAAGGCAGAGGGAAGCTTGAGGAGAGCAATGAAATACACTACTTTGGAGAAATGATCAGCAATGGTCAGAAGGGTGGTATTACCTGCCTACAAAGAGAGGCTGGTGACGTACTATATTAATTTCCTTAAATGAATACAGCATGCTATTTAATTCCTGGGCAGAGAAAGTAGTCACAGTTGCAGTTGTCACATAAGAAGCTGTCTGTGCAATGGTGTGGGGCTGCATGTCCCTGTGACACCAATCGGTACTCAGTGAATAGAGTTTAATACAGTGTCAGTGGTAGAGAGAGTGGCCTTTGCGCGCTGTGGGCCAAGCAATTTGTGAGCAGGTAAAAAAAATGCAATAAAATTAATAGCTGATTTATTGCACTACAGTATCAGTTAGTATGGAATAGATTAGTCTTCATTGCTGTTATAGAATAGAATAGAATAGAATAAACCTTTATTATCCCACGAATGAGAAATTTGGGTGTTACACAGCTCTTATTGCAAGGGGAATATAAAATATAGAAGGAAGACACGAGTGGTCCTCACAACCTCAAGCTCTCGTTAACAGGACATGGACATTTTCATGAAAATAAAAAAAATATAGATTATAATCACTCCTAGCCAAGTTACCTTTCACAGACTACAGCCACCTATGGGCACATGGTGGGGGAAATTAAAGGGATGGTTTAAACTGAAGATGTTTTAGATGTTTTGGGACAGGACCTTTGGTTGAGGAGTGAGCAGAGATGTTGCTTTCACTTTGATTTGTCCGAACTGATGTAAGATGGAGCTATATAAATATTCATCTATGTAAATTGTTAAGGAAACAGATGGATGATATTTTAGTCATAATTTCATGTGGTTTTGTGTGTCCTTTCTTCAGCCTTTGCTCTTCACAGTGTATTGAATTGCATCCATCTGTGTGTGTGTGTTTAGTTTAATGTTATTTATGTTTATTCTATTTATATCATGTTGATCTGTTGTTGTATTTTAATAATATGGGAACAAAAACCTGTAAAAGTATATGATAACTTATAAACCAGGACCAAAGTTCTATACAGGACACAGTTGAAACTTTCTTTTCATCCCCTGAATAAGTTTGTTTTTGGGGGATTTTGAGGATTTTTGTTTTTCAGTTTTTTACTTGTAAACCAAAAAGTATTTGGTAGTGTTACAGAAAAAAGGCTTGGGTTAAAGTTGACCCTTCACAACACTGTAGACTAGGTTTACATTAGGGATTGATTTTTATTTTTTTACTTTGCTTTCACTCAAGTTATGGTTATGTTACGAATAGATTGCTGTTTGAGTTCAAATCGACGATTCAGAACATTAAAATAACAAACGTTTAAGCAGTCCATAATGTTGCCTCAGATTTCCGTCAGTCACCTCTCTACATTAAAGGTGTCATGGTCCAGGGTCTTGTTTTGGACTTGTTATTCATTCTTTTGGAATTATAAGATAAGTATGTTCAGTTTTTGAAATGATGCTACTTCCAGTATGTTTCTTGTTTGCTTTCAGGTCTGTTCCCATCTTTGTGTCCAGTCTGTTGTTGTCTCGTCCGTGTGTCCTGTGTTCAGCATGTCCTGTCTTTCTGGTCTAAGACAGGAGGTCTGTGTTTTGTCTCTGTGGCTGACTGCGTTCCCCGTCTTGTCTACGATACGTTTGTAGTCCTGGTCGTGGTGTTTTTTCCCCTTCCTGTTCCCGTGCACATCCCTCTATGTTTTGTCCTTTTATTTCCCAGTCCCATTGTCAAGTTCATATGTCTACCCTGTGTGTCAGTGTGTGTTACTTCCTGTTTTATTTTTGACACACCCTCAGCTCATATGTGTTATGTCTCCCACTGATCTTTGTCACATTGTTGTCATATATCTACCCCCCACTGGGCGCTCTGTGTCTCCTAGTTCCTAGTTCTAGCCATGCCTTTGTTTTGTCTCTGGAGTTCTGCACTTGGGTCCTCACTCACACCACACAGACAGCACATCATTTAGTGATGGAAATACACCAGATTATGAATCCTTCCTAGATGCAATGTGGTTGACTGGCAAAAGCAAACTGATCTTTGGTTCTTATGTATTTCCTTAATACCTTCGGCTCAAACCTTTGAGCATTCTGGGTAGGGAGTGTCAAAAATAAAAAGAAGGGAAATCTTAGAGAAAAAAGGGGGTAAAAAAGCTTAGTGGCTGTTCTCTTCTTTTTATAGGGCTGACAGTGTTAGATAAATGGACCAGTTAACTAGCCATCTGCAGTGAGTGACAGCTTTAAGTGAACAGAATCAAGTCAGCATATCTGGTAATTGGCATTTGTCGAATGGGAGTGGAGTGAAGATGCGTGTTCGTGTGATTGTGGTGGTGGTGGGAAGTCTGGTCTCATCCTTTTTTTCTCTTCCTTGTCACTGCCTGGCAAGGGGCCCTTCCTTATTTCATGCTTTTCATCATCTTCCTTGACCTTTCTGTTGGATTGCCTCCCTCAGCATCACCAAAGAGCACTGTCAGATAGAGCTCATTCTCCCTTGCCACTTCACACACGTGTCAGATGTGTTAACTGTCAACCCGGGTGGGTCTCCCTGTGTCACCCACTCATTCATTTAAATGCCTCTCAATTATGCCCTTCACTTTCACAGTGTGATATCTGCATCACCACTGATGTGAGAGTGACCGTTGATGCGATTCTCAGCTGTGGTTGTGATGATAAAGAATTCCACAGCTGAAAAGTGATTCTTGTTAATATTTTGTGACTACATACCAATCCATTTAGATCTGCTCCACTAAAAAAGGCCTGCTACAACGTTTGCATTTCCTTTAAGTTTAATGGAAGTAACGGAAACAATTGTAGTTGCGCATATCGATAGAGAAGCTTTATCCAGAAAATGTAGAGATTTTTTAATTTTGTAGTCAATCAGTGTGGCGGGAATATTTTGTGGCAAGTGACCGACTGTGTCAAAACAAGCGAGCACTTAGCCCGTTAGTTACAGTTTGTCTCTATCGAGGGCTTAATTTAATTATTCAAACTAAAAGAAAAGCATTGTTTTCGACTCCTGTCCAACATTAACTTACAAAATGTTCGTATCACATGATCTAACTTAAATGAAGTGCTTTAATCAAAGGGCCCTTTTAGTCAAGTCCACTTACATTACCATGCTAATAATGCTCCATTTCACTTTAGCTGTCTACACTGTTGCTAGTTATTATTTTGTCATTAGAAATTTCTCTGACAATTCATTTCATGGGTATTATATATGAACCTGACTGATCTGTAATGAATTATTTCTTCAAGCATCTGCAACATAAATTTCATGTAGGGACTTTAATCCTTTTCTGGATAATCACAGAGAGTAATTATTATATCATATAGTCACTGCTCTCTTCATTTCTGCCTCCTGCTCCTTTTTGGCAAAGAGAATGATGAACGAGGTGCCAGGCCACTCTGTCCACTACCCTGGTAATTTATTACACTGCTGGCTCCAGTCAAATGCTGATGTGGAGATAACATAAAGCTTAAGGTTTAACACCACACCCAAAAATTCCAACATAAGTCAAATGTCGTCCATTCACTGGACAGTAAGTTATTATCTTAAAACCTCAAATGTGCCATTTTGCTGTCACCTCAGTTTTTGTTGTCATTGATGATGACATTTGCTTGTTTGTTTGTTTTTAATCTGTAACAATGACTCAGCATTCAGTCAGATCCCACCTCAGTTCTATCCGACGATGCTCTGCACGTTTGCACCAACCTATACCTGCAAGCTGACTTAAGTCATCAGCTAATGATAGTGCTAGCCAGTTTAGTTAGCAAGGTGCATCTGTTATTCACCATTATTGCAATATTACCCGGGAGGCTAATTTTACCTAAAGGAAATAGGCAGTGTCTCATGATGCTACTGGTTTCTATAAACAACGCACAATTTACTGCACAATTTTCCTAAAACATTAGAAATAGATAACTGAAGCTATGCTTTACTGTAACTTTAGTTCAATACACTAAAACGTCTCCATAATGCTAGCATGTCTCATAACCATCTCTAGCAGAGAGGAGGTGCATAGTATTATCTGCTTGACTATCATTCATTCATTATATGCATCACAGAATAGATGACTTTTCAAGTGCTTTCAGGCAGGCCGTCCAAACCCATCTGCCATAATAGCTGCATAATGACAACTTTCTCACTCTATAATTCATTTGAACTTCAATTCAAATACTTTATTGTCCCAGAAAGGGAAGTTAGTTTAGCAGCAAGTGCAACAATAAGGGTAAAGAAAATAATAATAATAATAATAACAATAATACTAATAATAGTAATAAAAAGCCACAAGACAGTTATTTGCCATTAAGGAGACGGGTTGCAGTAGGGAAACCTGGAGTCTTTTGGTCTTCCTCAGAGGTACTCTAAAACGCCGGCCAGAGGGCAACAAGTCAAACTCACTGTGAAGTGGATGGTTAAAACAGTTATCAATAGAATGAGCCTTCCTCAGCACATGCTTGTTATAAATGTCCAACTTGCCAGCGCCCTGAAACTTTGCTGGCAGTTTTTACCAGAAGTCCCAACCGATTCTCATTTGTCATGGTCAAGTTACCGAACCAGACAGTGATACAAAAACACATCACAGATTCAATAAAACTTCTGTAAACAAAGACAACATCGCGGATGAGACATCAATGGATCTCATTTTCCTTAAAAAGAACAATCTTTGCTGAACTTTTTTAGTAGTGGCATCAGGATGAGGTTCAAAGCACATTTTATGGTCAAGCACCACACCTAAATATTTATAACTCTCAACAATCCCAATATCAGCAGTTTTAACAATAGTAGGTGATGAGCTACAAGAGGACTTTCTAAAATCTTATGTCTTTAGTTTTTGACACATTTAGTGACAGGAAGGACTCATCACACCAAGCCACAAAGTCATCTCCAACCTGCCCATGGCCTGACTCGTCCCCCACAAAAAGACTGACGATTACTGTGTCATCAGAAAACTTGAGGATGTGTCTGTTCGTGAAAATACTGCGACACTCATTCGTGTACAGAATGAACAGAAGGGGTGAAAGACAGCAACCCGGGGGAGATCCAGTAGAAGAGGAGAGTACATCAAACAGTACACGGTTCACCTTCACGCATTGTGACCGATTAGTCAGAAAGTCTTCATCCTCCCCTGCTGGGATCTTTTAGAGAAAAATGTGTCACTTTAAATATGCAGTCATGAACACTCTGAAGTGTAGGTCCTTGACTTTAAGTCATCAATTTCCGACTACTTTATGCAAGTCCAGGTTTTTGTGAGCATATGTTCTGATTGCTCAGTTATTCTGAGGGATTCCCAGAACTGTCTGGGTGGAATGATGGCCAGTTTATACTGTTTATCCAGGAGCAGCAGTCATGTCTCTCCTATAGGTCTTTTGGCCTTTCCATTAGGAAACAGACAAGAGACATAGTCTCTTTGGCACATCTTGGTCTGCCCTGGGGTCTCCTCTTGTTTATACGTTTCTGAAACACTGGCTCCTCTCGATGTGGAGTTACCCTTGGACAGTCATTTGCAAGGCGTGTCACGGGGTGGAAAGGGACAAGTTACCTGGGGTTTTTTATTGTGCATGTTTTGCTGTGTTTTACTTTTTGTAACATTTTAATATTGTACAGTGTTTTACTTTTATGGGTTTTATTGCATGTTTTTATTGTATTCATTGGTGACTTGTCCTGGAAAGACTCCGCCCCTCCCTGATTATGAACCTGACACACCTGGGAGGTCCCAGAGGCCAATAAGAGAGCCTGGCAGACCACGGAGAGAGAGGCTTGTGAGACAGAGGCATGGGAGACAAGGTGGCAAAAATGGTGGAGTGAACTGTGTCAGGTGGTGGCGGCCGCAAGCCCGGACGGGGGCCGGTGAAGGTTGCCATGCAGGACTTGGGAGGAGACGACGTCAGCGAGCAGAGAAGCGGAGGGAGCTGTTCAGCTGCTGGATAACTGGAGGCCAGATCACGGTGGGAATCAGTGGCCAGAGGGACAGCGCCCTACCTGCCACAGCAAGATGGGCTGGTGCCGATTGGCGTACTACAAGAAAGCGGCGGGCAGAGTTAAGAGCTCTGCCTATCCGGGGTAAGTCTCGCGACTTATCCCACTATAATCAACCGTAGCCACTATAAAGAACAGTGACTGTCGCTGCCCCTCTCTTCCAGCACTCTGAAGCGGAAACGCTGACAGGACTGCGCCGCCACCGCCGCCGTTTTTCCTTGCCCGCTCTGATTGGCTGGATCTTAACTTGTAGTGACTTTTATACCGTGGCAGACAACACTGGACTTTTAATGTTTATGTTTTATTGATTTTTATTGTGAGTTTTCCCTGGCCAGGGTTGTTTTAATTGCTTTTGCATTTTTAACTGTTTTGTATAATAAATTATATTTTATGATTTTTAATTCAGTGCATTCCCTTGGCTGCTCCACTGCTCCGTCCGTTTTAGAGGAGGGTTTCCCTTCTAGAATAACACCTGTGTTAAATCACAATTCCACCTTTACAAGGCGCATGGTGTAACTCCCGTTCTACCTCCAAGAAAGCTAATTTCCACTGCTTGTATTTGTTATGTCATTTTTTCAGTCAGTAGTCATATCATATGGCCATTGGTGAGAGACTAGGAACTTAGCTAAACCAGTAATTCCAGAAAACAGCTCTCTGTTGACCAGTAAGACAGCTATCATCTTGATTATTTCCCCCTTAAATACAAAAATGATACACTGAAATGTGACGTATCTAAATTACTGGTGAAGACTGGTTTGGACATTTGAAGTGTGGTTCACACAACAGACAGCAAATGAATGGACTGGTTCTTATATAGCACTTTTCTACCTGTGCACTCAAACTCACCTAATTCACCCGTTTTGTTTTGTTCTCAGGTTGAGGATGAATTCTACAGTGAAACTAAGTGGCTGAACCCCCTCCAAGTCATTATTTGCCTTTCATTCCTACTTCCCTGCTATTTCCCCAAGGCCTCCCTGCTGTCTTTCACACTCATAACATATTGATCTTTAAATATTTATCCTGCAAACATACATGGGATCTGACCTGTATTCCCAGTCTATCTGAAATATTCACCTCTTGCTAAATAATTGATGGCACTATTCATGTATCAGCACCTTTGTCAACCTTTCTGTAGGGGCCTCAGCCAAGCTATTTGAAGATGTTTTATTAGAAGGATCATAGCCCAGACCTCTGGCAGTTTCTAGGTACTGACAACGAAGTGCACGTGTTTAATTGGGCCATTGGCAGAGAAACAGTTACAGGGGTTGAGTGTTTTTCAGAGTACGAAAGGGATGTAAAAAGGTTTACACAATGACCTCTAAGATGCTGATGGGTTTTTTCCCCCTGCAAGGTAAGACTATGTGACAATTGGAGGAGAAATCTCTAAATGGTGGTGTTGGTAGGTTTGCTGATTTGTGACTCCTCCCTTTCCACAGTCGAAGTCAGATCGATAAGACAATGTAATCCCCCTAGCCCCCATCCCTCTCTCTGCTCACCCCACCAGTTCCAGAGTCACAACCAAAACCACAGCAGCAAATCCCATTAAAGCAAGACTGTCTCTTCTGTTCCTCATGTTACAGAGGGGAATGACATTGTTTCATATGGATCATTGACATTTGTCTCAGTGGTTAAAAAGTGCTTTTAAATGGCAATCTAAGGAAGAAATGTCAATACAACTTATGAGACATTACTAGGATGCTGTAGAGGGTGTGGCTTGAATAGGACTGGTTGACAAGTGTGATAGCAGTACTGAAGTGTCATTGGGGGAGTATTGACATGAAAAGACATTAGGCTTGAGATTTTGTGACCGTGGGCGGTAAGTTATGGTGAAATTAAAACAGGCGACGAACAATACCCACCTGGTATTCAGACCATGAATAGTTGCCTCCATTCCTCCCGTGCCAGCTTCACTGTCAACAACTCATGATCAGCCACACTGTAATTTGGCTCTGTGTGT
The DNA here is from genome assembly GCF_963969265.1 of Rhamphochromis sp. 'chilingali'. Lineage (NCBI taxonomy): Eukaryota > Metazoa > Chordata > Actinopteri > Cichliformes > Cichlidae > Rhamphochromis > Rhamphochromis sp. 'chilingali'. The sequence continues at coordinate 1,096,227 of NC_137931.1, read as the reverse complement.
GAGAAACAATGGAAAAAGAAGGCACAGAGATGGTAAATGGACTGATTCTTATATAGCGCTTTTCTACTCTCCCGGAGCACTCAAAGTACTCTATACAACATGCCACATTCACCCAATCACACAAGCACTTATGCAGACACCAAACTGCGTAGTGTGTCTATTTACAAGAGTGTTTATTATGCAGCAGAAAATATTAGGGAATGTGATTCTGGTTAGAGCAGGTAACTGAGATGAATTTGTTTTCCTTACTTGCAGGTCCGTGCTTTGAAAGCTCTGAGGAGGGGAGGTCCACGGTATTTCGAGAGTGCAGAGGGTTTCACTGACAGCAGCACTACAGCCAGAGTGTGGGCAGGCAGGCAAGGAGGAGAGAGAAAACGCAGCTCCAGGTGAGTCCAAACCGTGGGAAGCAGCAACCTCTGAACACAGGGAAAACACGGTTACATGAGGAAAACGGGTACGAAAGGTTTTCTGAAGAGCTGCCTAGTTACTGCCATGGAAAGCATAATGAACTGGCAAGGAGTATCAGGCTGCACCGGTTTAAGAAGCCCTCCCGCTGATTCCTCGCAGATGGAGCCCGGGTGAGGTGCTAGAACAGAAGACAAACTACCACAGGTGGAAAAAACCTCAGACACTCCCACGGACCATGAATCATATCTATCTAAAAGACTCCAGTTTGTTCATGTAAATGGAGAGTCCTCTTCACACACTGAGGTTAATTATGGAGAAACCTTTTGAATACAAGCACGCTGATCCACCCAGGTGTGCACGGGTGTTCACAGATACAAACTACATCTTACTTGGCTGCTACCTCAAAGCACATTGTGCGCTGTCGGCCCTGCGTGCTGCAAAAAACATTCAATATTTAGTATTTACTGTTATTTACTGTTAGCTAGATTAATGCGATGGTGCGATGGTGATGTTACTGTCATAGTCTGGCTCTGTGGCAGGCAGGAAATAGGACCCAAACGCAAACTCACGGGAAAACAGGACTGAACTCAAAATACAGCTTTATTGCTGACAAACGATGACAAAAGATAACAGCGATACAAAATAACATGAAACTAAACTGGGAAGTACTAAGGAACGGCCTTATGAGGAAACACACGGCAGGGCACACAGTCATGAGGGAGAACGCGACACCGAACTGAGGGAGACGCAGACATAAATACACAGAGGGTTAACGAGGGAAGTGGGAACACACGGGGAACACAGCTGACACAGATAACCATAACGAGACAGGGCAGGAGTGAACACAACATGACGCATACTGACGAGAGACTGTCAAAGTAAAACAGGAAGTACACGGAGGTTCAGACAGGAGGAGAGAGACCACGGGGAGAACACAGACATAACGGGCTGGGGAAAACATGGAATAAAACACAAGGAGAGACGAGGGCTCACAGATACACAGGGGCACACAGGAGGTAACCAAATAAGGAACATCTTAACTAAACAACCTAGGAACCAAGGCATAAATAGGGAACAAAATACAAAACACACAAAAACTAAGAATACTGGGCCAACATGGCCCAGGACCATGACAGTTACTCTATTTTTTCGCTTGTTTTCTCTTATTTTTCTCTCAACAGGTGATCCGGGAGACTTTTTTCTCCTTTTAAGTGCCCTTTCTCACTGTCCCTCTTCCTCTCTGTTTCTCTTTCTCTCCCTCTTTCTTTCTCCCTTTCCTATCCCCCAGTCATGTCTGTCCCATCTGTAATAACTGAAAATAAAAATAAATAAATAATAACAACAGAGGTCGATCAAATGGACCAAAACAGCAAGGCCGTATCATCCACTTGGCAAAGTAAATCCGTTGGGTATCTTTGTTGGCTTTCAGACATCAATTCTGATGGCTAAAAAAACAAATGGGACAGGCAAAAAAAAGAAGAAGAAAGAAAAAGATTAATTATGGAGTTCCACAGGGTTCAGTGCTAGGACCTGTTTACATTATACATGCTTCCCTTTGGCAGCATCATTAGAAACATAAAGTTGTGAGTCACTGCTATGCAGATGACAGCTCTGTCTATCCACGAAGCCAGATAACACACACCAATTAGTTAAACTGCAGTCTAAGGAGCTTGCAAAGAAAAGCGTCTGGACTTCTTTAAGTTGTTTGAAGACGTTTCACCTCTCATCCGAGAAGCTTCTTCAGTTCTAGGGTCAAATGGTGGAGAGTCCCAGATTTAAACTCTGTGGGAGTAACCCACCAAGAGGGACAATGGACCCATAATGATACTCTACCTAATCATATGAGCCAATGTGTGAAAATGGGTGTAGGTCACAATCAGCCAAGGTTTCGGGTGAGCTCATTGTCAAACCTAGCCCCGCCTCACAATGAGCTAGAACTTTCTCTAACTTTAAACATCACTTTCTCCATGTGTGGAGCTAACCGTGAGCTACAGCATGCAGACACTTTGTGCACTAACAAAAAGAGTGACTGGGTGGAGACCCAAACTGCAAACAACTAAACCCTCTATACTTCACCACCAGAGGGTGTAAAAGAGCAAAATCTGGACATACAGCTCAACAAAACATAAAATGCAAAAGACTGTTTATCAATGGTATATCCTAAGGTAAAAACAAGGCCCAGTGTGTGTCCTTTGGTGTGTGTGGGACAAGACACATGCTGTGTAAAATGAAAAGAATACATGACGCTAAGGAAAACTCCGGCAAAAAGGTCAGAGTCATCGTCAGTCTGCATATTAAAATCCCTGACTATTACCAGTCTGGTCAGCTTCAAGGTGGAGGATAAAAAGTCACCGAACTCCTTTGAAAACATGCTGTTTAGGCCAGGTGGACGATACACTACAGTACAGCAAAACGGATCTTTATTTCCAATTTTAACCAGCTGTAATTCAAATCGTTAAAAATTTCTGACCATTACTGAGCGACAGTGAAACCAGCTTACAAACAACGCAGCGAGACCTCCTCCTCGACCAGACGTCCAAGGCTGACTGATGAAGGAGTACCCGCCCGGGCAAAGTTCGATGAGGGATGAATAGTCACCACCACGCTGCCAGGTTTCAGTTAGAAATAAGAAATCAAATTTTTTGGAAAAAATAAAATCGTTCACCAAGAACGTTTTTATTTGTCATTGATCGGGCATTAATGAGCGCCATGCTCAGCGAGCTAGAAGTTGAATAATTAACAGAAATGGCCCGATTTAGGGGACATAAAAACTGAGGGTTTGATCCGTGACGCTTGTAAATTCCACTCACTGTGAGGACAGAAGGCCAGTCTGGATGAACACTCCTGAGCAAGCACAGTCTCATAGGTCCAGGCCCGACATAATCAAGCAGGGACAAGGAAGAAAAGTAACCCTCCGTACAAACTGTCTGAGCACAGGTGACCAGAAATGCTCAGCGTCGCTTCCCAGCTTATTCTCGCTTCCAGAAAAGTCTAAGTTTCACCTGGATGCCTGCTTTTTTTCCTCTCCTCCTCCACGATTTGTGTGGGCCCAAAAAGGTAGCATTGGCGACATCTGACGAAGATCCAGACACCAGCAGCAGAGGATGGAATATCCCATCGCAGGAGGATGAGGTATCCAGACCCACCATCGAGGATCGAATAGATAGCAGCGTCAGGTGATCATAGACTAAGGCAGCCAACACATCAGTGACAAAAAGGGAGAACAGGAAGGCTGAAAAGAACAGCACTAGAGCAGTGCGAGACAAACTGCAGCGGCAAAGTCAAACACAGGCGCCATCATACCGGAAGCACAAAAGTGGTCATAGTTGCTCCAAGACAGTAATTGAATTGAATTGAATTGAATGAATGCTTTATTGGCCATGTGCAGGTTGCCCCACAGAGGAATAGGACCCCCCCCCCCCCCCCCCGCCCCCCCGACTTACACACACAACAAAGACATCACATGGGAATACAGTCGGAGATCGGCAGCGTTGGGAGAATAACACTGAAAAAATTACACAACAATGGGAAAAGTACAAGAGGAAAAAAAGAGACCTCTTCACACGCTGGGCAACCTATGGGAGGACAGCATGAGAACAGGAAACAAAAAAACTCCTCTGCACAGAGAGCACATTAATGTCCACATCACAACATTAGAGCACATGACAAGCCACAGGGGATGGATAGGGGGGTGGGGGGTAATCCGAAGGAACACAGCAGTCGTCCTACACCATGCTACCATTTCAGCGCGGCGCGCAGACCCGCCGTCTTCCCCCGCAGGAAACAAGCATCAAAGGCGTTTGGAAGGGAGGGGGATGAGTGAGTGCCTATCAGTGTGAGTGTGTGTGTGTGCGTGTCCATAGTTCAGCTGAGACAGTGTCCTTCGGCCTATCAGGCTAAGTAAACAGTCTGCCAGCCAACCCAGGTGGCGTTCATGGGACGGGAAGAATAGTCATCACACAGTCGTTATCAGGGAGTTGTTTTGGTGGGCTCCAGCCTTGGGCCTAGCAGCTGGCGCCGTGGTGTCCAAATGTTGAATATTGTTGATTTCTCCTTTGTGAGCAGCTCGAATTTAGCACTCTGACACTGGTCCCTCGATCTCCCGTTGGAGAGCCGCGAGCCTCCCCATGATGGTATCAAACTTCAGTTCCATGGTGTTGTTAGTCTTTTGATTCTGAGACCTCACAACTGCAGTGATCCGTTCCGCGATGTTTTCCAACTGTCGCTCAAGGGTGTCATTTTGAGCAGGCCTCTCTCTGATGTTTCCCCTCATACGCTCAATGGTGTTGTTTTGAGCCTTCACAGCAGCTGTAAGCGTCTCCAAGGTGTTGACCATATTACGTTCGTTGTGAGAGGTCGCGCCTCGTCCCGTCGCTTCGAATCCAGCGGGCAGCCTTGTGGGGGTTTGAACAGCCGGTTCCGCTCTCTTATTTCTCTGATAAAGCAGGGCTAAGCCAACGCCGATCAGCATGAACCCTGTTATCATGGTTCCGAATAGGTAGATATCTTCAGCGTCCTCGATCGACAGTCCCGCCAGGCACACGGTCCTCCAGTTCTGCCACCCGTCCATCGTGTAACCGGCAGGGAAAGTCCCTCCAGGGCACTCGGGCTCTCCCGAGCCCAGACTTCTCGTTGAGAAAAGGGTGTCAATAGCATTCAGAGACCAGTTGATCAAATCCATAATTCTCTTTTAGGTTTTAGAGAACGACAGTGAGAGACTGTTCCAGGGAAAGTAATGCACACAAGACAAGACAAGGACATAGAGGCGAAGCAGGGAAGATAAGGGTGAGGAGGAGAGGAGAAAAGTGCGACCGCCTTCGCTGAGAGCTCAAGAAAGAATGAAATTAAGAGAATTAAGAACAGTAACTTAAATTAAATAAGGAGGTATTATTCAGCACGGCCTTATCTTGGACAACATCTGCCCCTCTGACACCACCTTAAGAGATTCCAGCTGCATCCCCACAACATTATTGGCTTTGTGGATCAGTTTATTGAGTCTGTTGGCATCTGTGACCCTCAAACTGCTGCCCCAGCATACAGCAGCATAGAGGATGTCACTGGCCACAAACGACTCATAGAAAATCCTGAGCATTGTCTGACAGATGTTAAAGGACCTCACCCGCCTCAGAAAACAGAGACGATTCTGGCACTTCCAGAACGCAGTGGTGTTATTATCCCAGTCCAGTTTACCGTCAGTGTGTACTCTGAGGTATTTTGTGACGGAGGTTTGGTCACCCCTCCTCCGCTGCAGAGGAGGGGTGGTGCAGTGGGTTCTGAGGACAGTTCCAGGGAGCCTGATGGGGCAGCTGGGCCTAATCTCCTGATGAGGCCCTGTATGTTTAGAAGACTGCTGGGAACAGAGGAAGCAGGACTGAGCTGGAGTTGTCTCCACTGTAAGGTCGTCATTATTATTGTTGTTTCCATGAGGCCAAATAAAAAGACTGTGGTCCAAAAATGCTACCTGTGTGTGTGATGGGTCCTTGTCATATATTTACACCCAGGATGAGTCCCACCCACTGGCACAAATAACAAAAGCAACAGTCAAAAGAGAGGAGCGTAAGAAAATCAAACCAGAGAGACAGAAGCCAACCCTGCCAGCCAGGGAGGACTCTTAAAAATAAACTGTCCATAGTGAAGCAGAATTAGCAGCCCTACAGTACACGCAGCTCCTTTCGCAGTACACGCAGCTCCTTTCGATGTGGAGCAGCAGATGCTGCTCCACATCGAAAGGAGCCAGCTGAGGTGGTTCGGGCATCTGACAAGGATGCCCCCTGGGCGCCTCCTGGGTGAGGTGTTCCAGGCATGTCCCACCGGGAGGAGGCCCCGGGGCAGACCCAGGACACGCTGGAGAGATTATATCTCTCGGCTGGCCTGGGAACGCCTTGGTATTCCCCCGGATAAGCTGGAGGAGGTGGCTGGGGAGAGGGAGGTCTGGGGGGAGGTCTGGGCCTCTTTGCTTAGGCTGCTGCCCCCACGACCCGGCCCCGGACAAAGCGGATGAAAATGGATGGATGGATGGATAGTACACGCAGACCTATGTAAAAATGTAATGCACAAAATAGGTCTGCATATTTCAAAACCATTTTGAGGGAAGTCATTTAGTTGAATATTCAAATGAAATGTCTTATCAAATCACTAGCTATGGTGACTAGATTCAGTTACTAGCTGCTCAACTTTTAGTCTGTTTTCATTTTATTTATAATTTATTTGATGCACATGGATCACTTAATCAAGTTTAAAATATAGCCTATATACAGTGCATATATTTCGTTGTAAAACATTAACCTACATGACAATTTTTCTTGCCGTGCTCTGTGTGTCGAGGACTGCTTGTCGTTCATAATGTAGCGTGTAATATCATTGATTTATAAACATCAAGAAAAGCTTCTTTTGCTGGAGGGTCATTGCAAAGTGTCAAGCAAATCCTCGATGGCAAACATGGTGAAGACTTATGTACACACCCGGATACTTTTATGGTGTGACAAGAAGAAGGATGACCCAGTGCATATCTGCTTCACTTTTAGTGGTTGATAGATGGAGCCATCCAAACGTGACTGTACCCTGCTTAATCGTCAGCAAAGACAGCCTGAACTTTATAAATCTTCTTGATTGACAGTGTTAACTTAGTGGAAGTGTTGAAAATGTCTGTCCCCTCCTACAGCTTGTGCTGCACAGCAGATGCTCATAGTGACCTTTCACTGGTGCTCAGCTGGGTGCAGAGGATTTAGGAGATTGGAATCTTCTTAACATTGTTAAGTTTATGCATCTCACTTATTAGGTCTCATGTCTTTTTGTTTCTGCATTTGAAATTAAAAATTTAGATGTTTAAAAATAAGCCAAACTATTTCTTTGATGTCTGCTGGGCCTTCGAAGTGAATTTTAGACTCATTGTTCAAAAGAAAATAAACCCTCAAACTCCAAAACATAGAATCAAACTTAATCTGGAAGCTCCTGGTAGTAATCTGGGACTGTAGATGTCAATACTGTTTTTGTGGAGTAACATTTTGGTTTTATTTATTTATTTGTAAATACATTTAATCAGTATCTACAGCTTATTTGCTAAAGGTCAAAAGTTTAACCAGGTCAAATGATGGTCAGCCCATATCCCATGGTTTAGAGGGCAAATGTCTATGATCTAAATCCACTTAAAGATGGGAACTACAACAAATGTAACACTTCCATAAATCTATTTGCATATCTACCTCTGTCTAAAGTGATAGCAAAACATATAATTACTGTGGATGCTAAAGATATCCATACTGACGTTCAATATTCTACAATAGACACGGAAAACGTTTGAGAATATTATGCCTGTGACCAATAAATTGTGATGCACATGTACAGTAATGTGCAAGTTTTAGGCAGGTGTGAAAAAATGCTGTAACTATGTATTAACAGACCTCTCTGCATTGAATCATATCTGTTATTAACCTCTGTCTCTCTTCCACAGCATGTCTTTATCCTGTCTTCCTTCTCTCACCCCAACCAATCACAGCAGATGGCCCCGCCCCTCCCTGACCCTGGTTCTGCCGGAGGTTTCTTCCTGTTAAAAGGGAGTTTTTCCTTCCCACTGTCGCCAAAGTGCTTGCTCATAGGGGGTCATATGATTGTTGGGTTTTTCTCTGTATGTATTAATGTAGGATCTACTGTGCAATATAAAGCACCTTAACTGTTGTTGTGATTTGGCGCTGTATCAATTGAATTTCTTCAAAAACTGTGTGCAAGTGTACCTCAAAGAAGGCAAAGGGTGGTCACACCAAATATTGATGTGATTTAGATTTCTCTTTTGTTCATTCACTGCATTTTGTTGATTGATGAAAATAAATGATTAACATTTCCATTTTTCAAAGTTTACAACACTTTTTGTCACCTGCCTAAAACTTTTGCACAGTACTGTATGTCCATAAAGAGATCAGATGATGCCTTGAGACAGATATGAGCTCTGTGTCAAGGCACTCACTTCCACTGTGGGGCATCAGTGGGCTTCAGGTACTGAATTAAACATGCAAAGCAATGTCTCAGCTGGGATTTGAACCCAGAACTTTCTGGCTGTGAAGCATAAGTTCTAACTGCTTCATCACCATGTCGACCTCCTTCAGAGCTCATGTCTTTTTCATTATTTTTCTGTCTCTCTGTTCTCTGTCCCTTTTTGTGAATCTGCCACTTCCCTGGCCTACCATAATAGCAGTCTCTCATTTGCTGTTTTGCTTGCATTTGTTCTGCTAGTAATGTCAGATAAAGCTTTCTGAAGCATGGAAGCTTGTAATGAAAAACGGTTCAACACTAGAAGCAACAGAGTCCTCTTCAGTGACATCTGGTGGCCAAAATATGTAAAGCATCTTGAATCTACAAATTAAATGAACTGCTTCATTATGTTTGCCCACTCGAGAGAGCTAAGTTTCCAGCTTATGCTTAATATCCTGTGACAGTTCTGCAGGATATCAGGCTACCATTGTGGTGCTTTGAATATGTGAAAAAAACTTTGTTACGTCTATTTAATTAATACATTATTTTGATTAATAAACCTTCCTTATTTAAACATGCACCATGCAGATCTGGAAACAGAGAGGAAATGAGGAGAGTCCAGAAGGAGCTAAGGAGAGAGATAAGGAGGGGAAAGGACAGCTACAGGAGGAAGCTGGAGGAGCAGCTTCAGCAGAGCAACACCAGAGGTGTGTGGAGGGGACTGAACACCATCACTGGAAGAAGCACAGTGAGCAGAGGGGGTCCACAGTCTGGAGACCAGGTTTGGGCTAACAGATTGAACCAGTTTTTTAACAGGTCCGATTCAGAAGCCCTTCTCTCCCCCATCCACCAGAGCTCTTCACACCTCCTTCACACCTCTCTGCAACCCCCTATAGCACCGGGGACATCAAATGCACCTCACCTGCCCCCCTTTTCCTATTCCTTCAACGACTCTACTGCCTCCCCCCCCCACGCCAGTCATCAGGAGCTAACCACCCACACCCTACACTGCAGCCTCTCCATCACAACTGACCAGGTGCAAAGTCAGCTGAGGAAGATAAAAACCAGGAAGGCCACGGGTCCGGATGGAATCAGCTCCAGACTATTGAGGGACTGTGCAGATCAACTCTGTGAGGTTATCACATACATCTTTAACCTCAGTCTCAGCCTGGAGAGGGTCCCCATTCAGTGGAAGACCTCCTGCTTGGTGCCAGTCCCAAAGACAATGCACCCTAAGGAGCCAAACCACTTCAGACCCGTTGCACTGACTTCACACCCGATGAAGACCATGGAGAAGATCATACTTCACCACCTTCGCCCACTAGCCAGGAGAGATCTAGACCTACTGCAGTTTCAGCTGAACATCGGGGTGGATGACGCTGATGCTACAGGTGGTAGTTTGTAGCACGGGGGCCTCACAAAGAACAGTACAAGCCCCTTTCCTCTTCAACCTGCACACTGCAGACTTCAGTTATAACATGGACACTTGCCATCTCCAGAAGTTCTCAGACGACACCGCCATTGTGGGTCGGGTGTTGGAGGGAAACAAACTGGAATACAAGGGGGTCATCAATGACTTCGTCAGCTGGTGCGAACAGAACCATCTTCGCCTCAGTGCCAGCAAGATGAAGGAGCTGGTGATTAACTTCAGCAAGAAGCCACCCCCTATTACACCAGTGAATATCCAGGGTTTGGACATTGAAACGGTGGAGGAGTACAAATACCTGGGAGTTCACCTCAGTAACAAACTGGACTGGTCCACAAACACAAATGCACTTTACAAAAAGGGACAAAAAGTCGTCTCCACCTGCTACGGCGGCTGAGATCCTTTGAGGTGAAGAGGACACTCCTGAGGATATTTTTTGACACTGTGGTGGCGTCTGCTATTTTCTATGCTGTGGTCTGCTGGAGTGGTGGAATGGCAGAGAGGGACAGAGGGAAACTCAACAAACTGGTCAGGAGGGCCAGCTGTGTCCTGGACTGTCCTCTGAAGTCCATCGAGCAGGTTGGGGAGGAGAGGATGTTGTCTAAGCTAACATCCCTCATGGACAACACCTCCCACCCCCTGCATGAGACACTGAGCAGCTCGTTCAGCAGTAGACTTTTACACCCAAAGTGTAGGAAGGAGCGCTACTGCAGGGGTGTCTGCTCCCACCCCCACAACCTCACCTGCAGTCAGCCTGGAATCCAGAGCCACACCACTGTGCCAGCCTCTCTCTTCACATGTTGCCTCCTGTGAGATTCCTGACACCCCTCCCCCACCCATCACCTTCACTCAATACCAGGTTGAGATGCAAATGAGGAGACTTCACTCAGGCAAGTCTGCTGGACCAGACGGAGTGAGTCCCCTTGTCCTCAAGACCTGTGCCCCCCAGCTGTGTGGAGTCTTTCATAAACTGTTTATGCTGAGTCTGAGTCTGCAGAGGGTCCCGGTGATGTGGAAGACATCATGCCTCGTCCCTGTACCAAAGACGCCTCGTCCCAGTGGCCCCCAGGATTACAGGCCCGTGGCACTGACCTCCCACATCATGAAGACCCTGGAAAGGCTCATCCTGGACCAGCTGCGACCCATAGTAAGACCACATCTGGATCCCCTTCAGTTCGCTTATCAGCCTCGTCTCGGAACAGAGGACGCCATCATCTACCTGCTCAATCGTGTCTACACCCATCTGGACCAGCCGGCGAGCACTGTGAGGGTCATGTTTTTTGACTTTTCCAGTGCTTTCAACACCATCAGGCCGACCCTCCTGGGTGATAAGTTAGCAGCGATGCAGGTGGATGCTTCTCTGGTGTCCTGGATTGTTGATTACCTGACAGGAAGACCACAATATGTACGTCTCCCACAGTGTGTGTCTGACAAGGTGATTAGCAACACAGGGGCACCACAGGAGACTGTCCTCTCCCCCTTCCTCTTCACCCTCTACACCACAGACTTCAGCCACTGCACAGAGACCTGCCATCTTCAGAAGTTTTCTGATGACTCTGCGGTGGTTGGATGCATCAGCAGGGATGATGAGACAGAGTACCGGGCTGTGGTCGACTCCTTTGTCACGTGGTGTGAGCAGAATCATCTGCAGCTCAACGTGGCAAAGACCAAGGAACTGATCGTGGACTTCAGGAAGACCAGGAAACACTTGACCCCTGTTTCAATCCAGGGGGTCAGTGTTGACATTGTGGAGGACTATAAATACCTTGGAGTACACATTGACAATAAACTGGACTGGGCTAAAAACACCACAGCACTTTACAGGAAGGGCCAGAGTCGTCTCTATTTTTTGAGGCGACTGAGGTCCTTCAACATCTGCCAGAAAATGCTGAGGATTTTCTATGAGTCTGTGGTGGCCAGTGCGATCCTCTATGCTGTTGCATGCTGGGGGAGCAGGCTGAGGGTCGCAGATGCCAACAGACTTAATAAACTAATCCGTAAGGCCAGCAATGTTGTGGGGATGGAGCTGGACTCCCTCAAGGTGGTGTCGGAGAGGCGGATGCTGTCCAAGATAAAGACAATGTTGGATAACACCTCCCACCCACTCCATGACATGCTGGTCAGTCACAGGAGCTCGTTCAGTGAGAGACTGAGATTACCGAAAAGCACCACTGAACGACACAGGAAATCATTCCTGCCTGTGGCTCCCTGTACAACGCATCCACTTAACACACTGTTTGCTGCTACAACTACACATGTTTCTTTTCCAACTATTTATTTATGAGTGACTTATGTATGTATGTATGTATATATATGTATATATTGTACTATTCTTAGTTAGTGTATTGTCTGTCTTGTCTTAATGTTGGTTTAAAATGGAGCACTGTAACAAAAAATAATTTCCCCCAGGGATCAATAAAGTATTCTGATTCTGATTCTGATTCTGATTATTACCAGCAGCTGTTGGACTCTATAACACAGTTTAACATAGTTATCTTACTCATCAGCTCGTTTGGTCACTGTACATTTCATACATATTTCTGTACATTGTTACCTGTATATACGAACTTCAGTTGCTTGTATAAAGGACCACTTGTGTCTTCCTTTTATGTTTTATATTCCCCTTGCTATAAGAGCCGTGTAGCACCCAATTTCTCATCCTTGGGATAATAAAGGTTTATTCTATTCTATTCTATTCTATTCTATTCTATTCTATTCTATTCTATCACTGTGTCCTGGTTTGTTGTTTACCCTTTGTTCCTCTGTGGAGAAAGCACTGGTAGTCAGCAGAGATGGTAAGTAAAGTGAGTACAAATACTTTGTTACTGTATGTGGCAAGATGAATATTAAATGTTCTGGCTGATCCTACTTTTAGTCAGGCGCATTAGGAGGCGCTAGTATAAATAGTGGCCGTCTGAGCATCCCCGAATCACGTACCTGTTGTCTCCTTTCGGTCACCTGACTTCCCCCGGTGTTGCAGGTAGGAGCTGCGTACATATCGTTGTTGCCTAAGCCTGAATTGGCAGTACTTGTGTTGATTGTGGTGTTTGTGTTACAGAGATCACCCGTGGATTACCTTCCTGAAGCCTCCATCGTGGCTGGTATGTGTTTATTCGGTGCAGTGCGTACATTGTTTCACTCGGTAGTGAACCAATGTTGTTTATATGTCATAGCTGCAGAAGCCTCCTATGAGCCACTCTGTTCATAAATCGAGTGACGCCGTTTAATTGGTACGTAACTCCGATTTGTCACAATCTGTCTTTTATGGTTTGGTTTTCTTATAGTAAAACACTCATTTTGCATTGCAGGAAGTGTGGGCCTTAGTGGGCAGCCAGTAGCTTTACAGCAGGGTTGCTATGGCTTTTCTATGCTCTGCTAACAGAAGTGCTGCTGCTTTGCCTTTCCCCATCTGCTTCCGTTTGCAAGGGGTCTTTTTCTCTGCTGTTACCAGCCTCTTAGCAATGGACGTCGGCATGGACTAGTGATGGGATTTCCGGCTCGTTTTAGAGAACCGGCTCTTCAGGTTGTTTTGTTGCTTTAATTAATTTATTATTAACAACAATATAAAATTATGCACAAAAGGAATTACTAATGTAAAAAACCCTGTGGTTTTATTTATATATGTTTATATATAAATATATATGGTGGCCCCTAGAGACAATGCACGTACAAACTCCAAAACACATTTCTAGCATTAACTGAACTTCCAAACAGAGCTACTAGATCACTTAAATTAAACAATTGAAAGCATGTGTGTATTGTTTGTGTATTTATACACAAGCACTCATATATATTCAGATAATTAAAAAAAATGTTCATTTACATGTTACTACCACACACCAAATCCAGTCATTGGAAGCATGAAGGAAAGTATACTCATATGTGGCTGAATATTCATATGCGATAGTTGTTGATAAATCATGTTGAAGTACAACTTACAAAATGTAATTAAGTGATTTTTTTAAAGCTTGAATATTGATTCAAATCATAGAAATAAGGTCACAGAGAGAGAGGGTCATGTGGTGTGGCTGGACATCAGGTGATTAGATGTCATCTGTCAAATATCATTGGGTAAGATCTTAACCCCAAGTTGCTCTCCAATGTACCCATCAGAGTAAGAATGTGTGTGAATGTTAGATAAAAAAGTACCTAAGAAGAAGGTAGTAGAAAGTACTTGTGTGAATGGGTAAATGGGGAATGATGTATAAAGCACTGAGTGCTCAGGGAGAGTAGATAAGTGCTATTTAAAATCATTCAGTTTACCATTTACTGCTGTATTCCTGGGGCGTTAAATTTCCAGGGGATGCTGCTTTCCTGTTGGACAACATCTACATGGAACAGATAAGTATGTCATGGTCAAGCCGCCACTATTCTCTCAACCTCTCCTCTCAAAACAACCTATAGCTTAGAGTTTAATTCTTAATTTCATTCTGTGATTATTTATTAGCGGCTTTTTCTTTCCTTCTACTAAACTGCTTTAATAAAATATTCTGCATTCAAAAAGTCTAAATTGTGGATATTCTTGACTTGACTGGAGGGCTACCCTAGCAAGCACACCTTCAGAGGGAGCAGGACCAACATCCGGAGGACTGAGCAGCAGTTAGAGCTGGGTGAGTCCCCTCCACTGCTCCATCTCAGCTCTGTTTGCCTGAAGGGTAATACTCACAGGATCAGGGATTAGGAGAAACAGAGTTTCCAGTGTTTCAGGCCTGTATTGTACATTCTTTGAATTGTTCTTAAAGGAGCTATTTTCTACTTTATTTGAGTACATTTCAGAATCTGTACTTTTCACTTCTAATGAACTAAAAGTGTTGCTTCAGTACTTGAATTTTTACTGGAAAAAAAAAATATATATATACACTGACTTGACTCCCTGCATTCGCCTCGTAAAGTGTATTTGGGTACATAAAGTTTTTGCCACTCATTATTGTTTGAGCCCTACCTGCTTTGGTAGTCTTGACAGTTTGTTGCCCTTTTGGAGGAGATGAGAGACTAAATGAGACTGAACACAGCTTTCAGGTGTCACAGCCTGAGAAAGTGCTAAAGAGTGTGAGACCTGAGGGCAGAAACTTGCAGGTTTTGTGAGAAGAGAGGCAGAATAGAGGGCAGATCGTGCATTTGCTGTTGTGCCTTAGATAATGAACCTAGTTTAAATGAGCAGACTAGAGTTCTTTCACCGAAAGGTGGGGGGGGGGATTTTGATAAAATATTCGTGTTTTTACGATGTCTACTTCACATTTTCATTGCCCAGTTGTAACATGTACTCACGGAGCGTAAGTTTGATAACATCATGGAGAAGCTCGCGGCTCTCCAACAGGAGATTCAGAGACCAGTGTCGGACTGTTAGAACAGCTTTGAAATTCATATGAGTTGTTCGCACTAAAGTAAAAACCACCATCACTTCATGCGGATACCCCTTCGGCGCCAGCTGTACTCTCATCCCTCCTCCCCCCTCCAAACGCCTTCGACGCTTATTCCCTTCCGATGCTGACGGTGGATCAAGGAGACCAGCGCACAGGCTGCAGGCCCGGATGTACTGTCTACACTGGCTGTCTCTCACCCTTTACCCACCCCTGCTGCTTGTCATGTGTTTCTTTGGTGTATTAAGAGTTTTTTCATGTGCTATGTGCAGAGGTGTTTTTTCTGTTCTCAGACTGATCTCCCTGTTGGAGCTCAGTCTGGGGGGAGTTATTTTTTTTCTCCTTATCTTTCCTCATGTGGTGCATTTTCCATTGTTATACCTGTCTGACCTGTCTTCCCCATGTGATGTTTGTGTAATGTATGTATGATCAGAGGGTAAGATGGGACCGCCATTGCGTGCAATAGGTCGGCAGCCTTAGCATGAAATTTCCCACTCGTGGGACTAATAAAGGTATCTTGTCTTATCTTACTCTTATCAGCTAGCTTAACCCTCTTTAATCAGTGTTGGGCTTTAACAGTCTCTGGTTGTTGTTTTTGGCTGTCTCCAAAGTTTGGCTCGCAGCTTTTAAAGTATCGATGAGAGTCACCTCCATCTCTGCTTGGGGCATCCTCATCTTTACTTTTCTCATGTGTTTCCCCATATGGAAAAGATATATATAAATCTTATAAAGTTTGTATCTGTCTTGTGTGAAACTTGTATGAAAAGCATACAAGAGTGAAAACAGATATAAGATCCCTTGAAAAATTATATAATGAAACTTGTATGTTTTGGATACTTACTAAAACAATATATGAAAGCAATGAGAAAGTGGCCACTTTCATGAGTAAATCATGTAAGCCTGATATGATTCACTATATAAAGTAGGCCACATCTTATGCAAGTCTTTTATAAGTTTTTTCTATTTCTTTTCCATATGGGTCAGTCAATTAACATTTGAGTGGTTCATCTACAAGGTGGGTTTGGCCATTTTCTTATCCTAACTATAGGCTCCCAGTACGCCCTCATCCACAGGTATGAACTTGTCGCTCTACTGAACTACAGAGGATGGCAGAGGATCTGTTGGTGAGGTCTGTGGCCAGTTAGAGCTTGTTTTGATGACTTTCCAGGGTTCAGACCTATACAGCAAAATGAACTTCACATTAGATGTGAATGTCCTGATCTTGGTTTTAACAGAGATGGCTGCAGCTCTCTGGAAGGCCTCCTGGGATTTCTTCATTTGGGCTTTGGTGTCTTCCCCATACCTCCTGACATTTACAGGATATGTAAATTCATTATCGTCATTGTCTGCCTCTTCTTAAACCTGTACTGGCTCCTTTATTTTGTTGATGTGCAGGAGTTACGTCTTCTCCTGGCTGATCTTCGGCCCCATGTACAGTGATTTCTTTCTCAACCTTACTCCTACATGTCTTTCCTTTCCCTTTCAGTGTCCGCTGGATGTCTTTTCCGGAGCTGGCACA
Organism: Rhamphochromis sp. 'chilingali'; assembly: GCF_963969265.1. Classification (NCBI taxonomy): domain Eukaryota; kingdom Metazoa; phylum Chordata; class Actinopteri; order Cichliformes; family Cichlidae; genus Rhamphochromis; species Rhamphochromis sp. 'chilingali'. Next base: position 1,079,549 of record NC_137931.1, on the reverse strand, counting down.
AGCCTCACCAAGAAAAGAGGTGACCACTGGCACCCTTGTCAGGAACTTGCTTCCCACGTCATGAATTCCCTTTCAAGAGAACCCATTGTAGACCCTCTATTTTTAGTGCTATCCCGTAGTGCAACAGTGTTACCTTCGATGTCACATGTTCTGATACTCCTGATACATAAGGGGTCACTAAAAGTTTTCAAAATTAAATACAGATCTCTGTGTTGGTTTATGAACACATGAAATATTCCCCATTACTCACAGTCTAAGAAGGTTAGCCTGTCATTTTTCATATCCTCCCTGGTGAAATTGATGTGATGGTCCACCGAGTTAATGTGATCAGTGTCATGGTCCTGGGCCATGTGGGCCCAGTATTCTTAGTTTTCATGTATTTTTGTATTTTGTTCTTTATTTAGGCCATGCTTCCTGGGTTGATCTGTTACGTTGTTCCTTATGTGTTTTCCCTTCGTGACTCTTACCCCCTGTGTGCCCCTCTGTGTATTTATGAGCCCTCGTCTCTCTTTGTGCTTTATTCTATGTTTTCCCCAGCCCGTTATGTCTGCGTTCTCCCCGTGCTCTCTCTCCTCCTGTTTGAACCTCTGTGTACTTCCTGCTTTACTTTGCCCATCTCCCATCAGTGTTACGTTCACTCCTGCCGTGTCTTGTTATGATTATCAGTGTCACCTGTGTTCCCACCCTCCGTGTTTCCATGCCTGGTCTGTTGTCTTCCAAGTCATAGCCTCACCATAGTTTGTTCTCAGTTTAGGTTTTTGTTTAGCCACGCCATCCCTGCTGTATTTGCACACCTTGTTTTCAGCCATATTAAAGGCTCGCCTTTTGTTAAAACTCACTCCCGTCTGCTCACTTGTGTACGCACCTGGGTCCATTACACGCATTCTCCACTCGGTCCGTCACAGCGGACCGTGACAATCAGAGAATTGTGGTTTGATTTTCACCCAGGTGTCATTCACATACCTGAACCAATGACTTGGCAGCGTTCCAGGGTAGGATAACAAAGCCCTCTTTTCCATTTCTTCCATTTACAAGTTGGCATGTACTGAACCTTATATGTGAAATATGTAGAATGAAGAACAAAATCAAATTTAACCTGGATGATGTGGACATCATCTCCATTGTGATCACTAAAAATTTTGGCGTAAACTACTGGGTACTTCATGTAAGGAATTATTAATTTTATAGGTTATCTTTGTAGTTTTACCTACTTTTATTCCCTACCTCTTAAACCATAATGACTTTCAACTACTTGTGTTACTACATACCCAGGTTTTCTCATTTTGTTTCTTTTATTAAAGTGTGTGTGTGTGTCAAAGTCAAAATTGGAGACTTCTATCAGCTCACACACCAGTCAATTGGGGACACCTCTCCCTTTGGGGACCAAAACCACCGTCCCCAATTACATTTACCTCTAACAACGTCCAGCATGCTCTAAAACATATTTTAATCCAAAATTCTCACCTGTCCCCAAAAGTGACATTTTTTGTTTATTACCTTGCCCCCCAAATTTTTCTCAATCTGTTTATAAATCTATGTTTCCCCTAGTGGAAGTGTGTGGAATTGCAAAGATTTCCACTGTACCCAAAAGTGACATAACCCTTATATCTTTGTTGTGTAAGATTTCTATTAATATACTGATTGTTGTTGAAAACCTTTTTCAACATTCTATTGCATGAATGGTTTTATATAAATAAACTGCTATTTTCTACTAAACAATAGAAATTAGTGGATTATTTCTTAGAAAGTAGATTATATTTTCAAAGGATAAAGAGCACACTAGAAAATACAAAAGAGTCATATTTGATGTAATTATGATACAAATATTTTAAATATTTTTTAAAGAATCATTTGGCACGATGTGAAGCACTTACATAAGAATAATGGAGCACTTTAGGTTCATATTTGCTTTCTGAAATGCAGCTTGACATAAATTACTCTAAATTTTTTGATACTGGTGTTGCAACATATTTGAGATGTTTCTTGAATTTCTGTTGAATGGCGCATGGATCCAAAATTTGGCTGAGCTAAATTTAAATTTCAACATTAATACCTTTTAGGCAGTATGCAAAATTGGGACATAAAACTTAATTCTCACCAAAGTCTCTTTAAGAGCTGTGTAAACACTGTGTAAGACTATGGTAATTAGATATGGATCATGACAGAAAAAATTATATCCTGGATACAAGCAGGAAAAATTTGCTTATGTAGCGTGTTTGACTGGACCTTAGAGATATCTGCAGAGCTTGACTCAAGTCAAAGCCAAAGTCAGCTTTATTGTCTAAACCCATGTGTACAGATCATAGACAGGAATTTGAAATTGCAATGCTCCCACGGCCCTCAGTGTACAATGAACAACTTAAAGATAAAAACAAAGCAAAAGTCTTATGTACAAGACAATACAATCTTACATAAACAACAGTGTCCAATACAATCAGAGTGCTTGTGAGCAATAGTTTGTGTGCAAGTGGGGTTGGGGCAGTCAGTGAAAAGGGCAATGTGTTGTATGCTTCAAAGTTTGGATAGTTTCTGCAAATGAAATTAACCATTACTATTTATGTACTAATTATGTATGGTAACCATTTATAGTTGAAATTAGATTTGTCTTTTTTCATTTAAATAAAATATAAAAACTAGGTTACTGTCTAATGTTTGCTTATTTAATTTATGTTTATTTAGTCATGAATAACCAAGCTGCAGTAGCATCATGAGAAATGCCTGAAACATCACAAAAATTTGATCTGCAAAATCCAGATTCCTCAAGCAATGAGAGTGAGTCTCTTCTTTCCGGTATGGAGGCAACAAAAACACAAGGGAATATGAAAACAGATCAAGATGAAGACAGGGGACCAGGGACTTCTTCACAGTGAACATTTTTGGAAGTAAATTTCTTGCTTTAAGGTTTGCTAGTAGCAAGCACTCAATGGTACAGGTGTTTTGTTGTTGTTTTGTTGTTGTTGTAAGTTTCTCTGCATAAATGATGTGCATGTAAACTCCCAAAACAACACAGTAGTAATAAATGCAGTAGAACATTTAAATTATTCTATTACACAAGGAGTTGGACAAAGTTTTGATTTCTTCAAGATAAATAGAGACTTTAATTTTAAGTTCTTTCAAATCCCTTGGATGTTGTGAATTTAACATACTTAATTGCAAAATGATTATTGTTAGATTGGGTAGTTAAATTGGAACTTTATAATGTTCTTACTTTCTTACCTTTAAGGGTAGTAATATCCCCAAAACTGAATTAAATTAGTGTATGTGTGTATTGCTGAAGACCCCAAAGGGAAGTAATGTCCCCAAAAGTGACTTAAAATAACTTGTGTATGTGTGTGCTGCTGAAGTCCCCAAATGGAAGTAAGGTCCCCAAAAGTGGCATAAAATAGTTTATCTCTGTATTGCTGAAGACCCCAAAGGGAGGTAATGTCCCCAAAAGTGACTTAAAATAACTTGTGTATGTGTCTGCTGCTGAAGTCCCCAAAACTGACATAAAATAATTTGTGTATCTGTGTATTGCTGAAGACCCGAAAGGGGACATTAAACATCCCCAGTCCCCAATGGGAAGGTAAAAATACTGTATAGACAAATATTGCTTAAAAGGCAAATCTCAACTGATTTTTTATTTCTGTGGGCTTGGAAGTGTAATATTCAGTTACCAGCTTGCTTCTAAACCATACAGAAACTGGTGTCCCCAAAGTGTGGGAGTTAAAAAATGCGACCTCAAATGGGACTCAAGCGAGTATATGTGTGTGTGTGTGTGTGTGCGATTTTTTTCCCCCCCAATACCTTTACTTGGTTATATTGCATCACTTCATCACTTTCCTTCACATATCACCACCCAGAAGCTCTGCCTCACCTATGCTTTGATCTCATCGTCCTCATCTAGTATAAATCAATCTTATGAATCCATTGCAGCGCACTCACCCCTCAAACATTTCCCCTCCAAAGCAGTTACACGTATATTATTCATGCCTCCTCCAGTCCATATATGGAGCATGTTTCTTACATGTCCCTGCTCTCCTTCGACGGGTCATTCTTCCTCTTACTGCTCTCCTGCAGACACATCATTAACATAAACTGTGTCCATCATTTGTAGCTGATGTCTCTTCTTCCTCTGGCCTGTATCTGTCAATCACATGGTTGTCCCACAGCCCAGAAATTAATGTGCCTATAAAATAATCATAAATACAGTGATACGTACCCTTTTCATGACAATCATTCCATATTATGATAGGCTTTCTATAACTCCTCCTACTCTTTGTTAAGAGGGCAACGGTATAATGTTAATTGCGTATTTATTAGGATCAGTATTATTGTGATATGGTGGCAAATTGAGCAGTTCCACATGAATACCATGTAATGTCTCTAATATGTTCATCGTCTTCAGGAGTCATGTGTCCAGCATGCATTTCATTACTCAACGAACTCAACAATCCAATAACCTCCAGTTTACTAATTTTCTTTAACAAATCTTTTGGAGTAGGGGTAAGGCCCACCTAATTTAACAGTGTAGGTGGTATTAAGTTCTAAACAATTTAAAAGTGTCAACACAAATAGGTATCTTACGTATTCTTAATGACTAATTTTGCGTGCTCTTTCCAGTACTGTTGAAGCAGGCTGCATAGTCAGACATGGTTTCATTGTGTGTGATGTTTCTATCACAGGCTGCGTATTTATTTTAAAATGCAGCCCTTCACTCTCAGTCCTGCAGTCTACAGCCTTTAAAAGTATCCACTAATTATTTAGAAAATTCATTTATATCAATTTCTTGCCCACATTCAGTGACACCTAGGATTCGTTTTAATTCACGTCATATATTCTCGAACATCTTTTATTTTCTCTTCTCTCCCTGTCATCACCCCTGGATCTAGTTTTTTTTATCTATAGCTTTTTCTCCTTCTTTTGGATGCATTATTCTCTCCACTTCAAAATCTGCATGTCACTACTATTTGCTTCTGCCAAAATTACGGTGGGAATAATTTTAGGTACTTTATATTGTTGCTTTTCAGACACTCTTAAAAAACAGCCAAGGGTTTACGTCATCTGATTATTCGGAGGACTGTTTTGTATCCAGAACAGGATGCAAGGAGGCAAAAGGTTGAATATCATTTGTGGATTCGTCTGTTGTTTCCATGGTTCCTTTATTTGCATCTGGCATCATTGCTACATTTAATTCTGACCTTTTCTTTCTTAACAATATTTCCCAACCACTGTTTTCTCATCAATTCCCATGCTTTTAACACATTAATCATATAATCTTTATCCAATAGGATTAGTAACTGTGTTTTTAATCTGTGTGTCTGTGTTTTGAGTTTTGGGTGCTTTTCATCGCTTCTGTTTCACCTCCTTTCTGGATTTGGCTGCAGCATATCAAAAGTCTCCGGATGGACCCCTGGTTGTTTCAAGAACTGAGTGTGTGGTTTGCAATCTGTCGATAGTTTCTGTAATAAATGCGGATTTTATGTGAGTAGGGCATTCATTCGTTGCACAACCCCCAACTTGGAGTTGGGAGTTATGCTAGAGTATACATTTTTGTCTAGCCTCTTTCTTATACAGATCTGGTGTGCATGGTTGGATCTATCAGGAGCAGAGGGCTCTCGCATGCACAGCTTAGGGGCTTATTAAGGCAGCACAAGATCTCCTGCCATGGCAAGGCAGATTCACTAACAAGAAAGACTCACCATTAGCAGTTTACAATGAGAGAAAATTCATATTGAGCAGAACTGAGTTCAGCTTATTGGGTTCACTCTCCACAAGAGTCTCATGTAGCCCTGTGAAAAAATGTATTACACCCCCCTGCCATTGCCGCAAGGTAATATTTTTTTTGTCTAGGTGTACGCTGAAGTATGGACGGTACAGTTAAACTAAACTGAGGGCGATTGTGGCTCAAGAGTTGGGCGTTCGCCTTGTAATAGGAAGGTTGCCAGTTCAAGCCCTGGCTCTGACAGTCTTGATCTTTGTGTCCTTGGGCAAGACACTTCACCCGTTGCCTACTGGTGGTGGTCAGAGGGCCCGGTGGCGCCAGTGTCCAGCAGCCTCGCCTCTGTCAGTGCGCCCCAGAGTGGCTGTGGCTACAACGTAGCTGCCATCACCAGTGTGTGAATGTATAAAGTGCTTTGGGGTCCTTAGGGACAAGAAAAGCGCTATACAAATACAGGCCATTTACCATTTAATCTGTTCATCTGGACATTGTGTTTTCCTGAAATGTTTTGTCACTCATCGAATCAACTCTTTGGGATTTCCCTACCAAGATGATTGAGCATGCGTCAAGACAAAACCTAAATAATATTTTAGATTACTTTAAACTTTCCTGGAAGCTGTGCACTTCAAGGCTTTAAGATTATTTCACATATTATTTCATTACCCCCACATATTATTTCATTACCCCCACATTACCCCCATACAGTAATGCCACTGTTTTGCACATGTCTCAACTCTGTATATTTTTATATATTTTATTTATTGTTTACTCTATTTAATTTGTAAAATATGTGTACACACACACACACACACACACATAGAAAAATATTTAGCATACACATCCAGAAATGCATATACTATTATATATTGTATATATATTTATTTGTTAGGGGTTCCGAAAGAGACTCAGGCGCAGGCCAGGGTTTCCCTTTAAGCGAAGAACAGTGCGTTTATTCACAGTGAACACAATCACCAAGTGGCTATGTACAATGTGCAGGGGAAACGGGTCCGGGTCGCCAGGGTCCGTGGGAAACAGGGTTAGGGGAAAAGGTGCTCCACACTTTCTGTACAAAAGCTCCTCCTCAGTCACTCCTCTCAGAATCCGGTTCCAAAAACGATCTAAACACAAAAGGTCGGGTTAGCGGGATAATAACAAAGGGCTTTCAAGATACAGGTTGGCAGATACACAAGTTTGACTGACGCTGATAGTTCAACGATCCAGCGAAGACTAGTGCAGACTCGCCATCTAAGTAGTGCAGTAATCAGCTGGGATCAGCGGCCGGTGTGGTGATGAGCAGGTGTGTGGGCCAGCAGCGGGAGCCCGCAGTGAGCATCGCCGTGGCGAGAGAGAGAGAGAGAGAGAGAGAGAGAGAGAGAGAGAGGGCGAGAGAGCAAACAAACCACAAACATATTGCCCAATAGAGGATTGACCAGCAGGGCACAGGGACCATGACAGTACCCCCCCCTCAACGGGAGCCCCCCGGCGACCCACCAGGCTTACCAGGATGAGACAGATGGAAGGCCCGCAGCATACGCTTGTCCAGGACAGCGGCCCGCGGAACCCAGGACCGCTCCTCAATGCCATAGCCCTCCCAGTCCACAAGGTACTGGAAGCCACGCCCGCGGCGGCGAGAGTCCATAATCCGCGTGATGGAATAGGCGGGCAAGCCGTCCACAAGCCGGGCGGGTGGAGGGGGCCCGGAAGGAGGGCACAGGGGGCTATTCTGTACAGGTTTGATTTGGGAGACGTGGAACACATTGTGAATCCTCATGTTGCGGGGCAGCCGGAGTTTCAGAGAGACGGGGTTGATCAGTGCCGAAACCTCAAAGGGACCAATGAAGTTTGGGTTGAGCTTCTTGGACTCAGTCCTGAGAGGAACAAAGCGCGTGGACAGCCATACCTTTTGTCCCACGCTGTATGCTGGAGCTGGTGTGCGGCGGCGATCTGCGGTCTGTTTGGTTCGGTCCTTCGTGCGCAGCAACGCCGTCCGTGCGGCCCGCCAAGCTCGTCGGCACCTCCGTAGATGGGCCTGGACAGATGGCACAGAATGCTCACCCTCGACAGAGGGGAAGAGAGGCGGCTGGAAACCCAGTGAGACCTCGAAGGGAGACAGACCAGTGGCGGAGGAAGTCAGACTGTTGTGGGCGTACTCAATCCAGGGTAGTTCATCACTCCAGATGGACTGGTTGGAGGACGCTGTGCACCGCAACATTGCCTCGAGCTCCTGGTTAGCTCGCTCACACTGACCGTTGCTTTGGGGATGGTAACCGGAGGTCAGACTGACCTTTGCTCCTAATGAGGAGCAGAATTCCTTCCAGACGCCAGACGTGAACTGGGGGCCTCTGTCAGACACAATGTCTTCCGGGATCCCATGCAAACGAAACACATGACGGGTAAGCAGTCGTGCGGTCTCCATGGCCGTGGGAAGCTTGGGTAGAGCTATGAAGTGGGCAGCTTTAGAAAAACGGTCCACGATGGTAAGTATGACAGTGTTGCCTGCTGATTGCGGCAGTCCGGTTACAAAGTCCAAAGCTATATGGGACCACGGCCTGGACGGAGTCGGCAGGGGATTGAGCTGTCCAGCGGGCGGCTGATGAGATGGTTTATTCCGGGCACAGGTCGCGCAGGCGGAGACGTACTCCCGAGCGTCTTTAGTCAGAGAGGGCCACCAGAAGTAGCGCTGGAGGAAGTTGATAGTGCGGTGGACCCCTGGGTGGCACGTAAAGCGGGCAGTGTGGGCCCATTGAAGCACTTGAGAACGTACTGATTGAGGGACGTAGAGCCGTTGGGCTGGCCCACCTCCCGGATCCGGTTCCGACACCTGAGCCTCCCGAATGGCTGCTTCGATCCCCCAGGAGATGGCGCCCACGACACAGGTGGCGGGGAGAACGGGAGCGGGCTCAGTGGTGTCCTCCGAGACTGAGAACTGACGGGACAGGGCATCGGGTTTGACATTCCGGGAACCGGGTCTGTAAGAGATGGAGAAGTGGAAACGGGTGAAAAACAGGGCCCACCTGGCCTGTCGAGCGTTGAGCCTCTTAGCTGATTGTAGGTATGCCAGGTTCTTGTGGTCTGTCCAGACGAGGAAAGGCTGAGCCGTGCCCTCCAACCAGTGCCGCCACTCCTCCAGGGCTAGTTTTATTGCCAGCAGTTCCCGATCCCCGACGTCATAGTTTCTCTCTGCAGGGGACAGACGGCGGGAGAAGAAGGCACAAGGGTGGAGCTTACCGTCCTTCCGTTGCGACAGAACCGCTCCAACCCCTGAGTCGGACGCGTCGACCTCGACCACAAATGGCTGCGTGAGGTCGGGTTGGATCAGGATGGGGGCTGAGGCGAATCGTTTCTTCAGTTCTTGGAAAGCTGCCTGAGCTTCTTTGTTCAACTGAAAAGGAAGCTTGGGAGAGGTTAGCTGGGTCAGCGGCAAGGCAACTCGGCTGAAGTCCCGAATGAACCGCCGGTAGAAGTTGGCAAATCCAAGGAAACGTTGCAGTTGGTGCCTATTAGGAGGTTCCGGCCACTCAACAACGGCTTTTACCTTCACAGGGTCCGGGCGGAGGTTTCCTTGGTCGATTATGTACCCCAGGAATGCAACGGTGGAGACGTGGAACTCACACTTTTCTCCTTTGACGAACAATCGGTTTTCGAGGAGTCGTTGCAGGACCTGTCTGACATGGGTCTCGTGCTCGGATTGGTTTCTGGAAAAGATCAGGATGTCATCTAGATAGACAAAAACAAAACGGTTAATGAAGTCTCTGAGCACGTCGTTCACCAGGGCTTGGAACACCGCAGGGGCGTTAGTGAGACCAAAGGGCATGACAAGGTACTCGAAGTGGCCGAGGTGGGTGTTGAAGGCGGTCTTCCACTCATCGCCCTCACGGATGCGAACCAGATGGTATGCGTTTTGCAAATCCAGTTTGGTGAAAACAGTAACCCCCTGGAGGAGCTCGAAGGCAGAACTGAGGAGCGGCAGAGGGTATTTATTTTTTACTGTGATGTTGTTTAATCCGCGATAGTCAATGCATGGCCAGAGGGTTTTATCCTTCTTTTCGACAAAGAAGAAGCCTGCCGCGACTGGAGAGGTGGAGGCCCGAATGAGGCCGGCAGCCAGGGATTCCGTGATGTACTTGTCCATAGCGTCTCGTTCTGGAAGTGAGATGCTATATAGCCGACTGGTGGGTAAAGGAGCTCCCGGGAGCAGTTCGATAGCACAGTCATAGGGTCTATGCGGAGGGAGTGACTGGGCGCGGGCCTTTTGAAACACCTCAGCTAGGTCGTGATAAACAGAGGGCACATTAGTTAAATCAGCTGATTCCAATACCCCAGAAGAGGGCGTTTCAACGCTTGGAGGCGAGGCTGCTTTAAGGCAGGTCATGTGGCAGTCCTCCCCCCACCCAGTGACACGCCCCTTCAGCCAATCTATGTGAGGGTTGTGCTGTTGTAGCCAAGGATGGCCGAGAACTAGTGGAGTGCGAGTTGCTTTAAACACCAAAAAACAGATTTCTTCAGAATGATTGCCAGAGAGGGTGAGCTCGACAGGCTCCGTCACCAGAGTGATGTCTGGAAGGCGTTGACCTGACAATGCCGTAACACGTAATGCATGAGGCAGGGGCTCCAATAGTAACCCAAGTTGCCGGGCTAACTGACAGTCAATAAAGTTTTGTTCCGCCCCAGAGTCGATTAACACCGATAGGGAGCGGCTCTTAGAGTGAATGGAAAGCGTGGCCGGTAGTGTTAAACGGGGAGGAGCTTCTTCCTGGCTCAGCTCGCCCACCAGTACTCCTACCATCACTGGCGGGCGCGCCCTTTTGCCCGCGAAGGGCAGGTAGCCACAACATGTCCCCTGTGACCACAATAGAGGCACTCACCGGCGGTAATCCGGCGCTGACGCTCCGCCGCGGTGAGATGGGAGCCGCCCAGCTGCATGGGTTCCTCTCCGTCCCCGCTCTCGTGAGTCCGGGAGGGGCCGGCATCCGCCATGGCGCCGGTGCCAGAGATTCCCGCAGCCTCATGGAAGTTGTAGTTCCGCTGCGACCGGCGAGCCCGTAACCGCTCATCCACCTTAATGCACAGGGACATTAGCTCATTAAAGGAGGCAGGGAGATCACGCATGATTAGCTCGTCCCTTAATTCTTCTCTGACATTGTTCAGCAACGTGCTCCGTAGCGCCTCCTGATTCCACCCTGCCTCTTCTGCCAGAATCCAGAAGTCGATAGCGTAATCAGACATGCTTCTCCTACCTTGTTTGAAGTTGAGGAGACGGAGAGCAGCGGCCTCTGCCCCGGTGCCTGGGTTAAACACATTCTTAAACTTGGAGAGAAAGTCAGCGTAGGTGATGACAGGATCAGAGTTTAACACAACCTGGGCCCACTTTAGTGCACGGCCCCTCAGAAGTTGAACGAAATAAGTGATCTTCGCCCCATCGTTGCCATGAAAACGCTGCAGCTCGCGAAACGTCAGAGACACCTGAGCCAAAAATCCGGCGCATTTGTCAGACTCACCCGAGAATGGTTCCGGTGTGGGTAAAGGTCCGTCAGACGGCGTACCGACCCGCGGTGAGCTACCTGACGCTACGGCGGGCGGTGCCGCCTGGGGAGCCGGGCTGGGCGGCTGGGGATTCCCTGGTTGCGCATTTCCCTCCAGCGGTATTAACTGCGCCACTGCCAGGGTCAATGCGGCGACATCCTGCCGTAGCTGCCCGAGCATTTGTTCATGGCGGGCCAGCGCGGCTTCCTGGGCGGCCAGAGCCCGGCCCACGGGGTCCTGTCCTGCTGAGTCCATAATGGCTGGATCGTTCTGTTAGGGGTTCCGAAAGAGACTCAGGCGCAGGCCAGGGTTTCCCTTTAAGCGAAGAACAGTGCGTTTATTCACAGTGAACACAATCACCAAGTGGCTATGTACAATGTGCAGGGGAAACGGGTCCGGGTCGCCAGGGTCCGTGGGAAACAGGGTTAGGGGAAAAGGTGCTCCACACTTTCTGTACAAAAGCTCCTCCTCAGTCACTCCTCTCAGAATCCGGTTCCAAAAACGATCTAAACACAAAAGGTCGGGTTAGCGGGATAATAACAAAGGGCTTTCAAGATACAGGTTGGCAGATACACAAGTTTGACTGACGCTGATAGTTCAACGATCCAGCGAAGACTAGTGCAGACTCGCCATCTAAGTAGTGCAGTAATCAGCTGGGATCAGCGGCCGGTGTGGTGATGAGCAGGTGTGTGGGCCAGCAGCGGGAGCCCGCAGTGAGCATCGCCGTGGCGAGAGAGAGAGAGAGAGAGAGAGAGAGAGAGGGCGAGAGAGCAAACAAACCACAAACATATTGCCCAATAGAGGATTGACCAGCAGGGCACAGGGACCATGACATTATTAGTTTCAGATTTAGCCATTCTTGTATTTTGCTTGTTTACGTTATTGTATTTTGCACAACTCTGTTGCTTGTGAAGCTCGCACACAAGAATTTCACTCACATGTACTGTACCAATGTACCTGCACATGTGATGTGACAATAAAAGTGATTTGATTTGATTTGATTTGTATAAGATATTGTAAGGTACAGAACCTACAATAATACAGAGAAAAACAAACATGGACTTGGTGACAGTGGAACTGAAACAACCTTTAAAAAAAGGAAGAAACTTCCAGTAGAACTAAGCCTATTAGTTGGAGATGAGAGGAGAGGGGCAGGACAAAAGACACACTATGAAAGAGAGCCAGATATTAATAACTATTAAATAAATGTAGAGTGGTGTATAAACACATAGTGAAAAGAGGGGATTGAATAAGAAACACTCAGTCCACCATAGGAAGCCCCCAGCAGTCTTGTTGCAGTATAAATAAAGCAGAGATAACATGTGAGAAAGTTTGATTTTCCTTCTGGAAGATCTCGGTTGTTTGTGGAGAAACTTTGACTATAACGCAGACCATCAGAGGACATCGGGACCTTTCGTCACTCATCCAAGTGAGTCAGCTGACTGCAGGTTCCCAACCTTATAAACATCACATCTGCATAATGACTGTTGTGAGGTCAGTTTCTTGATCATTAATATGCAAATTGTCATGACCATTGATCAACAACCATGATCAAAGACCATTGATCATTGATAATTGATCAATTTACCAAAGATTGCTTGCTTCTGTTAAACATCTGGTACAAGAGAATGGTACTTACATTTCTGCAAGTCAAAACTAGCTTCAATACGCTTTTGTGGTGTAAATCGAATACATCTTAGGTTGAATGATGGACCACAGCAAGAGAAATCTCCATCCCCTGAAAAATGCTGACTTTAAGACAAAAATGGAAATAGATTTTCAAAGTGAGGGGTCATTATGTGGGCAGCATGCAAATGACGGGTGAAGAAATAATCTTGGTGTTATTGAGCCCTTGGTTTAAGAGTTGAAGGGAAGGCCTCTGTCTATTCCCCTGCTGAAGCATGATAATGTGAGGCTTGTAATTAGGTATCGATTTGCTTTGTCAGTGAGTATTTCGAACCAGTATCTTCCTCCCAAAGAAAGGACCACATCTTGTTAGGAATAAATGTGATATCTTTATATAAGTGCATGATTGTTACAGTGTCACAAGAATAATGTAAAAAAGTGCAAATAGTAATTCTGATGTATTTAAATAATTTTCAGATAGATACACAATTAAATACACTAGTTAGAATCTTTAATCTTTAATTTAATCTTAGAGTCTTTAATAACAACAGATATTTTTTTATTTAAATAAAAGTCCATACCATCGAGGTTTTACTATTTTTTTGAAAAATAGATACAAATTTGATAGCCAGTCACAGGTAAGTGAAAAAAAACAAACAAACAAACAACAACAACAAAGCACCGGCACTGGATGAACTTGAGGGAATGACATCTAACGTGACAGCAAATGGAGGGTGCAGTTTTAATACATGCACAGGTATGTGGTGTGGACCAGTGTGAGGGATTATCTCACATTGCAGGACTTTCATTAAAAAAAAAAGACGTTTGTCCACCACAAGACAGAGGAGAACACCACAGGGATAAACCTGCAGGCCTAACTAAGGAGGTGTATCACTCCCAGGAGGAGGCAAGCCGAAGACTAGCCCCTCAAGCCCAGACTTGGGCCCGCTGAAGGTTGCCAGGGATTGGCAGATGCAAGTGGACTTGGATCAGAGGCTAATTTATCCCACAGAGATTGTAACCACTACTTTGCGACCAGCCCTCGTCCTTTGGTCTAAGTTCCAAAAACTTGCACATGTCATTGAGCTGACGGTACCATCCATCCATCCATCCATCTTCATCCGCTTTGTCCGGGGCCGGGTCGCGGGGGCAGCAGCCTAAGCAAAGAGGCCCAGACCTCCCTCTCCCCAGCCACCTCCTCCAGCTTATCCGGGGGAATACCAAGGCGTTCCCAGGCCAGCCGAGAGATATAATCTCTCCAGCGTGTCCTGGGTCTGCCCCGGGGCCTCCTCCCGGTGGGACATGCCTGGAACACCTCACCCAGGAGGCGCCCAGGGGGCATCCTTGTCAGATGCCCGAACCACCTCAGCTGGCTCCTTTCGATGTGGAGCAGCAGCTGCTCTACTCTGAGCCCCTCCCGGATGGCCGAACTTCTCACCCTATCTCTAAGGGAGAGGCCAGCCACCCTTCGGAGGAAGCTCATTTCTGCCGCTTGTATCCGCGATCTCGTTCTTTCGGTCACTACCCACAGCTCGTGGCCATAGGTGAGGGTAGGAACGTAGATCGACCGGTAAATTGAGAGCTTCGCTTTTACACTCAGCTCCCTCTTCACCACGACGGACCGGTGCAGTGTCCGCATTACTGCAGCTGCAGCCCCAGTCAGTCTGTCGATCTCCGGCTCCCTTCTCCCATCACATCCATACATATGCAATAATACTAAGTGCAATAATCCTTTCTGTCATCGTTGTATTTTTACTCAGTTGTATATAGTATTTGTATTCTATTTTTATCTTATTGTATATTTATTTTATTCTACTGTATATAGTATTTTATTTTATTCTATTCTGTGCAGTTGTGTACTGTATTTATTCTTATTGTATTCTAATTTTTGCCTCATAACTTTTGCACTGTCCACTCCTGCTGTGACAAAACAAATTTCCCACGTGTGGGACTAATAAAGGTTATCTTATCTTATCTTATCTTGTAATCAGAAGGTTGCCAGTTCGAGCCCCGGCTCTGACAGTCTCGGTCGTTGTGTCCTTGGGCAAGACACTTCACCCGTTGCCTACTGGTGGTGGTCAGAGGGCCCGGTGGCGCCAGTGTCCGGCAGCCTCGCCTCTGTCAGTGCGCCCCAGGGTGGCTGTGGCTACAATGTAGCTGCCATCACCAGTGTGTGAATGGGTGGATGACTGGTTGTGTAAAAGCACTTTGGGGTCCTTAGGGACAAGTAAAGCGCTGTACAAATACAGGCCATTTACCATTTAAGATATTAAGAGTCATAATAATGCAATGGGCGTGTTATTAACCTGCAGTTCTCAATAAAGTAGATTTGATGTCCTGATTCAAGATGATTCATCTTTAACAAATAACACAGCAGCTTAAAAGATTTAAGAAAAAAGCTTGTTCCGTGTGAGATATGACTCAAAGCAATATGTTTTCAAGACTTTTTCAGTTAAGATATCCAAGATGCACTGTCTAAAAACAAGCTCCTATATCTCACTGAAATGTTACTCTGTTGCTGATTTTGTCTTATTTTAAGTGTGATATTTTGACTAGAAATAAGACAAATATACTTGGTAAGATTTTGAGTTTTTGCAGTGCCCTATTGAGTTTTGATTATTAAAGCCGAACCGCTAGAGCCACATTCTATACCACACTTACAGCTCTGAACTTTCTATGACTGTCTTGTGTCTTTTGTGATTAACCTCCTACACATATGGGCGTTCTAATGACTTTTAGAACACAGTATTGCAGCGTCATCAGTACTGTTCTGAGAGCTGCAGACACAGGGAGAGGTCAATAACTTACATGCAAGCCACCTTAATTATAATACATGCTCAGCTGGGAATTGTGAGAGACTGATGGCTTCACCTTTTCGTCAGACTATTTTACAACATGAAGCTGTAGTTCATGAAGTTCATACTTGAAGTTTGGCTCACCATTAGTTTGCACCCACTTAAAATAAACCTGACGGTTGGCCTTGTCCACCCTAGCTGGAAAACTAAAAAAAAACCAGTGCTCAGCTCAGATAAAATAATTATTGTGGGTGATTTTAACATCCATGTAGATGCTAAAAATGACAGCCTCAACATGGCATTTAATCTGTTATTAGACTCAATTGGCTTCTGTCAAAATGTAAAAGAACCCACCCACCACTTTAATCACACTTTAGATCTTTTAACATATGGCATAGAAACTGAACATTTAACAGTGTTTCCTGAAAACCCTCTGCTGTCTGATCATTTGAAAATCTTAGAAATATGGTATCTAACCAGATTCTTACTCTGGATGGCATTGCCTTGGCCTCCAGTAACACTGTGAGGAACCTTGGAGTCATGTTTGACCAGGACATGTCCTTCAACGCACATATTAAACAAATATGTAGGACTGCTTTCTTCCATTTGTGCAACATCTCTAAAGTTAGAAATATCCTGTCTCAGAGTGACACTGAAAAACTAGTTCATGCATTTATTACTTCCAGGCTGGACGACTGTAATTCATTATTATCAGGATGTCCAAAAAACTCCCTGAAAAGCCTTCAGCTAATCCAAAATGCTGCAGCAAGAGTCCCGACAGGGACTAGAAAGAGAGAGCAGATTTCTCCTGCTTCCCTTCCCTCCTCACATACAAGGTCTTAAATAATCAGGCCCCATCTTATCTTAATGACCTTGTAGTACCATATCACCCTATTAGAGCACTTCACTCTCGCTCTGCAGGCCTACTTGTTGTTCCTAGAGTATTTAAAAGTAGAATGGGAGGCAGAGCCTTCAGTTTTCAGGCCCCTCTTCTGTGGAACCAGCTTCCAGTTTGGATTCAGGAGACAGACACCATCTCTACTTTCAAGATTAGGCTTCAAACTTTCCTTTTTGCTAAAGCATATAGTTAGGGCTGGACCAGGTGACCCTGGATCCTCCCTTAGTTATGCTGCAACAGCTGTAGGCTGCCGGGGGATTCCCATGATGTTTCTTTTTCACTCACTATGTGTTTGGAATTTGGAAAATGAAATTGTCCAAAATGTCTTTGTATGTTGAAGAATTTCAGAGGGGCCAAGCTCAACCCCTGAATAAGACCCCCACACCATAATCTCCCCTCCACCAAACTTTACACTTGGGACAATGCAGTCACACAAGTTCTCCCAGCAACTGGCACACCCAGACTCATCCATCTGATTTCTAGATGGAGAAGTGTGATTCATCAGTCCAGAGAAAATGTCCCAATTGGCATGCTTTATTGAAAACATATTCCATGAAGCTCTCCTATCCACTGTTTATGAGCTAATGTGAAAGCCACATGAAATTTAGAGCTCTGTTGCAGTTGACTCTGAGGAAGTTGGCAACCTCTGCAAACTGTGCTCTCTGTGGCTTGACAT
Source organism: Rhamphochromis sp. 'chilingali' (assembly GCF_963969265.1). Taxonomy (NCBI): domain Eukaryota; kingdom Metazoa; phylum Chordata; class Actinopteri; order Cichliformes; family Cichlidae; genus Rhamphochromis; species Rhamphochromis sp. 'chilingali'. The sequence continues at coordinate 1,062,330 of NC_137931.1, read as the reverse complement.
GGCCTATCACATCATTGCTGAATTCCTGTCCTTTCCGAGCCCTGCATTGAGCTGAGCCCAACTATATCTACTCACTATCTCAGGGCGCTAGCTCAGCACTGGCTCAAAATATCCCAAAAGCTTCTTGTCACTGTTGCGGGTTTGTGGAATTTATTCGGTTTTCGATCCTTGTGTTTTTCATAAACGCCAATGTGTATATACACAAAAATATGCCCACAGGGCCAAGAGGGGATTTTATCCTTAAAGATCGGGTTCTCTACCAGAGGCCTGGGAGCCTGAGGGTCCTGTGAGGTATCTTTGCTGTTCCTAGGACTGCGCTCTTCTGGACAGATCTTGGATGTTGTTCCTGTGATCTGCTGGAGCCACTCGCCTAGCTTGAGCGTCACTGTTACCTGGTTAACAGGATACTTGTTCACCAGCAGGGCGTAGGTGTTAGGCCAGATCTTGTTCTTGCCATTCAACTGACTCCTCAGGACTCGTCTTACTCTCTGCAGATACTTGGTGGTTGCAGTTTTCCTAGTGGCCTCTTTGTGGTTCCCTTTGCCTGTGGGAATCCCAGGTATAGAGATATATTTATATCTAAATATATCTATGCATCTCTATTTATCTAGAGATATAGAGATGCATAGATATATCACTATGTCTATATATGTATATGTGTGTATATAGTATATATAGGGCAAAATGGCTAGCGCTTATAAAATGGCTGTATGTCACAAAAGTGTAATTTCTCCACCATCAGCTCCAATATCCTTGTATTGGAAAGTAGATGAAGAAAGTATTTATTCGATCTGTTGGCAACACGATCTGAATGCATTGGCTGTAACATAACAGAGCATCTTATCAGACAAACGCAAGCAGAGCTGATGAAATTATTATTGAATATCATCTGAGACCTAGAATGGAGCAGCAACAGTGAAAATGATGTATGTGGCAGATGCAGCTCTGCAGGGAAAAAGGGAAACTTCTGTAAAAATAACATTTTAGACTAAAAATAAAAAAATAGACTTTGGGGAAAAAATGAAATGATTTTGTTTATTTGGAAAACTAGCTAAATGAGGTTTTGGTGGACACATTTACTGAGAGTTTAGCTATCTAAAAAACAGTGATTCAACTGCTTTCCCAAATCTGCATGTTCATATTAATACAAGTACCGATTTTCTTCAATCTTCCCACATATATTTTGTGGTCTTGACCACAAAATGAGAGTAAGGTGCTGTTTTTATATAGCTGCTTGGATCTGCATTGTACAGACTAGAATAAATCTTGCTCTAAAGGACACAGGGCATTGTTTTGGTAAAACTTCCAAGCCAGCCAGATTGTGTGTATTTTGAAGCACATGTTTTATAGTTGCAGTAGATGACAATAGATACATTTTCTTTCATTAAACCTATTCCAATGCTATAATAAAGGTGGTTTTACCTCTTTATAGAAGTAAAACCACAAGTTTATAAAAATTCCACCTATATGAGCACCTTTCCATGTACCATGTCATGGTGACATCCCATACAGAACGCTTTAAAAGTAAAAAGCATGAAGCAGTTTAGTGAAGTACTGGAGAGATGCAGAACCTCCGTTCAAATCAATGTGTATCACTGTGGATCTTTATCTTAAAAAGTAAATCATCATTTACTCAACTTACAATCTTCATTAATAAATAATAAAGCTGCAATTCTTTTACCTCATTTATTATTTATTTTATAATTAACCTGTAGAGACAAAATGGAGATGAAACCAACTGAACATAGGACTCATACTTGTGGATGTGATATTAGCTACACACTGTGTCTTCATTTCTATTATTTCCAGTGGAAAACATTTTGAGGTTCAAATTTACAGACATCTTTACATTTAAAAATCTTGCCTGACACATTTAATGACTATAAATATGCATGAAAGGATATTTTTGTCAGGCTCTGGGCGACTTCTGGATTTATTTTCCCTCCTGCGTCTCTCTCACACTGTGAGGAAGTGGGCTTTCCTGAGCTTGTACCCACACTCATGCAGCACATCCTCATTCTTATTTTCCACCCTAATTTACGAATAAATTCTTTACAAATCCTACCATGTGAATTCATGGATTTTTTTTTCACATTCTGTCTCTCACAGTTGAAGTGTACCTCTGGTGCAAATTACTGACCTCTGTCATCATTTTAAGTGGGGGAACTTGCACAATCGGTGGCTGACTAAATACTTTTTTGCCCCACTGTATACTAGCGATACACAGATCCATATTTTAAATACAAGTTCATTTTTCTGCTAATTAATATGGCTACGCCTCTTTGTTTTGAATTGTGACAGGCTGAGGGGAACTGTGAGTGTGTGTACAGATTGTTTTTACATTTATTTCGTCTCATCTCGCGATACTACAGCATAGATCCTGCTCACTTACCTTTTGCCTGCTCACTTACCTTCCACGGTTTTCACCTGTTTAGTTTCAAATGGGATGCCAACAGCCTCTTGGAGATGATCCAGCACCAAAGATAGACAACAAAATCCAAGAATCCAAGATGGCGCCAGTGTGCACGGTGAGCCGTCTCTTTTAAAACCCCGAACGCTTGATTTGGAAAGCAAGCCAGAAAATCTTCCTCCGCTTTTGGCAGACATACCTGACTGCCTACATCGCTTACCATTTACCCTCCCTCGCAGGAAGTGCTCTAGAAGACGGGGAAAACGAGGTGGCATCCTGGTACGCTTAGAGATGTGCTAACCATCTTTTCAAGCTCTCTGGGACCAGTCCAGTTACAGATTCAGCAGCCATTGCTGGATCCGGCCTGTTGGACCTCCTGCTCCATCGGACCTGCCAGCAACGCCTCCACCTGTCTGGCGATGGGTGCGGTCCTGCAGAGGTGGCGTGAATCTCAGTAACCTTCGGCAGCTACCTGGTGAGTTTTCTTCTTTCTTGGAACTCCTTCCCCCCGATTGTTCATTTTTCAGCTCTCCCCGGACCAATGGAAGAGGTGTAGGGCCAGCTTCAGTATTTAAAAATGATTTTCGCTGTCGGCAACTGCCACTTGATTCATATGCCAGCTTTGAGGTGCAGCTTTTGGAACTGAACTGCGCTCTATCAGCTGTCTGCATGGTGATTTCTTGTCCACCGAAATGCGTTAAGATCTTGATTTTGCTGACTTACTGGGGAGTCTTATGCTAGGATATGACCGCGTTTTGATTGCTGGTGATTTTAACATCCATGTATGCTGTGAGACCGGGCCACTAGTAAAAGACTTCCTTGCCCTTACTGACACTTTTAATCTCACTCAGTGGGTGAGTGATCCAACTGACGAAAATGGTCATACACTCGATCTGGTGCTGTCATATGGTCTGGATGTCTGTATAACAGAAATCAAGGTCTGTGGGATATCGGATCATTTCCCAGTTATGTTTAATGTCACAGTGTGTAACGTGGAGTTGGCTGTGTGTGAGATGCGCATGATAAATTCAGTGACTGCAGCTCATTTTTCCTCCTCTTTTACTAACTCGGTCCTCTATGATGCTAATCCCGGTCCGGAACTATCAGTTGAGGAGCTAGCTAACCTTTTTAACTCAACATGCTCCAGCATCCTTGACTCTGTTGCTCCACTAAGGACTAAACGCACCAAATCTTCATGTCAACCTTGGCTGAATGAAACCAGCCGCGCTCTCAGACGTGAATGTTGACGTGCATAGAGAAAAAAGACAAGCTCCAGGTGTCTTTGTGCATCCTGCATGACTGCGTAACAAAATATCAGAAAACTGTTAAAGCTGCAAAATCTGCTTTCCTGTCCGGTGTAATTTCTACTAACTGTCTTTTTAAAATTTTTTATTCTGTGATTAACCCCTGTGCCATTGTTCCTATGGAGGCTTCCTTTGCACTTTGTGAAAACTTTATGAATCACTTCATTGAAAAAATCTCAACTCTTCATGTCATTAGGCCTAGTATTTTATTTTTATTAAAAACTTCATTGTCATCAGAATGTGTATCAGCTGTTTTCAAACATGCTGTTGTGCAACCCATTAGAAAAATCTGGATCCAAATGTTCTTTCTAACTTCAGGCCAATTTCTAAACTGTCTTTTATGTCCAAAATTTTGGAAAAAGTTGTTTTCAAGCAACCTCAGACCTTTTTAGACACACATGGCATTTGTGAAGTGTTTCAGTCTGGGTTTAAATCTCGTCACAGTACTGAGACTGCGCTTTTACGAGTTTTTAATGATCATCTTTTAACCATCAACTCAGGTTGCTCTGTTGCTTTAGTCCTTTTAGATTTGACTGCCGCCTTTGACACAGTTGATCACAACATTCTTTTATCGAGACTTGAACACGTTGGTCTAAAAGGCACGGTTTTATCATGGTTTAAATCCTATTTATCAGAGAGGTCTTTCTCTGTTAAAATTGGGCAATACTCCTCTTCCTCCGCCCCGATGTGTCGTGGTGTGCCACAGGGGTCTGTTTGGGTCCAACTCTGTTCTCCTTATACATGCTGCCTTTGGGATCTATTTTTAGGAAATACAACATTCCCTTTCATTGTTATGCTGATGACATCCAAATTTACTTGGCCTTGAAACAGGATGTCTCTGTCCCACTGGAGCCTTTGCTTAACTGTTGACATGATGTTAAAGACTGGTTAACACAGCATTTTCTTAAACTACGTGAAAATAAGACTGAAGTTATGGTTTTTGGAACTCGTGCCCCTTTGAACAAGTTCACTGATACCTTCGGTCCTCTTGCTTTTCATCTTTCTCACGCTGTAAGGAAGTGTGAGAAACACTAATTCAAGCCTTCATCACCTTTAGACTGGACTACTGCAATTCTCTCTATTTGGGTGTTCAACACCCATCTCTTCATCGCTTGCATTTAGTCCAAAGTGCTGCTGCACGTCTTTCAACAAGTGTTAGACTGTATGAACACATCACTCCAGTTTTAGTAAATTTACACTGGCTCCCTGTAAAATATCGTATTGATTTTAAGATTCTTTTACTTACTTTTAAAGTTCTAAAAAAATATGGCGCTGAGTTATTTAAATAAACTCAACATGTACGACCCCAAAAGAGCACTGAGATCATCAGCCAGATGCTCTTAGCACAACCAAGGTCTCGATTGAAGCATAGAGGAGATCGGGCCTTCGCAGTAGCAGCACCCAGACTCTGGGATAATCTTCCAGAGGAGATTCGTACTTCGGAGTCTATTCAGTCTTTTAAATCACGTCTTAAAACTCCCTTTTTGACTTTGGCTTTTAATTTGAGTTCAGTATGAGTACCATCAGGCCATTTTATGTTTTTTTGTTAATTCATTGTCTTCTTATTTATCTGTATTTGTTTCTAATGTATATATATTTATTTCTCTATTGTTTTCTCTTGTTTTTAACCGATTGTGAAGCACTTTGGTCTGTTGTTTTTAAATGTGTTATACAAATAAATTTTGAATTTGAATATTTAAGTCCTCAGTGTCACGGTTCACTGGGGACTCAAAGGTGGGACTCTGATACTTTCAATCAACACAGTAGAATTTATTTGACGCTTCACCAGGTGTTTGTACAACAGTGCAGGGCACGGTGCTATATACAATAGTGTCAGGGGCTCCGGGAAATCCAAGGTGAGGAAGACCGGGAAAAACACTCTTGCTCCTCTTCGTTCACACACTGCTCACCGCCAGCCGCTCTCCACTCCCTCACAAAAAATCCTCTTGGGAAACACATGGACAGGTCTAGGGAATCTATACACAAGAATAAGCATGTTGACACTCGGGCACAGAATCAACAAGAGCTATGAATTGATCTTTAGAGCCGGGGCTACATTGATGCGAGTCATACAACGATCCAGCGATGAGTAGCTTTCCTTCCTAAGCTTAAGTAATGGCAGGGATAGGGAGGCGCAGATGTTCACTCTCCACAGGTGTGTGGGCCGAGGGCAGGAACCCACAATGAGAGAGAGAGAGGGAGAGAAACAATAACACTGGTGATTCAGCTTCCTGCTGATCCACCGTGACACTCACCAAAGATCTAGAAATGATTCATCTTGAAACTCTCACTCCCACTAGGGAGTGGTGTTCAGTAGCTTTACAAAAACATGATAAAGTGTTTTGTTTGTCACCACAGTCTCAAAATCCCCCTCCTCTGGGGTATTTAGAGACAGTAGGATATCTTCCTCATCCTGCCACTAGCAGGAGAGACCACAGTCATGTTCTTCATCCCATTGACCAGATACTCTACGATCTTCAACAAATCCTCTAAGAACTCCAGACCTCCACAGACCTCCTCCACTACTTTCTCCAGCAGTTGGTTAGACTTGATTTTAAGACTTACTTGATCAGAGATGTACGTCTTCATAAGATGACCTAGCGTCATGCAGCCAACTTGTGTCATCCTCAGGCTGCCAAAAGAAAGAACTTGAGGAATGAGAAACTGGGGCTCCTTAAAAAGCCACATCCTGCAATCTAAAAAATATTCATTGTGTTTGTCAGTAGAACTTAACAAAAAAGCATTTTTCTGCTAAAAAAACAGTAAGTTGTCTACATGTACACGTTTCAGTGAGTTGACTAATCGATGTTAAAAGTCAGTGCAACACAAAAATTAAAAAACAGCTCCTTAACCTAAATGTTTGAGTATATTGAATAAAATGCTTTTGTCATCAATCAACAACAGAAAATATTAAGTTTGTGTAACATGTAAAAATGAGTTTCAACATCCTTCCTGTTTGAATTGAGACCATTCAGACAGCAGAGGGCAACCCCGTAGCATATGTTCGTATCGTGCGCAACAGTTTCTGGATTCTTGTGGCCTCGTGGGAGAAGAGGTGTGTTTGCCCTCGACTGTGTTCGGTGAGTTAGGTAAGTACTGAATTCTAAATAGATGAATTACAAGTTGTATTTGTACACTTTAAAATGTCATCTTTAAAAAAACTGAAATTTGATGGTTTTAATTGTAATTGTTGTTGGGGGTTTTTTTAAGTTTAGCTAGCCGTTTCTTTTAGCTAGCAAACGTTCCTCACAAATAAAAGAGTACAGATACAATTAAAATATGTCACTTGTCCGGGTACATTTGGTTAGCTGATAGACCATGTAGCAGAGCATGTTCAATTTGAACCCGTATATGTTCAAATTAACCGGTCAGTAGCTGCCTGCATTCTTATCATGGTGTCAGAGTAAATTCGTGTTTCCACAAGATGGTCTTGGGTGAGGTAACTAATTACTGACAGAGTAAAATGTGGTGAATTTATCCCTGACTAAAAGTATTTCTATCAATTGTGTTGATGTTCTAAGCTCGACTGGGAAGTGTGCCTGACGTTAAAGATGGTTGACCTGGCAAAAAAAACAAAAACAATATTGTGTGTGTGTGTGTGTGTGCGTGCATACGACTTGCATTTGCTTTCTGTAATTGTAAGCATAATGTAAAGTGTGGGGTTGTGGCCACAGTGGTATTTAAATAGTTTAAAATAAATTTCTCTTACACATTCGGATTTGACACCTTACTACAAGTTTAAACTGCAGTCTGTAGATGTAAATTTTAAAATTCAATTTTGTTCAGTCTTTATGATTCATCTTTTTCAGTGTAGTGTAGTAGTAGTGTTGTTGTAGTGTTTTAGAGAAGGTTTTATACTTAAAATAGCTTGTTAACTCAAAAGCTTCAATAATTCTTTGCATTACAAAAGGTTGCAGTAAATTCCAAAATGCATTGGACTTGCAAAATTTGCAAGTTTGAAACATCAAGAAGGAATGAGCTCTTAAAGCATTACAGGCTTAAACATAGCCATGGTGGACTGTTTATACCTTGCCTGTACTGGGATTGTTACTGCTCATTTGAACATGTGCTTCTCATAGGAACCGAAAACACACTCCTCACTCATTGGATGACTTCGAGCCTGAGCTGATACAGAGGTGTGTCAGTCGTTTGAATGCAGGAGATGATCCTCTTGAGGAACATAATGAAAATCCATCGTGTGAAGATGTAGCAAATGCAGAGGATGAAGAAATTGGTGAATTGCCTAATTTAATTGAGAAACATTTAGCCCACCTACTACTAAAACTGGAAAGTATATATAATGTACCTCGCAGGTGTATTGATGAATTAGTTGTTACAGTTACAGTTATAGTTCATGTCATTCTCTGATTCAGGTCCTATTCATCAAAAGCACAATTGTGCTGTTGATGAAATTTAGGTTACATTTACTTTTACTCACCTTATCCTACTGCTAGCAAAGTGGGCATTTAAAGCAGGCCAGTGTGTAACAGTTTAAATTGAAGTTACAAAGATTAAGTCTTTAATTCTTTTAAAAACATATTTAAAATCAATATTTAGCACAATGCAAGTCACATAAATGTAATAGTTCTGACTTTTCACCTAATAAACTGTAAGTTTAAGTTTTGTTTTGCTTTTTTTATTCTCCAGAGTTCGGTGGAAATGAAGAGAGAGGTCGCAATCCGTTGCCTGAAGGTGTATCTGAAAGAGAAGGAAGAGGATCTCTTCAGAGAACAGCTGGTAGGTGAATCTCGCATTCTTTTGTGTTTTATTTTTAAACGGCACATAAAATGCTGACATGTTTCCATTTAAACTACCTACTTGCCAGGATGGTGAACAACAGTTCCCAGAAGAAGTGGTAAAGATTGTAGTCACCAGACGAGCAGCAGTGTCTCTCCCAGCTGTCGCTAAAATTGTGATTGAAGGAACAGCTGTCCTGGAAGACCTTGATGTGCCCAGAGCGTGTGCCTTAATGATGGGGCTTATATACGCTCTCAGTCTGAGCTACCCCAAACAAGTAAAGAACACTCTAGAGGTATTCCAGAAGGTATTTCTGGAACTTGATGGGCTTAAAGCCAGTCCACAGGTAATGTCTCTTATGTTTTTGTATGCAGTCCTAGATGAGTGTAGTTTTGAGAAAAGTTTGTAATACATATAACCTTAGCTTTGGATTAAAATGTTTTGTCATTTCCTTGATTCTGTGACAAGTTGAACAAGTTGATACCAATTTAAGTTAATGTTAATGTACATGAAGTACTTTTTTTTTGCTTAGTCATTTATAATTAAAAGGCTGCTGTAACATTTCATTTATGTTGTATTGACACAGAAGTGTATTACTTTGAAAATATTTTGTAATAAAATAATCAATTGGAATAAGTGAAATGGGTTTGTGTGATTTTAGAAAAGTTACTATAGAAACCTAAACTAATTGGCATGGATAATGGTGAGTAGGGTGTATGTAAAAAAGTTAGTTGGTGTAACTCAACTAATATAATTTCTCAACTTAATTTTACCAGAAATTGTAAATTAATATTAGGTTGCATAAACTTAATTGTGCTTTTGGAGGTCAAAGGTAAATCATGTTGGTTTGTTAAACAAGTTGAGTTAGCCGAACCTAAAAATTACTTGCTGAATTTACTTAATAATATGCAAAATTTGTAACTTAAAAAGCTGAGTGGAAATTGTTGCCTTAATTTTTTAAGTTGAGCCAACAAAATATTTTTTAGAGGGTGTGTGTCACCCCAGGTTTTTGTGAAACCTTAATACCTGCCATGCCTGTAAAACAGACTGGTAAAGAAAGAGTCAGAAAACTTAAATCTATGGACCGAGGCTGGAACAGGAAAGGTGTTTATCATATTGCTGGTGACTCCTCCACCGGCTCAGCCACAGGCTCAGGTGGCCTTTTGACTGCCTTGTGAGGTATAAGTAGCCCACTTCAAAACATTTCATTGTGTCCATGCTTGAATCACTCATCCAAGTGACTTCTTCAGACTTCTTCTGAAGAAGTCACTTGGATGAGTGATGAAACATTTCTCCCACTGAAACTGCTTCGTCCAGATGAACAGAATCAACTTTTGGAGATTCACTCTGAAGGAAACTTCTAGTGTCTGTAATGAAGTTTAAAAAGTTTAAAATCTGCCTCCTGTAAGACTGAACATGTTTCTATTTTTCATCTACATCTACAACCCAGACCCACAGTTCAAAAGTCACTCACCAGCTTCCCAAAATGCTACAGCTCCCACTCCAGTGCCTCATTGGGAATAAACGAGGAAAAATCTGACTCTGTGACCATAACGCCAATAAAAAGCCAATAAGATGGCGCTGGAGTGACGGCAGCCTTTCCAAGTAGCTCTGCAACACCGCACCTTTTTTGTTAACTTTAACTTTTTTAGACTAGGCTTTTCAAACTTTTTTTCACCTTCCTCTACTTATACCTCTTAGATATAGCGATACAAGATGGATAATGCACTTTTTAAAACTTCTGGAACCAGTTCCTTCATCTATTCGAGAGCGGAGCTGCTGGCACTAAAAACAAAGGGACAGACCGGCATGCGACACAACATCCCGGCCGAGCTAAAGAGGAGCTACAGAGGCTGCAAAGCTGGAGCGAGGAAAGCGGATCACCGGAGGCGATTCAAACCATCAATCCCGACAGTGATCATGGGCAACGTGAACTCGTTACAGAATAAGATTGATGAACTGTGCGCTCTGAACAACCACAGACTATACCGTGAGTGCAGCTTGTTTATCTTCACGGAGACGTGGCTAACCGAGCTAACGCCGCAGGCTAACGTAGACCTATGCGGTTTCACATCCGTGAGAGCCGATAGGGACACGCAGGCCAGCGGAAAAAGCAGAGGTGGGGGACTCATTGTCTACGTTAACAACAGATACTGTAACCCTGGACACGTCTCCGTTAAAGTTTCGGTATGCCGTCCGGACCTGGAGCTGCTAGCTGTTAGCTTGCGGCCATATTATCTACCTCGGGAGTTCAGTCATGTGATCTGTGTGTGTGTTTACATTACTCCGAGGGCCGACGCAACAGCTGCCTGTGAGAAAATACACACAGTCACAGCAAGACTTCAGACACAAAACCCCGAGGCTTTCATTATTATATCTGGAGACTTTAACCATGCCACACTGGACTCTACTCTGGCTGCTTTTCACCAGTTTGTGAATTGTCCCACAAGGAGCAACAGGACAATTGACCTACTGTATGCTAATGTGAGAGATGCATACAGAGCCACCCCCCTCCCCCCACTAGGGAAGTCAGACCACAACCTGGTTTACCTACAGCCACAATACACACCCCTCGTCCAAAGGCAGCCGGTCACAACGCGCTCCATCCGGAGATGGACCCCAGAAAAGGAGGATGCTCTGAGGGACTGTTATGACAACACAGACTGGGATGTGCTCCTGAGCCCACATGGTGAGGACATAGAGGGGGCGACACACTGTCTTACAGACTACCTCAACTTTTGTGTGGACACGGTCGCCCCTGCTAAGACGGTACGGTGTTATCCTAATAACAAACCGTGGGTAACACAGGAAGTCAAAGCTGTCCTCAACATGAAGAAGAAGGCTTTCAGGAGCAAAGTGAAGGAGGAGATGAAGGCAGCACAGCGGGAGGTGAAACGCTGCCTGAGGGAAGCAAAGGACACCTACAGGAGGAAGGTGGAGCAGAAGTTGGAGAGGAACAACATGAGGGAGGTCTGGAATGGTGTGAAAACCATCACAGGCCACAACACCAAGAAAAGCACAGTGGGGGGGGCTGTGGAGAAGGCAAACGAACTCAACAACTTCTTCAACAGGTTTGACCAGCCCACAACCCCCCACCCTCACCTTCACTACAGAGTCCTCTCCCCACTCTCCTGCCTCCCTCGCTTCCCCCCCTTCCTGACACCATGACACCCCCCTCCTCCAATCCCTCTCTCAGCAGCAAGACATCTCCCCCCCTCCCCTCCTCCCAAACATCTCCCAGTGTCACAGTGGATCAGGTCAGGAGACAACTGAGGAAGCTTCGCCCCAGAAAGGCAGCAGGCCCAGACAAGGTGTGTCCTAGGATGCTAAAGGAGTGTGCTGCTGAACTTGGGGAGCCGCTACAACGAGTCTTCAACCTCAGTCTGCGACTGGGGAGAGTGCCCGCCCTATGGAAGACATCCTGCATCGTCCCGGTCCCCAAAAAGAACCGGCCCAATGAGCTGAATGACTTCCGACCGGTGGCACTGACGTCACATCTTATGAAGACTCTAGAGCGGCTCTTCCTCAACCTCCTCCGACCACAGGTACAACATGCCCAGGACCCACTACAGTTTGCATACAAGGCGGGTGTCGGAGTGGAGGATGCCATCCTGTACCTCCTACACAGAGCCCACTCACACCTGGATGGGGGAAAAGGCACGGTCAGGATCCTGTTTCTTGACTTTTCCAGTGCCTTTAATACCATCCGGCCCTGTATGCTTCAGGAAAAACTGAACAGGATGGAGGTGGACCCCTGCCTGGTGGCTTGGATCTCCGACTACCTCACCGACAGACCACAGTACGTCAGGCTGAAGGACATCACGTCTGACACTGTGGTCAGCAGCACAGGAGCACCACAGGGAACTGTGCTGTCCCCTCTTCTCTTCACCCTGTACACCTCTGACTTCTGCTACAACTCTGAATTATGCCACATTCAGAAGTTTGCAGACGACACAGCCATCATGGGGTATATCTGGGATGATCAGGAAGAGGAGTACAGAAGTCTGGTGAGGAACTTTGTCGCATGGAGTCACACAAACCACCTGCAACTCAACACCTCAAAGACTAAGGAACTGGTTGTGGACTTCGGGAGGTCTAGAGCAGGTCCACTGCCGGTTCAGATAGAGGGGGAGGAGGTGGAGGTGGTCAACAAGTACAAGTACCTCGGGCTGTGGGTGGACAATAAACTGGACTGGTCATGCAACACAGAGCACCTGTATAAAAAAGCCCAAAGCCGACTGTACTTCCTCAGGAGGCTGAGGTCTTTTAACATCTGCAGGAAGCTCCTGAGGATGTTTTACCAGTCGGTGGTTGCTGGAGTACTTTTCTATGCTGTGGTGTGCTGGGGGAGCAGCACAGCAAAGAAGGACTCATCCAGGCTGGAGAAACTGATCAGGAGGGCTAGCTCTGTGGTCGGCATGAAGCTGGACACTCTGGTGACAGTGGCAGAGAAAAGGACATTAAAGAAACTGATGGACATTATGGACAATGCTGGGCATCCTCTGCACACGGCCATTAACAACCAGAAGAGTCTGTTCAGTGACAGGTTGCTTCTCCCAAAGACAAGAACTAACAGACTTAAAAACTCCTTTGTCCCACACGCCATCAGACTGTTTAACTCCTCCCTGGAGGTGAGAGGGAGGGGAAACAGGAGGACAAAGGAGGGGGGAACAACTAAGCTGTAGTGCCTCTTCACCTCACTGTGCAATACCTTTTGTGCAATACTTTTGTAAATAGTCAACGGTGCAATAGACTCAATACTTGAAATGTGCAATTCACTTGTATTTTTATTTTTATTCCTATTTATTCTATTTATCCCCTTCGTATATTTTATTTATATTGTCTCTGTATTTATATATATATATATATATATATATATATATATATATATATATATATATATATATATATATATATATATATATATATATATATATATATATATATGTGTGTGTGTGTGTGTGTGTGTGTGTGTGTATGTGTGTGTGTGTGTGTGTGTGTGTGTGTGTGTGTGCATTATATATATATATATATATATATATATATAATATTCTGTAACTCTGTAACTTCTGTCGGTGCTGTGCTTTGCTTTTTTGGAAATCGAATTTCCCAGAGGAACCCACCCGAGGGATTAATAAAGTTCTATCTAATCTAATCTAATCTAATAACACCCCAACCCTGGGAAAGTGGGGAGACCTGCAGAAAAGTGCTATTTAGGGAAACACCACTAAGTCAGCCACTCACCACCTGTTTGACCCGCTGCCCTCCGGACGGCGCCTCAGACTTCAGACTGTTAACAAATACGACCCCCACAACACCCCACCGCTGCTCAGCCACTCGCCATCATCACTCAGGCCACTCATACACACACTCTACTCAGATCATGTCCATTAGACTACTTCCAAAGACTTTGCAGCCAGTTCTTCTAATGTCTGTCTTTCTCTTGTTTGTTAGTTTTTGTTCCTGCTGTCTGATATTTATGTTTTATACCTGCAGAGTTGGTGTGGAGCACCCACAATTCCTTTGTATATGTACAATGGCAATAAAGGGCTATTCTATTCTAGTTTAGCCACAGATCACTTCTCTCTTAAAAATACCACCATGACCCAGTTCGTTCTGGAAGTGTGGGACGGATTAGCATGTCCTACATCTCTCACACCTTACAGAACAGCCTCTACTGAATCTATAGTGTCCGGATGAAACTGTAATCCAAGCTTCAAAGAAAGGGATGGACAGAGGATGGCATTCCCTCTTCCAGTCCACGAAAAAATACCAACACCACACAAAAAAAGCACTAACAGCAACATACACAATTATTCAAAATAATCAATCACCAAACTCCAGTATGCACCAAAGAGAGAGTGACACAGAAAGAGTTCAAACACCTGGGATCAGCCATTCAAAGCAACACGCAGTGGACAAGAAAGGCAGAAAGCAGTTTGGTATGGAAAAGATGGAGCAGCGCATCAAAAATGACAGGGAAGTGGTCTGACACACAGCCATCAGTCATGCTCAGATTATACACTTGAATACTCGATGGTGACACTTGGTCTAAAGAATGGCCCGGCTTCTGAGTAGGTGCATTCGTACATAGAGTTTAATCATTCATTTATCATGGGTTTATCAGGACAGCAAAAAGAGAATATTAAAATCAAAGAGGATTAAAAATGTGCCGAAACGAGCTATCAAAAGCGGATTGACCATGCTCACTGAAGTTGACTGCAGTTCAAAACTGGTAATGTGATCAGTGTTCGACAGACGGGCATTAGTCTTTCTTAAATATTGCTACTATGTACTAAAAAAGTTACAGTCAGCTGAGCAAAGTTCAGCGAGTGACAAGATCTCACCTTCTGCCAGGTCTCCATCACAAGCAGCAAATCCAAATTGCAGCTGAACAAAGTCACTTGGGATAAAACTTTTATTGGATATGGATCCTTATGAAAGCTAACTTGACAGTAAGGGACATATTGTCATGGTTCGCGAGGCGAGCTGTATGGACCCAAGATGTGGCAAAACTGAGGTGAGGAAGCTTTATTGAAGGAGCGTGCACAAACAGCAAAGGCGAGGGTGGCGAAAACCGAACTGAGTAAAACCTAAACTGGAAAAACTAAAACTTAAACAACAAAACCTGAACATGAGTGAGGGTAACTTGCAGGGAGAATTCACAGGAAGACAAAGAGAAAACCGCATACTGGAAAACACCAAATAACGCATAACCAGCAACAGGCAAGAGAACACACAGGGTTTAAATACACACAGCAGTAATCAGGGGATGGGAGACAGGAGGGGAACACACCTGGGAGAAATCACAGCTGACGAGGCAGGGCAAACGTAAACCGGACACACTCACAGAAGACAAGAACCTTCAGAATAAAACAGGAACCTAACAGACACAGAGAACCAGACAAGACACTGCACTAAACAGACAGACTCACAAGCAGACACAGTGACACCATGGACAGACAGAGGGAACACAGAGAAGTGGGAGCAGGCAGGCACAAAACAAAACCCTAACCAATGGCAAACCAAAGACATAACAGAATAAACAAGAACACAGAGTAATATAAAGAAACAAAACACTGAGTTGTCAGACTCAGGACCATGACACACATACTGTCATATTGATTCCCACGGTAGAGGGGAAGACTTCTGGGGATTACGCCACCATGCTTCACTGCTGGCCTGTCTGGGGCTTACCCCTGGGAGGAATGCAGAAGTCAGCAGCTAAGCCCATAGGGATGGACTGGAGGAAAGCATACCTGGACACAAGGGAGCACCAGTGGGTGAGTTAAGGCCAGTCAGATCCCTCTTCCTCAACATGAAACAGATAGGCTGATATTGACTGACACACATGCTTTTTCAGCCTAACTGAGATGCCTGAACGCCTCCTGCTACTGGATTATTTTTTCCAGTAAACAGCCCAGGGTCCTCCAGGTGTACTGTAGAGTTGGAACACCACCTTTACTTGGTCTTGGTCTTGTTTTGGTCTTGCTGTCTCGTCAGATCGACATAGTGGTCAGGAGATTTGGAGTAAACAGACACACAACGTAGCATTCGATAATGTGTCATGCACAAAGGCATCAGCTCTGAGAGCCGTGCTTACAGAGCGCTTTGTAGTGAATCAGAAGAATCGACTCCCATTGAGCGAGAGCCGCTCCTCACTTATTCTCCTTTCGCTGCTCAGCTCTCACACAGTGGCTCAGCTACGCTCCAATCCCTTCATATTGTGGCCAATCACATATGAGGATATAGGATAATATCATTATGTGAAAAACGGGTGAGAGACAGTCAAGTGGAGCGTGCGTCTGTCCTCTCTGTAAGTGAGTGAGACAGTAGACAGCGGTGAGGAGGGCTGTGCGAGTGCATCGCAAAAAGACTTTTTCGTCTCGGTCTCTGTTGTGGTCTTGTGTCGACTTTGTCTTGGTCTTGGTTTAGGCGGTCTTGACTACAAGTCTAGTGTACTGAGGAGTAGGGCGCAGACCAGATTCAAGAAACAGTCACTTATAGACTCAGGAGACTTTGGTGATCATAAACTGACAGCTTTCAATTCAATTTAATTCAGTTTTATATCTATAGCACCAAATTACAACAGTTGCCTCAGGGCACTTTTTGTTGTTTTCACAGTATTGTTGACCCTACAACAATACAGAAAAACAGAAAAACAAAACGAAAATCAGATGACCCTCTCTGAGCAAGCTCTTTGGTGACAGTGGGAAGAAAAAAAATCCCTTTTAAGAGGAAGAAATCTCTGACAGATCCAGGCTCAGGAAGCACTTGGCGGGGTGAGGTGAGTGAGGTGAGGAAGACAGGACAAAGACATAACAGATAACAATTAATTAATTGGAGAGAGGTGTATAAACACATAGTGAGTGGGAAAAAAGTGAGTGAAGTGAAGCAGAAACACCCAGTGCATCATGGGAATCCCCCAGCAGCCTACGTCTATTGCAGCATAACTAAGGGAGGATTCAGGGTCACCTGGTCCAGCCCTAACTATATGCTTTAGCAAAAGTCCCAACGAGTCCCTGGCGAAGTCTGTGGTCCCCACATGCTTCAAAAGATCCACCATCATCCCTGTGCCCAAGAACAGCAAACCCTCATCCCTGAACGATTACCGGCCAGTTGCACTGACCTCAGTAGTAATGAAGGTGTTTGAGAGGCTGCTGAAGAACATCATCTCCTCCTCCATCCCAGACACCACAGATCCGCTGCAGTTCACCTACAGATCCAACAGATCCACAGAGGATGCCATCGCCCACGTCCTACACACCACCCTCAGCCACGTGGACAAGAAACAGGGTAACTATGTGCGAATGCTGTTTGTTGATTACAGTTCAGCGTTTAACACAATAGTGCCCTGCAGACTGTTCACAAAGCTGAGGGATCTGGGACTTAACAGTCTGTGTGCATGGGTGTTGGACTTCCTCACTGGCAGAACTCAGGTGGTGAGGGTGGGCAGGTGCTTCTCCAACAGCATCACCATCAACACAGGAGCACCTCAGGGATGTGTCCTCTCGCCACTGCTCTACTCCCTCTACGCTTCAGACTGTGTGGCCACCCACGGCTCCAACACCATTGTGAAGTTTGCTGACGACACAGTGGTGTTGGGTGCCATCTCCAACAACGATGAGGCGGCCTACATGGATGAAGTGAAGAATCTGGCATCGTGGTGCCAGGACAACCACCTCCAGCTGAACGTCAGCAAGACCAAGGAGCTGGTGGTGGACTTCAGAAGGGGTCAGCACAGAGACTACAAGCCCATTATCATCAATGGAGCTCCAGTGGACAGGGTGCAGTCCTTCAAGTATCTTGGTGTCCACATCTCCTCAGACCTGACATGGGCTGCCCACATTCAGGTCCAGACCAAAAAGGCTAGGCAGCGCCTGTATCACCTACGACAACTGAGGAAGTTCAGGGTCTCTCCAAAGATCCTCAGGATTTTCTATACAGGCGCTGTGGAGAGCATCCTCACACAGAACATGACATCGTGGTTTGGGAACAGCTGTGTGAAGGACCAAAAAGCTCTCCAGAGAGTGATCCGTACAGCAGAACGCTGCTGCAGGATTGCTCTCCCCCCGCTTCAGGACACCTACACCAGGAAATGCCGGACTAGAGCAGCGCAGATACTGAAGGACCCGTCCCATCCTGGCAACAAACTGTTCCAACTTCTGCAATCTGGTAGAAGGTTCCGCATCTTCCGGGCAAGGACAGAGAGACTCAAGAGGAGCTTCTATCCCCAAGCCATCCGGGCCCTAAACACACACACCCGCCCGCTCACATCATCTATAATTGACTGAGACAGGACTCTCTTCCAGACACTAAACCAAGGCACAATGTACATTTCAATTCCTTTAATTTTAAATATGTTTATATTGTCTATCCTGTAAAATAGTCAGATGTCTATTCTTATTAATGTACAGAATTCACCTGCTTGCTGCTACTACTGCACATTCACCCAATGTATATACTATATGTAATGTTCTTCCTCTCCACCCCCCCCAATTTTTTTTTTGCACATGTCGAGGAGCGTGTCAGGCTACATTTCACTGTGTGTTATACTTGTATAACTATGCATGTGACAAATAAAGAACCTTGAACCTTGAACCTTGAAAAAGGAAAGTTTGAAGCCTAATCTTGAAAGTAGAGATAGTGTCTGTCTCCTGAATCCAAACTGGAAGCTGGTTCCACAGAAGAGGGGCCTGAAAACTGAAGGCTCTGCCTCCCATTCTACTTTTAAATACTCTAGGAACAACAACAAAACCAACAGTCTGTACACAAGTGTTCTATTGGGGTGATACTATGAGGTCTTTACAATAAGATGGGGCCTGATCATTCATGTCATGTTCCAAGGTCTGGGACGCAATATTTGTGTTTTGGCTTTTGATCCTGCATCATTTCATATTCCAGGGTTTAGACTGTGGTTCTAGGGTTGTTTGTTGTTTTGCTTTTTATTGGTTGGAATTATGAAATATTTCTGTCCAGTGTTTGAGACCCTCTGAATTTTGTTTCTAGTTTGTGGGTCCTGTCTGAATTCCAGTGTGTTTTTGTCTCCTTTGTAGTTAGTCTTGTCTTCATGTGTGTTTACTGCCTCCCCCATTATTCATGTCTCTCAGTCTGGTTACTTTCCAGTTCTAGTGTCATCTGTCCATTTCATGGGTCTTAATCTGTCTCTCTGTTTCTTACTTCCTGTTTTATTTTGAGTCTCTCATTCTGTGTGCTGTGCGTTCAGTTTTGCTTCCTCTGTTTCTTTAGTCTGTAAATAGTTCCAGCTGTGGTTCCACCTGTTCCTTGTCTGTGTTTCACTAGTAAATTCCTAATTTCCAGTTTCTCCTTTTCTAAGTTTCTGTACTTTTGAGTTTTCTAAGTCATAGCCTTAAATCTGTTGTGATATGGGTCCCACTCTGCCTACCACGCAGCACGCCATGACAATTCAAGACCTTCGAGAGTTGAAGGATTTACAATTCTGTATTCGGTTTGCGGGGCAAGCCGTGTGTAAATTATTAAAGGACCCTTTTATGCAGGCAGCTCAGATGCAAGTGAGTTTATTCATAAGATGATGATACAAACAGAAATGGCGAGGGAGAGCATGAAAACTAAGCAAAACCCTAAACTGGAAAAAATAACAGAAACAAACCAGAAACAGAGATGCAGGGAGACACGGAGAAACAACCTGAGACGACGGAGGGAGATACGCAGACGACCCAACAATGCACACGAGAAAACACAGGGCTTAAATACACACAGGGCAATCAGGGGATGGGAAACAGGAGGGAGACACGGCTGGCAGTAATTGGACATAACGAGACAAGGGGAGGCGAAACCAGAAATGCTGACGAGAGACGCAGACCTATAAAATAAAACAGGAACTCACACATGCAAAGACACAGACTAAGGAACACGGACTTTACACAAAGGAAAGCACAGACAGAAATGACTAAACACTAAACTGAGGAAGAACAGAACCAAATACCAAAATATATCACAACAATAGAAAACACGAAACGCTGCGTCAGAGACCCAGGATCATGACAGAACCAGTGACAAGAAGCCAGTATGAACGAAATCTGCTCTCTCTTTCTACTTCCTGTCAGCACTCTTACTGCAACATTTTGAAACAGCTGATAGGTTTTCAGGGAGTTTTCAGGATGTCCTAACAATAATGAATTGCAGTGATGTACAGCCTGTAGATCATTCACTAAAAGTGAAACAGAGACAGGACAAGCAACAGAGGAAGCAGTTGGTGGCAGGCAGCCAGAAACAGAGGCACAGTTTGGATGTGGCAAGAGTGAAAGGAGAAGATTTACAAGATGGTGGTGATTTGCTATGATGTACGGATTGGAGATGTGACACTGACAAAAAGACAGCAGCCCAAGCCGGGGCTGGTAGTGCTGAAGATGTTAAAATTTTCATTGGAAGTGACCAGAGTGGACAGGAATTGAAAAGAGCATATAAGAGAGAAAGTTCAAGTTGAGCAGTTTAAAGAAAAAGTGTTTTACAGCTCAGATGGTTTGGACATGTGCAGCGGAGGAATGGTGGATACACTGGACAAGGGATATCACAAATCACAACAACAGTCACCTCGAGGCGCTTTATATTGTACAGTAGATCGTACAGTAATAGATTCAGAGAAAACCCAACAATCATATGACCCCCAATAATGAATTACAGTCGTCCAGCCTGGAAGTAATAAATGCATGAACTAGTTTTTCAGCGTCACTCTGAGACAGGATATTTCTAACTTTAGAGATGTTGCACAAATGGAAGAAAGCAGTCCTACATACAGTGGGGCAAAAAAGTATTTAGTCAGCCACCGATTGTGCAAGTTCCCCCACCTAAAATGATGACAGAGGTCAGTAATTTGCACCAGAGGTACACTTCAACTGTGAGAGACAGAATGTGAAAACAAAATCCATGAATCCACATGGTAGGATTTGTAAAGAATTTATTCGTAAATTAGGGTGGAAAATAAGTATTTGGTCAATAACAAAAATACAACTCAATACTTTGTAACATAACCTTTGTTGGCAATAACAGAGGTCAAACGTTTACTATAGGTCTTTACCAGGTTTGCACACACAGTAGCTGCTATTTTGGCCCATTCCTCCATGCAGATCTTCTCGAGAGCAGTGATGTTTTGGGGCTGTCGCCGAGCAACACGGACTTTCAACTCCCGCCACAGATTTTCTATGGGGTTGAGGTCTGGAGACTGGCTAGGCCACTCCAGGACTTTCAAATGCTTCTTACGGAGCCACTCCTTTGTTGCCCGGGCTGTGTGTTTTGGATCATTGTCATGTTGGAAGACCCAGCCTCGTTTCATCTTCAAAGTTCTCACTGATGGAAGGAGGTTTTGGCTCAAAATCTCACGATACATGGCCCCATTCATTCTGTCCTTAACACGGATCAGTCATCCTGTCCCCTTGGCAGAAAAACAGCCCCATAGCATGATGTTTCCACCCCCATGCTTCACAGTAGGTATGGTGTTCTTGGGATGCAACTCAGTATTCTTCTTCCTCCAAACACGACGAGTTGAGTTTATACCAAAAAGTTCTACTTTGGTTTCATCTGACCACATGACATTCTCCCAATCCTCTGCTGTATCATCCATGTGCTCTCTGGCAAACTTCAGACGGGCCTGGACATGCACTGGCTTC
Source organism: Rhamphochromis sp. 'chilingali' (assembly GCF_963969265.1). Classification (NCBI taxonomy): domain Eukaryota; kingdom Metazoa; phylum Chordata; class Actinopteri; order Cichliformes; family Cichlidae; genus Rhamphochromis; species Rhamphochromis sp. 'chilingali'. The sequence continues at coordinate 1,040,731 of NC_137931.1, read as the reverse complement.
AGCAGCGGAACACGTCTGGCACTGTGGGATTTGATTCCCTGCCGTTGTAGTGTGTTACTGATGGTGACCTTTGTTACTTTGGTCCCAGCTCTCTGCAGGTCATTCACCAGGTCCCCCCGTGTGGTTCTGGGATCTTTGCTCACCGTTCTCATGATCATTTTGACCCCACGGGATGAGATCTTGCGTGGAGCCCCAGATCGAGGGAGATTATCAGTGGTCTTGTATGTCTTCCATTTTCTGATGATTGCTCCCACAGTTGATTTTTTCACACCAAGCTGCTTGCCTATTGTAGATTCACTCTTCCCAGTCTGGTGCAGGTCTACAATACTTTTCCTGGTGTCCTTCGAAAGCTCTTTGGTCTTGGCCATGGCGGAGTTTGGAGTCTGACTGTTTGAGGCTGTGGACAGGTGTCTTTTATACAGGTGATGAGTTCAAACAGGTGCCATTCATACAGGTAACGAGTGGGGGACAGAAAAGCTTCTTACAGAAGACGTTACAGGTCTGTGAGAGCCAGAGATTTTCCTTGTTTGAGGTGACCAAATACTTATTTTCCACCCTAATTTACCAATAAATTCTTTACAAATCCTACCATGTGGATTCATGGATTTTTTTTTCACATTCTGTCTCTCACAGTTGAAGTGTACCTCTGGTGCAAATTACTGACCTCTGTCATCATTTTAAGTGGGGGAACTTGCACAATCGGTGGCTGACTAAATACTTTTTTGCCCCACTGTATTTATTTAATATGTGCATTGAAGGACATGTCCTGGTCAAAAATGACTCCAAGGTTCCTCACAGTGTTACTTAGACAATTAGAGGTCATCCAGGTCTTTATGTTGTTCAGACATTTATGCAGTTTAACTGATTGTGTTATCTGGCTTCAAGTTGGGTGTCATCTGGATAGCATTGAAAATGCATGTTATGCCTTATAATGAAACTACCTCGGGCGAGAGTTTTTGAGTAAAGCTGAGTCAAATGATGGCTTTTTAAGTATTGATTTAACTACTGCCATCTTCATTTGGCCCAGCCCCACAGTTGGTATGGCTTGCCGTCTGTTCCTCCACGTCTCTGTTTTAATGTTTTTATTTTGTTATGATGTTGACTCCCTGCTGGTCTACGATCGCCAAGTTTTACTTGATCTCCGACTATCTCCCAATACGCCGGTGTGTAGACTGGGAAATGCACACAAAATACCGCCTCCACTCCTGTCGTTGGTTCCTACTCACCTGCTCCGTGTACCTGTGCCGTCTCCGCGGAAGCGGGGCCGCCGTCACGGCAAAAGGAGTGGGAGATTGGTGAAACTGAAGGCCTGTCTGGCGTTTGGTTGTGCTGTCCCTGGCGTTGCCTGTCACGCCCCTTTTCCCTGGCATCTTCGTAGGCCGTCCTATGCGTGTCTGGTGCCGCTCGCTGGCTCTGGGCTGTTCCCGCCCGGCCGCTCCCTGCCTCCCTGTCCACGGCGGCGCGGAGTGAGTATGCAAAACCTGCGTTACATTGCGCGAGCTTCAAAGTCTAGTGACTATTCAACTCCGGCCAAATTTGGCCTGGTAAACGCCAGATCGGTATCGAATAAGACTTTTATCCTTAAGGAATATTTTTTGTCACACTACTTGGACTTTCTCTGCTTAACTGAGACGTGGATAACTGCTGGTGATTCCAGCGCCTTTGCAGAACTTTTGCATTCGGACTGCTGCTATTTTAATGTCCCACGCAGATCTGGTCGAGGTGGAGGAGTAGCTACTATCTTCAGAGATCGCTACAAGTGCAAGCAGGTTTCATTGGAATTTTATTTTTCCAGTTTTGAACTGTTACTGTTTGAAATAGCCTGTTCTCCCCCTGTACTGTGCACAATAATATACAGGGCCCCAAAATACAGTAAAGACTTTATAAAGGAATTTGCTGCATTTCTAACTGAAGTTACGATAAAATATGACTCCTTTCTTATTGTTGGGGATTTTAATATTCATGTGTGCTGTCCAGATAAGCCCATGGTTAAAGACTTTTTGAATCTTACTGATTCTTTTAATTTAGTTCGATGTGTGTCTGCACCCACGCAACAGTGTGGCCACACTCTCGATCTGGTTTTAGCCCACTCATTGCCTGTTTTTAATCTGAAAGTCTCCGATCTTGTTTTCTCTGAGCATATGCCGGTTCTGTTTGACATCTCTTTATCTAGAAATGAATTCAGGGCGCTTGTCCCTACAAAGACATCTCGTTTGTTAAATTCTTCCACGGCAGCACGGTTCTCCACCTACTATAATCAGTTCTCCATTCCTGAGACACTCCAATACGTAGAGGAACTCGGTTTTTGGTTTCATACCACTTGTCAGACTGTCTTGGATATTGTCGCCCCTGTAAAAATTAAGCATCCTAAGACAAAGTTTGAACCCTGGTTGAACGATGAAACCCGTGCTGCGAGGCGTGAATGTCGTAGGGCTGAGCGGAGATGGAAAGAACATAACTTACAGGTCTCTTTACAAAGTTTAAGAGAGTGCTGGGCCTTATATCAGCTTACAATAAAAGAAGCAAAGCGGAAACACTTTGCAAACATTATTATGGTGAATTATCAGAAACCACATATATTGTTTAAGTCAATTGAGACTATTTTAAGCCCTCCCTCTGCTCTTAGTTTTGAGCCTTCACTTGAAATGTGTGAAAGGTTTCTGCACTTCTTTATAAACAAGGTAGCCTCGGCTAGGGCGCAGATTATTTTGCCCACATCTGACCCCTCTGATCTTCCAATTTGCTCAGCTGTCTTTCAACAGTTTGAGTCGGTTACTCTTGCTCAGCTACAGGAGGTGGTGGATCATTTAAAGCCTGTAGGCTCACCTTATGATCCTTTCCCTCCCCTTTTTCTGAAAGAAGTTTGTTCTACCATAGGTCCAACCATTTTAACCATTTTAAATAGCAGCCTTACTTCAGGTGTGGTTCCAAAGAATTTCAAAGATGCAATTGTGCAACCACTTCTTAAGAAACCTGGGCTAGATACAAACGCTGTTGAAAACTTTAGACCAATATCTAAGCTGCCCTTTTTATCTAAAGTCTTAGAAAAAATTGTATATGACCAATTGATCTCATACTTGAACGCTTTTGTAACCGTTCGGCTGGATTACTGTAATTCTCTTTATTTTGGGGTGAGTCGATCTTCTGTTTTTCGACTGCAGTTAGTCCAGAATGCTGCTGCACGCCTTTTAACTGGCACTCGTAGATACGAGCACATCACCCAGTTTTATATTCACTTCATTGGCTGCCCGTGCATTTTAGGATCCATTTTAAGCTGCTTTTATTTGTTTTTAAATGTTTGTCCAATGCTGCCCCTGTGTACCTCTCTGAGCTTCTTCATCCATACATACCTTCCCGGTCCCTCAGGTCGGCAGACCAGCTCCTCCTGAGCGTGCCCAGGACTAATCGTAAGCTCAGAGGGGATCGGGTGTTTGCTGTGGCAGCACCAAAATTGTGGAATGAGTTGCCTTTACATGTTAGACAGGCACCTTCCTTATCTGTTTTTAAATCATGTCTTAAAACATATTTATTTACCTTGGCTTTTAGCACAGCAGGACTTGTTGATGTCTCTTAATATGTTTCTTATTAATCATATTATTTTTAATTTTAAGATATTTTATATGTAATTTAAACTGTTTCCTCTCTGTTTTATATTTGTAGCACTTTGGTCAACATTGTTGGATGTAAAGTGCTTTATAAATAAAGATGCTATGCTATGCTATGCTATGCTATGCTATGCTAATGTCCGGACACCAGGGACTGTCCCTCAGACAACCTCCCCAGGCCTGGCTCCACGGTGGGACCCCACTAGCCCTATCCCATTCAGGGTGAACTACTCTCTTAACCCTTTAAAGCTGGTCGGAGCACACTCAAAAAAATCAACTAGGGCATGTGTTTGATTAACAAAGTAGTAATATGTTTACATCACATGAAGAAATCATTTTTATGCTCATTAAATGATTCATTCTTTTTTGTTGAATATAAATCAAAGAAAACTTTGATGAGTTAAATTCGTTCATGGCAATCCAATGAGAATGAGGTCCATCAAACCAACGGCTCTGATAGCGTCATGTATTGCGCATGCTCCACGCCCACCGGATGCGGAAAGGTCCGTTGAGAAGTTAACGAGCGCACGTGGAGTTACTTCTTTGGCATACCTGATAGTGAGGTAAGTAATATTTCTTGATATATTTATTTAGGTTAGTGGAGTGAGAGATAAATACTATTAGTTAAAATTTTTTACCTGTGTAGTGTGGAGATTTATATATAGCAGGGAGGTTGTAGACCCAAACATTTTTCAAATGTAAGTCGGTGAATTTAATGTTTTTTTTTTAAAACTTAACCGGAGTCGCTAATTGTTGCAACAGAGCAAAAACTGATGAGGTTATTTTGGTAAGTTCGTTTTTTTGTTTTTGTTTCTGTCGACTTTGAATGAGGTGTGTTTCATGGTTATCTGCGTGGGTAGGACTGTTTTTCTTCTCTGGAGTTAGCTAACTTTGAAGAGCGGGAAAGCCGCGTAGAGCCGTAACGTCTTCGCATATAGCTCCATGAATGAAGGGTTACTTTCTGCTTAACCGGAGTTGGTGATTGTTGGTAGTAGTGGTAAGACTGACCGACATGGTTTTGGTGATTTTATGAGTGTTTTATGATGCTCTATCTAAAATTCCTGTTTTTGTCAGTGGAGTTTAGTCGCGGGCAACCGCATTAACTGGATTGATGAAAGGTTTAATTCAACTAAACCAGCGTTTAGGGGAGTTAATAACAAGGAGTAAGATAAAATCTGTCACAATAATTGCATGTGCATTTTCTTTTTTTGTAATATATTCACTTAATTTTTGAATTCAGAATGATTTAGGTGGATAATTGTTTGGGTTATAGTTTCTCTGGTGCTCTGCATTAGGCTGACTAACGGTGCGTTCACACCGAACGCGATAGATGCCCCTAGCTGATCTCGTGCACATTTGCACCTCGAAGCGCGTCCAGCATGAACTGGTCGAGGTTTATATGCAATTTTCACGCGTATGAAGAAGAGATCTGGGAGGAAGTAGTGCCAGACGGTATGTTATTAAAATGGCAGCTGTCAATCTAGCGTTTGAAGAAAGAGTCTCCCTTCTCTATTTGCTGTGAAGAGCAGAGCAGTGCCTAAAGGACGTCCTCACTGTACCTGGGTCCATCAGGTCTTCCACAAGCGTGAGCAGTTTGGTGAGTTTCACCACTTGCTCCAGAAGCTCCGTCTGGATGACGGCCGCTTTCAGCTGTACCACCTTCTGTCCCTTGCCGAGTTTGAGAAGCTGCTGTCCCGCAGATTTTACCAACTCGAGCGGTAGACGTGATAAGCGCGAATGCACAAAATGCACCACACAAACTGCAGTGCGTATTTTACTTCGCGCTTCAAAGGCGTCAGTCGTGTGAAGTAGGCAGAAAAGCGTTTTCTCAATGCAAATCTGCTTCCGAAGTTTAGCTGGACCCCCAGTCGCGCTTCATCGTGCTCCTCCATTGACTTTACATGTAAACCTGAAGCTCTGGTCGCGTCTATCGCGTTCGGTGTGTACGCACCGTAACAGTCTTCACATTTCACAGTATGTAGATATTAACACAAATTTGTCAGAGTAATAACTTTGTTTTAATTAATTTCTCTCCCCAGAAATACATCACAAAATAAAGCCACATTCCCATGCTCTGAGATTCTTATGCACCTCCTCAACAATACATGGTAAGTTCATGTTTGCCTTATTATTATTATTATTATTATTATTATGTTATTTTTTTTTTTTTTTTGGATGATGCAGAAGTTTAATCTCCTTGACGTTTTCTAATGCATATTTCATTTTTTATCAGTGACGTGTATGTGGCAGTGCAAGCATTGTGTTACCAGAGAGAGCAGCAGGTACAAATTACTTCAACATTATAAACTACATCATCATTACGGAATAGGTCAACATTATCTGTGCATATATGTTAATTGTCCGTGCACATTTAAGACTTGGAGTGGACTGAACACTCATGTCTATAAAGCTCATTCATCTCAGTTTACACAGACAGCTTCAAGTTCAGTAACTTTTAAATGTGAGTTATGTGACTGCAGTGACGTCTTCTCTGAGAGAGATTTTTTTGTCCATATTGGAACACATCTGCGAAGTAACGAGACAGTTAGTTGTGTGTTTCTTGATTGCCCTTTCAAGACAAATATTTACAATACATTTTATACACACAAAAAGAGGAAGCATCATCCACACACACTTAAAGATTTTAAAGCCAGTGTAGTTACACGTGTGGACCCAGTTCAAGTGATAGAGTCCTCTGATAATGTAAGGGCTAGCTGTTCTGAAGATGTATCCTATGGTGAATTTGAAAGTGAGTCAGTGACAGAATGTGATAATAGTGCTGTTGAAAATCAGCCCGAACTAATTGAACGGAAATTAGCAGTAATATTGTTGAAATTGGAACACATATTTCATGTTCCAGCAAAAGGATTAGATGAGTTCTTAGAGGAGTTAGTTTTTCTGTTGAGTTCAGCTAGTGTACCTCTGACAAAACGTACAATTACAGAAATTTTTAAGAGCCATAACCTCCATATTAGTCAGGCTGTTATTGAAGAGCTTGCAAATTCTGTATGTGTTTCTAACCCTGTGGCTAAAATATTGGGAAAGTGTGGCCCTCTTGCCACTCCTTATAAAAGAAAACTATACTACATACAAAATTTTAGGGTTGTAGAGCCTGTTGAGTATTTTTTATCGATAGACCAAAGGAAGTCATTTCAGTACATCCCTTTATTACAGTTATTGCAGGAAATATTGAGTCACAATAAATTGCTGGATAGAGTGATTGAAGAACAAATAGCTCAAGAAAATAGAGAGAATCTGAATGGTGATCAGAGGGTTTACAGATCTTTTCGAGATGGGGAGCATTATAAAAGAAATAGCTTTCTAGATGGTGAGAAGTTGAGAATTTCTATTAACCTTTATATTGATGATTTTGAGGTTTGTAATCCTCTTGGGACCTCACGGAAAAAGCACAAGCTTTGTGGTGTATATTGGGTCTTGGGCAATTTACCACCTGGTTCTCATTCAGCCCTTTCATCCATTTATTTGGCAATCCTTTGCAAGAGTGAAGATTTGAGGACATTTGGGTTTGAAAAAGTCTTTGATCCACTTTTGAGAGATCTGGTAACTTTGGAGCAACATGGTGTGTTCATCAGTCAGTTGAACGAGTGTATTAAAGGAACTGTGAGCTGCGTCATAGCTGACAACCTAGGAGCCCATGGGCTGGCAGGTTTTGTGGAAAGTTTTTCTGCTGAATACATATGCAGATTCTGTACAGCTAAAAAATCTGAAATAAAGTCAGTGACTGCTGGTGATTTTGAGCATAGAACACCGGAACTTCATGAATTCCATTTGAAGCGTGCACAAGAAACAGCAAGTGCTTGTTGTGGAGTTAAGCGAGATTGTATTTTGAGTAAGAATCTGAGCCATTTTCATGTCACTGCAGGCTACCCTCCAGATGTAGCACATGATCTGCTAGAGGGCATAATACCAGTGGAGCTTGCGCATTGTTTTTCTTTTTTAATCTCTAAAAAGTATTTCACCTTAGAAAAACTTAACAACTTGATCCAAAATTTTGAGTATAAATGGGCAGATAAAACCAACCGGCCTCATGCAATTCCCCAGACTTTCTCATTAAAAAAAAATATTGGTGGAAATGCACATGAAAATTGGTCTCTGCTTCGTTTGTTGCCTCTAATTATTGGTCCACTTGTTCCAGAGGATGAACCTGCATGGCATATTGTTTTGGATCTGAAGGACATTGTGGAGCTTGTTGTAGCCCCTGTCCAGTCTGATGAGTCGATTTCCTACCTTGAGTGTAAAATCAGTGAACATCGCCAGAGATACCAAGAACTTTTTCCAAACAACAGTCTTCTCCCTAAACATCATTATTTGGAGCACTACCCTGCTCTGATTCGGCATTTTGGGCCTCTTGTCCACAAATGGACAATGAGATTTGAGGCGAAACATAGTTTTTTTTAAACAAATTGCTCGCCATACAAACTGTTTTAAGAACATACCTGTTACACTTGCCAAAAAACATCAGCTCGTGATTGCCTCTGACTTGCACTCTTCTGACCATAAGACACCTTTAATGGTAAATGTTGGCTCATCAGTACCAATTGATGTTCTGAAAAGTGATATCGCAGTAGCTATAAAGCAAAGATTACCAGATGAAACTGATGTCCATATTACAAAAAGCGTGTCATACAATGGCATGAACTACAGCACAGGAATGATAGTTGTTCATGGGCAAATATTTGGTTTGCCAGAGTTTGCAGAAATTCTGCAGATTTTTATTTTGCATGGCAGAATATACTTTTTTGTAAAAAAGTTCTCTGCTTGGTATCGAGAGCACTTCAGAGCTTTTGAGCTTGACATGTCACATGCGAGAGAGGTGTCTCTGATTGAGCATGGGGAACTACTCGATGACTACCCGTTAGCTGCCTATTCAGTGGGAGGCCTGCGTCTGGTTACTCTGAAGAGACACACTAACTTGCAGGGTAAACAGGAGTGATGTTTGTAAGTATTTTCCCCCTATATCACCTGGCACAGTAAATAATACATCATACTTTGCAGACCAATTGCTACTTAATTTATTGAGAGTAGATTTCTTTTAAGCATCTTATGCAAGAATTGTCATTAATTAGAAGAATGCAAGACAAATCTGGAAAATGCACTATTCACTTCTCCAGTAAAAAAATTCCTCGAGGCCAAGGTGACATCATCAAATTATCGTTGACATTAGAATTTGTTACACACACTCGCACAATAGTCAATGAGTACATCTTTATTTATTTTTTAAATATTTGATATTTGTCCAGGTCAGCATGATGCCCCAGCCCATAAGACTGAGGATCATTCTCGGAGAAGATGATGCCAGGAAACTAATTTTACCAGCTGGGATATCAGACTCCATTGAGGAATTGTGTCAGGAAATAAAGACAAATTTTGGAGTGCAACAGGATTTTCGTCTTCAATATCAAGATCCTGATTTCGGAAATGATTTTGTAAATCTGACTGCGATCTCTGAAATTAATGATAAAGCAACTTTAAAGGTTGTATACTTGGATAGTGTGCAGTTGCAAAGTTTTACAGAAGATGGAGTGACATGTCAACCAGTGCGAAGTCCAACACATTCCTTTTCAAGCTCTTCAGACACAGACAATACAAGGCCCGTTTCATCGTCAGGTTCATCACCGTCTACAAGACTGTCAGTGTGGCCAAGTGTCTTCACAGTCCCTCGTTTCAGCTATGAGGCTGAACTGCAACTTGAAAAGGCCAATGCTGAGTTCATTGCTGGTGGAACTCATTTGACCCCCTCACCAAAACTGAAATCCCACCTTTTAGAAAGGCTGGCTGAAGAAATAATAAAATTTAAAGTCTATCCAACTGACAATGACCTGAATGAAGTTGCAGAAGCCCTTGTCAAACAGCATCCTTGTCTGAGGGAGCAGGGATCCTTTAATGGCTGTTATGGTTGGAAAATTAGCCTCAAGTATAAAATGGCCAATGTCCGGACCAAACTGAGAGGCCTGGGCTGTGCTGAGGTGTTGGTAAATTCACTAAAGAACAAGGCCCAAGACAAAAGTAAGGCAGCATTGAATGTGAAAAAGCCTAGAAGAGCAGAAGTCAATTACTGTCCGCAGTATCCAAAAGGAGAAACCACTGACAGCCTGGAAAAAGAGAGAATTGCACTGCTTTCAGAGGTTCAGAAGAGAAACAATGACAATATAGTGACAATGAAAATGCAGAAGACTTTTTCGTACAGAAGGCAAGAAGTTATTCAAGGACAGCCCTTTATTGCAGATTTTAAAAGCAGATGGCCAGCTCTGTTCACCGAGAAAGAGGTGCATGTCCTATATGTCTAACTTTTAGAGTGTGTTTATGGTTGACCAGTTATTTCTTGCTTCACTAATATTGACATAACATAGTGATAAAACAGCTAATAATTCCTGGTATATCCTTCCTCTGGTGCATATTATAAGTGCATTGTTCATGTTTTTCAGATTGACAAGGAATTCCTGCGCATATCGGCAGTACCGCTGCTATCTAGATTCTTTTATGAGCTAGACTTGTACACTCCACGCATGATGGAGCTCTTTCGAGGCAAAGGTGGGGTGGCTGGCAGAAAAATGAGACACATCATGGTGGCCATCTCCAAGGTGGGTTAGATCTGTGCTTAAGAACTTTTTATGCCCATAATCTGGCAATTTTATGAGCAAAGATATCTATACATATGGTAGGCAAAAGTCCTAAGAGGTTTTCATATTTTATACAAATTATATAAGCATCAGTCTTATATTAATAAGTAATTGATAAAATCGTATGGTTAATTTTGATCAAAATGGGGAAAAAAACCCCAAAAAAAACATTAGTGTTGCCTCATTTTGTGTCTGATTTGGTTTAGACAGATGTTTTGAGGTGGCTGTAGCTCAGGTGGTAGAGCAGGTCAGCTACTAATCAGAAGCTTGGCGGGTTGGTCCCAAGCTCCTCCAGTGTGCATGCCAAATATCCTTGGGTAAGATACTAACCCCAAGTTGCTCACCGATGCATTCATCGGAGTGTGAATGTGTATGAATGTTAGACAGTAAGCACTAAACCCGGTGGCGCCAGTGTTCGACAGCCTCGACCTCTGTCAGTGCGCCCCAGGGTGGCTGTGGCTACAATGTAGCTTACCATCACCAGTGTGTGAATGTGTGTGTGAATGGGTGGATGACTGGATATGTAAAGCGCTTTGGGGTCCTTAGGGACTAGTAAAGTGCTATATAAATACAGGCCATTTAAACAGTTTAGAAAAAGTGATTGGGTGAATGAATTGTTGTATAAAGGCAGCTTTGAGTGCTCTGAGTAGAAAAACGCTATATAAGAACCAGTCTATTTACCATGTGGCCTTTTGGACTCTTCCAAACTAAGTATTCCTTTTTCAAACTGCTGCCTAAAAGTTAAATATTGTCATTATGGATTCCCTTTTTTCTTAGGATGACACAATACATACAAGACGAGCATGCATCCTGAAGTCCTTGTGTGTCTACCTGAATGAAGACCATGAGAAACTTGTGAAGGAATATACGGTCAGTTATATTCACAAGTTGTTTTGTGTTATGTAATTTGCTCCAGGAGTTATGGGTAATTTCGATATATGAAATGGTAAAATGTGACACCACGTGTGAATAAAAGATATTGCAATTGGTCCTTGTTTTGTTTCATGTCAAATTTCTGAGGTGTGAAACCAGAGACATAGAATTTAGTAAATATATCAGCATATTCACGCTGATTGCTGAATTCCTTTTTTTTTTTTTTCATATGTAGACTCAAACAAATGTATTATTATATTTTACGTCACAGAACACTGAGGCCAACACTGAAGCCATGGAACAAACTGTGATGGGAGTGTATGTCATACATCAGGAGGGTGCGGAGCCTGGAGATGACCCAGAGAACATGATTGAAGGCGTGGAGGTTCTCACTGGTTTGAGGAGCATTGCAATTGCTTGTGCTCTGTTATTTGGACTGATATACTGTCTGAACCTAAGCTACCCACCGGAGCTCAAATGCACTTTTGAAGTCTTGCAAAAGATTATCATGAAGCTGGATGGACAGAGGTTGTCATCCAAGGCACAGTTCCTAAAAAACAAGCTAATGGGGTGAATGAGCTTGAAACGGACTCATGCAAGCCAGATATTTTTTTTTTTCAAGGTTTCTGCAATGCAAATATGTGTTTACTGTTTTAAAGTTTAAAATTGTAAGTTATAAAATGTTCATATAAACTATGTGGTTTGCTCTGTGGCTATTACACAAAGATTGTTCGTCCATAACTTAAAGTCTTATACACTTGAAGTGTAAACACTGATTTTTGCCAGATGGCAATTGTTACAAAGGCAAATGCACACTGGTTTTCACAAATTGTTTGAGTGGAGCAGTTATGCTCAAAATTGAATGTTTTCTCCACACGTTAAATAGCATAAAGTCACTATTAATGGATACAGCCTGATTAAATGGAGGACTAATGTATGCAAGCAACATAGTAATGTTGTAATATTATAGTAATGGTGAATGTTATGTCTGAGCTTTAAATTGTGTTAAAATTCATATTGTTGTTTGCAATGCATATTTTACTACATTTTACGAAAGTTGCTTTGGGGATAATATTTTTTGTCTGCAAACTATTCAACAGACTTATTTCATTTTTATTATTAGGGTTAGGGTTATTTTATTGTATTTTTTCTTTCAGTCAGCATGTCTTGATCTGGAAGTTCTGTGGTCTTGGTATGAGATCGTTAAAGGGGAGAAAGCTAGGCTGAACTGGGATCCTGCCAACTGTTTTAAGAATGTTCAAGCAAAATAAAAGATGGTTTTGCAAGTTATCATTTATGTATGTTTCATTAATTTAATTAAAAGTAATGTTTACATAAGCAATACAAACACTAACTGAAACATGATTGGTGTAAGTACTACAGACATAAATTACATTTGTTCATTCAACAAGATTAACATTGGTGAAACAAACAAATATTTTACTAGTTCATGTAACAAGACTGACTTTTGATGTGCCAAAGTGTTTAAACAATATAACATGAATTTAAATTAATTTAATTAGACTAACTTGGTACAAACATGTTAACTGAATAAAAATCAAATTAACTGAATGTTAATGTTTAAATTATGTTACACTTACAAACATATTTAGTGTTGAAACAACACAATCAAGATGGATTGATTTAACATGATTTGTTTAGATGGAATATAGGTGGCAAGATGAAATTAAGTTCATCCAATGAATTATTTTTTTGAGTGCAGCACGCTCTGTTTTGCGCAACTATTTTTAAATCCCGGTAGCTCTGCAACCACGTAAGCTGGCGCAATAATTTTTTTTGCATATGAAACCAGAGGAGTTGTACTTACATCTTATGCCATCAGCTTGTCCTCGGTCACAGTTTCCTTCCACATAAAGCTTTGCAAAAACTGCACAAAAAGCGCTTGCAGGAACAAAAACATAATATTCCAGAAACACGCTTTGCCGATCCGATCAGCTGTTCATAACACTTCCTACGTTGGAATAGACGTCAGCGCGAACTTTTTCATTGCCGCCATTACCTGCCCGAAACCGGAACTGATGTCATTTTTGCGGAAATGTAGTTTTTTTTTTTTTTTTACCATAAAGCCTCATGAGCCTATACTGGTGTTTTTAAAAGTTATCTTTGACTTTATGACTTTCTGTGTCGTTTCTGGGATGCTTAGGACTCATATTGCACTGCTGGAAATAGTTTATTTTGATGCATATGCTGTTTTTTTGCAAATTTGCAGTATAATATTTATTTTCGTTTTTTCTGCAGTATATAAAAATTGGTGTATTTCAAAAATAAAACTATGAAGACACCCAAAATAAATTTCCTGTGGTAGGAAACTATTTTCTGCAACTTTTTTGTATTTACAGTTTTGAGGGATAAGCCTCTTAAATTTCTCTAACTAGAAATATATGTTAAAAAAACAAAAACGATTTTCAAATTTTTTGTAGTTTATTGCACTTTTTTGCAATTTATGTAAGTACTATGCACTTAATGCATACATATTATTAAAATCTGGTTGTATTGATGTATAGCAACTTGAAATGCTCCCAAAAATGGCACTACAGCATGTAAAAATATAATATAAGCTCTGGCGGACTTGGTTCTATGGTAGGTCTTAAAGGGTTAATGTAACACTCATAGGGGTTTTCTCAATCACTCTTTGTCTGTCCCCTCACCTAGGACCAATTTGCAGTGGGACAAATTTGTCAGCCTCCCTGACAACATAGACCCTGGCATCCCCAAGACAAACAAATCCCTCCCACATGATAAGGTGGCAACTCACGGAAGGGCATCAGAAAACAGACAAAGAAAACAGTTATAATCTGAGAACATAGCACCAACAACTGTATAGTCCAGTAAAATAAATGGTAAATGGCCTGCATTTGTATATTCACTGCACAGTGTGGGTTAGATGTTACGGTATCCCTGTTATGTGATGTCTTCTCTTTGCAGGGAGCTAACGTCTTGCAGTACAATATTTCCCATGCCTTTGAACTACATTGATATAAAAATGTCATTCATGCCTCTGTTCTCTTTAAATAAAAATGAGGACTGAGAGTATAGAGACGAGGTGACACCTTTTCTGGTGCAAAGGGAATAATGTCTGCTAAGGTCTTTCAATATGGAAATGAACTTGTTATGGGATGCTGCTCATGTTGTGTTGAAAAAGGAGCAGGAAACAGAGTTATTAAGACTTGCTGGATGTCACAAATTATCCAAAATACAGGAAAGCATTGTTGTCAGCACCACCTCTCCTTTCCATGTTCTTCTGACTCTCGCCTATAGCAAAATGAGCAGCAGCTCAGCTCTAGCATCCAGGTGATGTTATGCTGCAGTTGGGGAAGGGGGCACAGATAAGACTTGTATCTGATGCTGATGATTCTGCTTGTGATTGCCACCTTACCATGAGCCCATTAGTACTCTGGCATGCCTGTTGTTATTTGGCTGTAGCTGGTTGTTTAAAGCAATAAGCTGCCTTTGCCAGAACAGGTGCTGAAACAATTTCTCCTGGCCTGTAGCCTGAAATGTGCTCAGTTAGATTTGACTGCGCAGAGTAACTGTTTGATCAGCAGATGTCCTTTATTTCTGAACATACCACACACTTACTACTGTTTCTTATTATATCCACATTTGAACAGTGATGGGATGGCGTTACAAGTAACGGTGTTACTAATGGTGTTACTTTTTTCAGTAACAAGTAATCTAACTAATTACTATTCCTATCGTTACAACGCCGTTACCGTTACTAACAAGAAAATGCGGCGCGGTCGCATTACTATTTTTCAACAAACAGACGGTTGAAGCTGTGTTCAGTTTACCGCAGCTTATATCAGCTGCACGGAAGTAGCTGTAAGTAATCTGGGCGCTACAGCTTTAAGCAGCTGCACGCTCCCGCAGACAGCAATCACTTTCTAGCACAACATCTGGAGCTAAGGGAGCAAAACAATCGCATGAGTGCTGCTGTTTGACTGAGGAAGAATAAAGTAGTCGTGGTAAGACAATCACATGACCACTTCAAGATGACAAAGCAACAAGGTGACATATACCCGTTTATAGATTGTGTTGATAGGCCAGTAAAACCAAAGTGATATATGATAAACATATACGCGCCGTTTTTTCCTCAACAGTTTCGCCACGTTGGCTGTCTAAGGACAGCGCAGCGAGACCTCTCTGCTTATGAGCGAAAAAAATAAATAAAAAATACAGCCCTTTTGTGTTGATGGAAAAATGCACCATGTTGACCAATCAAAAAATTATATGGCAACATGACATTTGGTTGTTTAGGAAGAGGGGGAAGATTTAGGAGTGACGGTGAGAGAGAGAGAGAGCAAGAGAGAGACAGCAGAAAAAGAGAGAGCGAGTTTTGAGATGTGTGAGATTTGTGACGTTTAGCGTGTTTGCAGTGTGTAGTTAATGTGTTGTCTTGTGTAGTTAGTGTGTAGTGTTGTGGATAGTGTTGTGTTGTGTGTCAGAACAATGAGGCGACTGCTGTCTCCAAGTAGAAACAGCAGCGACACACCTGCTGCTGTCAGACCTGCAGGTATCAGGCTGTGATGTTTCCTTTATAGTGGACAGAAATATTTGCAGTGGCACAAATAATTTGTGGCATCTTATTGAAGAACAGCTGATGGTTCTGTAAACAGTTTGAAATGGTCATTTTAAAAGGGTAAAAGGTAAATGGCTGCAAATAACTTTGTTGTTTGCAAAACTTGTGCATAAGATTTTAAAATTGACAATTTATATTTGCATTTAAAGTTATGAAATATGATTCAATAAACATGTTTGTGGTTGTTACAGTAAAACTATCACTTTTTCTACTCGGATTTTATGTTCTGATTTTCGATCAATTGTGTTAATACAGTTTGTCAAAATGAAAACATGACTGTAAATTCAGACACGTGAGGCTGTGCTGAAAAGAATGAGACCAAACAAGGCAAAGTAAATAGTTTTTAAAGGTAAAATGTAGAGGAAACATCAAAAGTCATTAAAAATGGCCAATTATACCCTGGACCCCAGAGGGTTCAACATTTTTTTTATAGTAACGCAATAGTTACTTTTCAAGTAATTAGTTACTTTTAATCTTGTAACTCAGTTACTAACTCAGTTACTTTTTTGAAGAAGTAACTATAATTAATTACTTTTTCAAAATAACTTGCCCAACAGTGCATTTGAATGTTTACCCTGACATTGTTAAATAAATTTTAAAGCGCAAAGTTAAGTAAATTGCTATCTGTCCCTAACACGCGCTTGCTCTGGGTGCTTTATTACCACAGGGACCATTGTTACCTTCAATCTCCACTTCTTCTCGAGCTCCTCTCTGTCCTTGGTACTTCTTGATCTTCTCATGTTCTTTTTTCCTGATGTTGCTGTCACTCACTATAGCTACATCTATCAGTATGGCCATCTTCTTCATGTACTCATGGATGTTTGTCTCATCATGGACAGTGGCTCTGACACTGACTAGTCCTTGGCCACCTTCATTCCACTTCATCTACATGTCACGGGTGTATGCTAGAAGAGAAACCCTTCTAAATGGGAAGAGCAGCAGGGGATGATCACCGAAACAGAAAGACGTAAAAACCCAATTAAAATAGTGAATAAAAAATATATATACTGTAACCGACTGGGTTACAAGTTAGTTTGACTATTGTGTTATCAGTGTTTCAGAATTGCCACTCACTTATGACATAGTTGAACCACACTGGCACCAATTTGATTTATTGAGTGTCCTTGAATGTGTAGTAGTCTAGAGGCCGTTTGGCCTGTCAGTCAGATCAGGTACCTATGACAAAGAGTCAGGAGGAGAGCATGTGTGTGGTTGGCTTAGAGTATTTGGGGGGGAGGGCGGGTATTAGAGAGTCTTGTTGTTTGTGTGTGGGGGGGAAAGGAGTGCGTGCTGAGAGTTTGTTTTGATTCAGGAGAGCGCATTTTCCCTATTGTTTTGGTGTTGGCTATGGCCCACAGTAGCCTGTGTTACTGTTCTTCATAAACATCCAGCAACCGGAATACCGTGATGATCCACCAAATCGGCTGTAGATGCTGGCAATTGCCCTGGGACTTTTCGGGATGTTTCCAATGGATACTCCAAGATTAAGCGGGAACCCCCAGTGGATGCTCACGGACACCACTATGCCGCTGGAAACCAGAGGTTTGCAGAGCACAGAGACTGGGTGAGACAATGGGGATGATGAGAGGGACATGTCGATGTATAGAAACACTTTCTGTGCTTCCATGAACACCCCCAGGTATGATGGCAAGGCTGACTGGGAAACTATTCATGCGCAATTTGAACTGTTGGCCAGGGCTGTTTGGTGGTCTGCTTTAGAAGAAGTCCCTACAGCTAGCTATGTGCCTTACTGGCAATGCCCTGTCTAGCTTACTGCTTTTGAGTCCAGAGGGCAGGGACAATTATGATGCTTTGGTCAGGGCTCTGAAGAGGTGGTTCAGTTCTTGCTCTGCTACTCCCGAGCCTACTCCACTCCGAACTGTGCAGCCGCCGCTGTCCGGGGGAGCACATTAGGGATCTGGCTAATGACATTGAGAGGCTGGTCCACCGCACCTATGCCCACATGCCCCCCGCCATCCAGGGCGAATTAGCTCGGGACCACTTCCTCCAGGCCCTGCTTCCAGATGAGCTGCAGATCCAGACACTGTCAGCCTATCGTAAGTCCCTTCAGGAGGCCCTGGAGCTGGCTACAGGGAGAGAGAGTTACTGTGTGCTGGGACTGCTAAACCCCTGACTCAGCTCACTGGGCCACTGCAAACGGGGGCTACAAGTGGGACTGGACCGGACGCCACTGAACCCGCATGGGTGGAGGTATTGACCCAGTCGGTGAGAGCTATCACGCTGCGTGGGGAACAAAGACCAAGAAGGGGGCCGAGGGTCTGCTGGGGATGTGGACGGTCGGGCGACCTAGCCCGAGATTGTTTCCACGCCGGCAGGGATCAGGGAAACGACATGGTGTCCGCCTAACCGGGACAATGCGGGACCATGGGCCTGTGTCCCGACCTCCTTTACATGTAGGGACAACCCAGCTCGGGGACCACGGGGGTGCACAGCACCCCTGCAGAGCTGTGGATGGACAAGTGGAGCGGTTTGTTTTATTGGGCAGGACTTGGGTTGGGAGCTGCTGGTATGCCCCATTAGTCATGAATGGACTGTGCTACTCAGCCCTGGTGGATACCGGGTCTTAAGCGACAGCTTTAAGACCTGATGTGGTGGGAAGGGGGATACCATCCTCCCTACCATGGTGAAGCTGCAAACTGTCAGGGGAGAGCGGGCCCCTATGCTAGGGGAAGCGGTGCTCACCCTGAGTGTGGGGAGGAAATCAGTCTGCTGCTTGGCATGGGTTGCAAACCTGGAAGACTGCATACTGGGGCTGGATGTCCTTAGGGCACTGGACTGCTTATTGACAAAAAGGGGGGGACGCTCTTTTTCCCTGATGGGTGTGTTATTCAGATGTTGAGGCGGCCACCTCAATCTACGCCCACGCCATTACTGGACTCATTGAACCATCCACCAGCCCCTGGGCATCCCTGGTCATTATGGTTCCAAAGGAAGTGAAGGATGACTGGCAGTTATGCATAGATTTCCAGCCTTTGAATAAGGTGACAAAGAAGGACCCATATCCTCTCCCACGTATAGATGAGACGCTTGACAAAGTGGCGGGATCCTCATGGTTCTCCTCCCTAGACCTACGCAGCGCCCTCGCACCAGAGGCCAGACCAAGGACTAAATTACCATAAGTCTCTGCTGGTAATCAATGCAAAGTTCTTCCTTTCGGCCTCTGCAATGCCCGTGCCACGTTTGAGATACTCATGGATAAGGTACTCATTGGAATTCACCACAGAGACTGTGGTGTCACTCTGGCACAGCTGGCTGCCAGCAGAGCTCACGGGCGCGTCACTGCAACTCCCCCTGGCGTCTGCTCCGCGGCTGCTGAGTGAGCCCTCATCTGGGACTCTCTTTCTGGGACAGTGGCGCGGCTGCCCCTCTGTTGGTCTTCCTTGGTCTCTTGTGTTCTGGGGGCCTCTGGATGTCTGGAGTTTTGATCTCCTCCATACCTGCTTCATGCCCTGGAGGACGGGGCTGTGGCCCCCCCACACCCTCTAGCAGATCATTACATGAAGGAACCGTTTAAAAACAAGCGCGTCCATGCTCACAGGTGTACACACGGGTGATCACACCCACAAACTACACCCTTTTTGGCTCCTACCTCAAAGCACACTGTGCGCTGTCGATCTTACGTGATGCACAATAATGTTTAATATTGAGTATTTACTGTTATATTTCCATAGATCATCGCGATGATGTTGTTTATTATATTGCTCTTTTTTTTCTGCTTGTTTTCTCTTTTTTCTTTCTAAACAAGTGATCCAGGTGATTGACAGATGTATTTTTCGTCTGCTTATATTGTTGGCTTTTGTTTTTTTGCCCTTTATCACCATTCCTCTTCCCCGCTGTTTTTCTTTCCCTCTTTCTTTCTCCCCTTCCTTTTCCCCAGTCAAGTCTGTCCCGTATTTAGCAGGTTAAAATAAAATAAACAATAAAAGGTGAATCAAATGGACCATTACGGCAAGCCTGGGTTGGTCGATTTGGTAAAGTAAATCCGTTGGGCATCTTTCTTTGCCTTTAGACAATAATTCTGATGGCAAAAGAGCCAAACGGGACAGGCAAAAAAAAAAGAGAAAAGAAATGCTGCTTCATGTGACATGAGGTCACGTTCCCGGGCCACGGACTGGGGGCAGGTGGCGTTGGCACCATGGAGGATAAGATCCAAGCTGTGAAGACTGGCCCACCCCAAATCAGTGCAGTGCTTGGCATCCTACTACAGAGGTTTTGTAAGGGGTTTCTTCTGCATAGGCACGCCACTGTTCCACCTGCTGTAACAGGGTGTTACCTTCCAGTGGACAGTGGGCTTTCAGGGAGCTTTCACCTCACTGCAGGAAGCCCTAGTGGGGGCCCCAGTGCTCTCTCCGCCTGACCCCACACTGCCCTTTGTCCTTGACACAGATGCCAGCAGTGTCAGATCTGGTGCAGTGCCAGCCTAGATGATACCCGGCGGGGAGAAAGTGGCTGCATACCATAGTCGGCCTTCAACAAAGCTGACCGCCGCTTTTGTGTCACGAGGCGGGAGCTGCTTGCTGAGGTATGTGCCACACGCCACTGTAAGTACTACCTCGGGGGCCTCCACTTTATGGTCAGAACTGAACATGCTGCCTTGCAGTGGCTCATGTCTTGTAAGGAGCCAGAGGGGCAGCTAGCACGCTGGATCGAGGAGCTGCATGCTTATAATTTTGAAGTTGTACACAGACCTGGGGCCCAGCACAGAAATGCAGATGCGCTCTCCCGCAGACCCTGTGCCCAAGACAGATGCCACTACTGTGAGAGACAGGAAGCTCAGGAGGCGCCCAATTGGTGCCCAACTTACATTGTGCTGTGATGGGGGTAGAGGAACAGCCACCCAGTCAGAGGCTGGTTGCTGTGGATGCAGCAGAGTGGAGACATCAACAGGAGGATGATGCTGATATCAAACCAGTGCTTGGGTGGACTGAGGAACAGCGACAACCCCAACAGGAGGAAATAGCCATGTTGTCTCAGGCCACAAAGGGACTCTGGTCCATGTTTAATGCCCTGCGGCAGTACAATGGAGTGCTGCAAAGGGGCTGGAAGGAACCAGCTACGGACAAGATGAGGTGGCAGTTGGTGGTCCCGCGGGCCCTGCAAGAGATGGTGCTTCACGCAGTGCATGGAGCCCCAGGGTCTGGCCACTTTGGTGTCACTAAAGCCCTCTGCCGCCTCCAGCAGCGATGCTATTGGGCCCGTTATAGAGGACTTTTGCTGCTGCTGTAACAGCTGTACAGCACGGAAGGGGCCCACAGCAAAATCCCATGCCCAACTCCAACAGTTTCTGGCAGAGTACCATATGGAGAGGGTGGGGATGGACATCCTGGGTCCTTTCCCTCGCATAGAAAGGGGAAACTGCTATATCCTCAACACTATGGACTATTTCAAAAAGTGGCCAGAGGCTTAAAGTTTTCCTGACCAAGAGGCCGAGACGATTGTGGATGCTCTGGTGGAGGGGATGTTCAGCAGATTTGGGGTGCCTGAAGTAATTCACACAGAGCAGGGCAGGAACTTTGAGTCCTGTGCGTTTGCGGCCATGTGCGAGAAACTAGGCTCCCATAAGATCCATACAACACCCTTCCAACCACAGAGTGAGGGACTCGTTGAGAGATTTAACCGTACACTGGCAGAGCAACTGGCGCTAGTGACAGCTAAACATCAACGTGACTGGGACACTCATGTTCCCCTGGTCCTCATGGCATATCGTTCGGCGGTCCAGGACTCCACCTCGTGCTCCCCTGCCCTCTTGATATTTGCCAGGGAGATCCATACTTCAGCGGAGATGAAGATGGGCTGACCCCCTGACGCTGATGACGATCAACCAGAACGTGACTATGCGCGGAAGCTCCAGGATCGCATGGAGTCTGCTCATGACTTTGTTAACAGAAAACTGACAAGTGCGGGGGTGGGGCAGAAGAGGAACTACGACATCCATTCCAGAGGCTGACATTTTGACGCCGGAGAACTGGTCTGGGTTTACAACCCCCAGAGGAAAAAGGGCAGATTCCCCAAGCTGGACAGTGACTGGGTTGGACCCTGTAAGGTCCTGGAACGCCTGAGGGAAGTGGCGTACAGGGTACAACTACCCCCATGGGAAGGAGGGTCACCCTGCACTGGGACAGACTGACCCCCTATCGGGGCACGGCCACCTTACTGGGACAATACTGTGGGCCACGAACAGACCTGGACTCCACCCCTACAGATTCTTCCATCACCACTGTGACTCCCCCGGCTGTGAGCCCTGTGAGTCCTGGGCCTGTGGTCGCTTTGGATGCAGCTCCTTCCACGCCTGCTTCCAGGCGCCTTTGCCCAAGGAGGCACCATAGACCACCAGGCCACCTGAGAGACTTTATCCACCCTTGGGACTTTGAGGGGACGGGGTTGTGTAACAGACTGGGTTACAAGTTAGTTTGACTGTTGTGTTAGCAGTGTTTTGTGTTCAGAATTGCCACTCACTTATGGCATTGTTGCACCGCAATGGGATTTACTGAGTGTTCTTGAATGTGTAGTAGTCGAGAGGACATTTGAACCTTGTGCTATATTAAAATAATATTAAAATAACATCAGTAGATATACAAACTTTAGTCTAAGTTTGTAAAATGAATGAGTGAAATATGTCCAGTCAGGAGGTAACATGGATTCAGCAGGTTGGGGAACTCTTAAATTGGTTGTAATGTCTCAGTGTGGGGACAAGAATAGTATCTCACAATAATTTCTGTTCAGAGCTCCTCCTCGGTACTACAAGGTCATTAAGATAAGATGGGGCCTGATTATTTAAGACCTTGTATGTGAGGAGCAGGATTTTGAATTCAATTCTGGATTTAACAGGAAGCCAAAACAGGAGAAATCTGCTCTCTCTTTCTAGTCCCTGTCAGGACTCTTGCTGCAGCATTTTGGATTAGTTGAAGGCTTTTCAGCGAGTTTTTTGGACATCCTGATAATAATGAATTACAGTCGTCCAGCCTGGAAGTAATAAATGCATGAACTAGTTTTTCAGCGTCACTCTGAGACAGGATATTTCTAATTTTAGAGATGTTGCACAAATGGAAGAAAGCAGTCTTACATATTTGTTTAATATGTGTGTTGAAGGACGTGTCCTGGTCAAAAATGACTCCAAGGTTCCTCACAGTGTTACTGGAGGCCAAGGTAATGCCATCCAGAGTAAGAATCTGGTTAGATACCATATTTCTAAGATTTTCAGGGCCGAGTACAATAACCTCAGTTTTATCTGAATTAAGAAGCAGAAAGTTAGCGGCCATCCAGGTCTTTATGTCTTTAAGACATTCCTGCAGTCTAACTAATTGGTGTGTGCTATCTGGCTTCATGGACAGATAGAGCTGGGTGTCATCGGCATAACAGTGAAAATGTATGCTATGTCTTCTAATGATACTGCCTAAGGGAAGCATGTATAATGTAAACAGAATTGGTCCTAGCACTGAACCCTGTGGAACTCCATAATTAACCTCAGTGTGTGAAGAGGACTCTCCATTTACATGCACAAACTGGAGTCTATTAGATAGATATGATACAAACCAC
Source organism: Rhamphochromis sp. 'chilingali' (assembly GCF_963969265.1). Classification (NCBI taxonomy): domain Eukaryota; kingdom Metazoa; phylum Chordata; class Actinopteri; order Cichliformes; family Cichlidae; genus Rhamphochromis; species Rhamphochromis sp. 'chilingali'. The sequence goes on along the minus strand of NC_137931.1, from coordinate 1,017,455 downwards.
TGCAGCACAGTACCTGTAATACCTACAGCATGTTCTAATCGCTCTAATAGGATATTATGGTCGACAGTATCGAACGCTGCACTAAGGTCTAGCAGGACAAGCACAGAGATGAGTCCACTGTCTGAGGCCATAAGAAGATCATTTGTAACCTTCACTAAAGCTGTTTCTGTGCTGTGATGAGCTCTGAAACCTGACTGAAACTCTTCAAATAAGCCATTCCTCTGCAGATGATCTGTTAGCTGTTTGACAACTACTCTTTCAAGGATGTTTGATATGAAAGGAAGGTTGGAGATTGGCCTATAATTAGCTAAGACTGCTGGGTCTAGAGATGCTTTTTGAGTAAAGGTTTAACTACAGCCAGCTTGAAGGCCTGTGGTACATAGCCGATTATTAGAGATAGGTTGATCATATTTAAGATCGAAGCATTAATTAATGGCAGGACTTCTTTGAGCAGTTTTGTAGGAATGGGGTCTAAAAGACACGTTGATGGTTTGGAGGAAGTAATTATTGAAGTTAACTCAGAAAGATCAATTGGAGAAAAAGAGTCTAACTTAACATCAATGGTACTAAGAGTAGCTGTAGATAATATTACATCTGTGGGATGATTACTGGTAATTTTTTCTCTAATGATAAAAATGTTATTTGTGAAGAAGTTCATGAAGTCATTACTAGTTAACGTTAAAGGGATGGTTGGCTCAAAAGAGCTCTGACTTTTTGTCAGCCTGGCTACAGAGCTGAAGAGAAACCTGGGGTTGTTCTTATTTTCTTCAATCAGTGATGAATAGTAAGATGTTCTGGCTTTGCGGAGGGCTTTCTTATAAAGCAGCAAACTATTTCTCCAGGCTAAATGATGATCCTCTAAATTTGTGACACGCCATTTCCTCTCCAGATTACGAGTCATCTGCTTTAGGCTACGTGTTTGAGAATTATACCACGGAGTCAGGTACTTCTGATTAGAGACCTTAGTTTTCACAGGAGCTACAGTATCCAGAGTCGTACGTAGTGAGGAGGTGAAATTATTAACAAGATAATCGACCTCTGTTGGGGTAGCGTTCAGATAGCTGCTCTGCTCTGTGTTGGTACAGGGCATTGAAGATGATAACATAAGATCTATATTTTTTGCATGAAGCATTAAAGTGTTGAGTAGAGGACAAGAAGACAAATATCTGAGAGCATGTTGTTTAAAATCAGCATCAACAGTGAAGAGGCAACTTTGGGATGCTGGAATTCTGGAATGGCAAATTTGAAGAGAAAAAGCCATATCAGACTGGACAATAAAAACTGACATTGGACATTGGAAGACAGCTTTTTGGACAGATGAGTCAAACAGAATTTGTAAGACAAAGAACAGATAAAAGGATGCAAGAACAGTGCTTAATACCATCAGTAAAGCATGGTGTACCGGTCTAGGGGAGCTCTGGAGGTGGTAAAATAAGACATTTGGGATAGTGGATGGGACCTTAAGAAAGGAAAGCTATTAAAAGGTTTTGCAGCACCATGGACCGTCCTATGGATAGCAGGTTAAACACACCTCCAAAATGTGTCTACAATATTTAAAGAATAAGCAGTCATTTCTTCACTTATTCCCGACACACTTGCATTTAAATCCGGCACCCCGTCTCTGTCTACCTGGCCTGTACCACTACATGTGCTTTCCTCTGAACGTCTGCCCCCCTTCCAAGACTTGGATCACATCTTTATTTTGATGGTGTGCCCATGAAAATAAAGTCCCACACCTGCCTGCATGGATTCTCAGCAGGGTTGAAGATTCAGCTCCCACAAACCGACAGGCCATTAATAATTGACATATGAAATTGTCTCGCGGCCCAGATGTGTCACTTTGGTCACAGATGCAAGAGAAGCTGGTTTCAAAGTTTGAAAGACCAGAGGTAATCCTAAGGTGTTATTTAACACTTGTAGTGAGATCGTTTTTGTTTTTGTTTTTTTTTCGTTTTGGTCACGGTCCCTGTGAGTTCAGTATAATCATATTACTGGTCTTTGATAAAGTCCTTGCTTATTTTTAAGAATGATGTCATACAAACAAATCTCAGTTACTATTTATTGTTAATATTTTAGAAAAGCTTGGTCGTTTTGCTGTTTGTATTTTGGTTCCTGTAGAACAGGAAGATAGCTGAGGACAAATGTGATAGTTAAGTCTTAATAGCTGCCATCTTGACTGTATTCAGTCAGAGTTGTTATCAGACTGACAGCAGTCTGACTCCGTCTCATGGCAATAGTCACATAACTTTATCTTATTGCATAAAACTGATACTGACAAAGTTCAAATTTGAGGATATGATTTGCAGTTGAAAAAAGGTGAAAATCATAGTACATGTTATTATTGTGCTCAGTATATTACAAAAATTGTAAGAGTGTGTATTGCTGAGTGTCTGCTGATTCCTACCTTGGCTGTCCACGTTCCTGAAATGAGATTTAAAAGCAAATTTGTTTTTAAAACCCCCCCTAAAGATTTCATTTAAGTTGTTTTTGTTTGAAATGTAGGAGTCACATACACACTTTTGTAAGAGTACAAAGGAACAGGAGTTTATGGTAAATGGACTGATTCTTATATAGCGCTTTTCTAGAATAGAATAGAATTAGAATAGAATTCAACTTTATTGTCATTGCACATGCACAGGTACAGGGCAACGAAATGCAGTTTGCATCCATCCAGAAGTGCTTAGTGATATAGATATATTACAATATATATTAGCAATAATATAGATATGTGAGTATATTACAGAAATGGGTCTATTATGGTATGTTATAATGTACACGGTATGAAGTATGTTGTGAATATTCTATAACTATAAGTATGTACAGGCTGTAGTGAGTACAAGCTATGTACAGGATATGAACAGGATATAAATATGAAAAACTATACAGAATATGAAATAAATAACTTTACAGAATCTGAGATATACAGCTATACAGAAATGGGAACTATGCAAGTTGTAAACAGTTGTAGGATTAAAGATTATCGAATGTACAGAATGATTATTTACACAGAGCTATACAGTAGTGCAGTTAAGATAAGTGAGGGTGTAGATAGTTTCTACAGAGGCTATATAAAGTGCTAGTGGTTGTGAGTGGTGGTTCAGTCCATGTTATTATTGTGTTTGAGGGTACAGTTGTCCATTGTGGGTGTGTGTATGTTCAGTCCATGAGTTAACGTGGGTCAGATGTCAGGAGGCAGAGTTCAGGAGTCTGACAGCTGTGGGGAAGAAGCTGTTCCGGTACCTGGTGGTCTTAGTCCGGAGGCTCCTGTAGCGCCTCCCAGAGGGCAGGAGGGTGAAGAGTCCATGTGCTGGGTGACTGGGGTCTTTGATGATTTTCCCAGCCCTTTTCAGACACCGCTTCCTGTAGATGTCTTTTATGGCAGGAAGTGGTGCTCCGGCGATGCGCTGGGCAGTTTTCACAACCCTCTGCAACGCCTTCCGGTCCGAGGCAGAGCAGTTCCCGTACCAGACTGTTATACAGTTGGTCAGGATGCTCTCGATGGTGCAACTCTCTCGGACTAGTCAAAGCGCTCTATACAACATGCCACATTCACCCAGTCACACCCATTCTCACGAGCACTTTCTCTGTATTTAGTACTAACGACATTCACACTCCGATGGATGCATCGGAGAGCAACTTGGGGTTAGTATCTTGCCCAAGGATACTTGACATGCAGACTGGAGGAGCCAGGGACTGAACCACCAACCTTCTGATCAGTCAGGATCGGAGCCATTGCCATAGCTCCTTTTTCCAAGAAGTGGCTATTGTTATTAGCTATTACTATTGACACAACACAGACTTCTGCAAACTTAAGTGAATCACGTCCGCTCCTTCCTGACCTCTTCTGTTGAAACGAATGTACTAGTGTCCACAGGTTATCTTTGACATTAGAGATCAATAGGTATGAAATCACTTTTGTGAAGCCTAAAGGTCTTTTAAGAGTGTTGGAAGCTGTTGGATTTTTGACTTTGATTAGCATACTTTGTAAAAGGTGGGTACAAAAATGTTTGTTTCTGTTGTTGTTATGTTGCTTCATCTTTTCTGTGAGCCCTTTCCTTTTGTTGTTACAATTGTTGTTGTTTATACAGCCCCGAATCACAACACACACACAGAAAACACACGCACAGCTTTAGATCTCTTTCTTCATTTCTTTTCCAAATGCATCATTGAACACTAGAAAAACCTGATAAGAATTCAAACTTTTCTTCTTAAAAAAAAAACATATTTAACAATGTAATGATCATCAGCTATTGAACTGCATATTAATATAACACTAAGTAATCAGCATCTTCAAACTGTGGAAATTATGGTGTACCGAACACTGTATTTTAAGGCAGTAATTTTTGTTTTAATGCTTCAGAAAGGGATAATGCAATTTAAAAGCCTAGGTTAAAATGTTATGCTTAAAAATGACCCAGCTTCGAGGTGAGAGTTTCATCAGAACCCAGCTCAAGCTTCCGGAGGACACCGTGAAGATCATCAGCTTTGATCGAGTGCATTGTCTCAGAGACGACAGTCAAGCAGTAGGAATGGATTCACCGCTGACATCAGCTGAACTCCATGAAGCCCTGATAATTATACCCAGCATTAAGGCTCCAGGTCCAGACGGCTTTCCCGCAGAATTCTGGACAATTCTGGCACCAGTTAACCACAGAGCGTTGCAGGAAATCAAGGAAAATGGCAGACTACCACCAAATATGAATTCTGCCAACACTCCTGCTAAAACCAGGCAAAGACCCTGTATTTACCACCAGCTATCGTCCTTATTAATATTGACCTTAAAATAATCTGTAAAGCTCATAATACATCTTGACCAAAAGTGTCAAAAAAAGGTACAAATACACAGAGCTGTTGAACGGGTCTCCAGCTTCAAGTTCTTGGGGACCCACATCTCTGAGAATCTGTCCTGGCCAACTAACATCTCTAGCCTGGCTAAGAAAGCCCATCGGCGCCTCTTTTTCTTGAGGACACTGAAGAAGAACCACTTGTCTACTGACATACTGGGTAACTTCTAGTGCTGTGCAGTAGAGAGCATCGTGACCAACTGTGTCACAGTCTGGCATGGGAACTGCTCTGTTACTGAGGCTGGAGCTGGAGGCTGCCGACGGAAAGACGGTGTGAAGATTTGCGGTAATCTGTTGACATGGAGAGAAACTCATTTGGCAATAAATCTAATAAATAAATACGGCCTGTTACCACCATGAGTAGCTGACGGATTGGCGTAGGAAAGTTGAGCGCTTTGCTTTAACTACGGCAGATATATTCATAGCACTCTGTAGATCTGTTTACCACACATCAATACATCTGTGTATATGTGTCACATCTCTAATAATAATGTAATAACAATAATATTATAACAATAATAATAATAATAATAATAATAACAATAATAATAATAATAATAATGGATTGCATTTTTATAGTGTTTTTCGAGACCCTCAAAGCGCATGACAATACCACTATTCATTCACTCTCACATTCACACACTGGTGGAGGCAGCTACAGTTGTAGCCACAGCTGCCCTGGAGCAGACTGACAGAGGCGAGGCTGCCATATCGCGCCATCGGCCCCTCTGGCCAACACCAGTAGGCGGCAGGTGAAGTGTCTTGCCCAAGGACACAATGACCAAGACAGACAGAGCTGGGGATCGAACCCGCAACCTTCCGGTTACAAGATGAGCTTCCCAATCCCCCTAAACCACAGTCGCCCCTAACATAATCTGTCATAACTATTCCACCATTATTCTACCCTTATCTGTATATAATCTGCTCTTATTGCACTTACTGTTCTTTGCACTTCTGATTAGATGCAAACTGTATTTCGTTACGCTGCATTCACACATGTGTAATGACAATAAAGATGAATCCTAATCCTACAGCAGTATATAGAATGTGGCTTTGATTCCAAATATACTGTTATACTTCATTGGTTTGTGCAAGCATATCTACGAGATTATGTGGATCTATGAAGCAAGCCAAAAAGGAGGTAAATGGTGGCCAATGTTTGCAGGTGGCACTTCACTTCTTCTTTAGCTTTATCCAGGGATTGTCAGGGCTCTGTGTGTGGGCAGGCGGGGAGGAGGATCCAAGCGCAGGACTCGAACACAGAATTGTAAATCAGAACCTCAGCTTTATTGCTGACATGAAAACCAAACGTGAAGTGACGTGAATACAGAAACCAAAGAAACACTGATAGGTTTGTAGCTTGAACCTATCCGCTGGAACGTTGAGGACAATATAATTACACAGCAAAGCAAGACACGAGTAGGCAAAGTTCTTCATGTTACTCATGCATGAGGGAGGCCTGCCTGGAGCCAAGTGTCGTTCCACCACTTGACCTCCGTCAGACTCTCAGCCAGGCTCCCCATAGCACTCCTTTTATTGTGGTTACATGAATATGCATAGGGTCATTAACATATGACATCTTACATAGGTATACATGTGAACAAAGAATACTGTGTGTGTGTGTATGTGTGTGTATGTGTGAGGTCAAGATGTGACCCTGTGAAGACTCCCCAAAGGCTGGTGCCAGGAGTCTGGGGCTCCATCTGAACAAAAGGCTCTTATACTTAAACAGATATACGTGTGTTTGCTAAACCATATATCAGCAAGAGAAGATACGACCTCTCCTAGGAGGTGTGTGATCTATGCCAGAACAATCTGTAGAGGAGTGAACGCACTCCCCTCTTTATGCTACACAGAGTTGTTACAGACCTCCTAGGATGAGACATTCTTTCAATCGACAAATGATTATACACCTCTAAGCATATATGGTTAAATATTTCTAAGCATAAATGACAATCAACAATACAAAACCTAACAAACACACAGGCATAATCTGAGGGTATGACGCGACACAGAGCATGGGAAAACACAGGGCTTAAATACACAGGGTAGTAATGAGGGAATGGGCAACAGAAAGGAGACACAGCTGGGGGAGATCAGGGCTAACGAGACGGGGGAGCTAAGCTGCACACACACTAACATAAGACAAAGACTTCCACAATAAAACAGGAAACAAGAATTACTAAACCAGATGCAGACATGACACTGAACAGAAACTGTAATACACATGAGAACCCAAAACCTAAAAACTGATCCCTCACCAAGAATAACAGAAACAGATCCATAATGATAATAATAAACAAAGCACCAGAACATCAGAAAACAATCCATAATGCAAAAATAAACCAAAACATAATAAACTCAAAATACTGGGTCCAACGGACCCAGAACCGTGACAGGGATGAAATAGAAAGTGCAGTCTGCCACCTACTGGCAGCCGACTCTTTGCAGCAGTGCCTAGTTTTGAAGGGGAAGATTAAAGCTCTGTCAGTCAGTAATTAATTATGGATTTAGATGAAACTAAGTTAATTAGGACGATCGTGCATCACTTCAAATTGCCAGTTTAAGTTTGCTTTAATGATTGTTATTAAACAGAAACAGGGAGTTTTGCATTTTGCAGCTCTGTTTCCTCCATATTGCACAGAAACTGACACGGGTAATTGAGTGTTAATGAAATTGAAATTACTACACTACTGGATTCTTGTTTCTGGCTTCCTACACTACTATTACTACTTTATTACCCAACCATAATAGAAAGTGCCACCGTTTTCTTTTATTTAATGTTAGTGAGTCTATGCAGTGTTGAGATAAGGAATATGAATGAGTCTGCCTCCTGTACTGATGTTTCAGCTCCCCTCAGTGTCCATAGACGAGCTGTAACCTTGAACAACCTTGTTGCTGGATGCTGTCTCCCCACTGATGAAAGTAAACAAGGCAAAGCTGACAGAATCCAAATGTTTCTCTGTAGTGGTCTGTAAGCATCTCACACTGATAACACTGTTTACATAATTAATCATCTTACAAAATTAATCTCCCGCAGGTGAAATTTAGAAAAATTATCTGTCAACTTAATGCCAGATATCTGGCATCGACAGTAGCCCTTTTTTCCTGGCCTTTAACAACGTTCTGTGTTCCAGTGCTGATTTCTGATTTCTGGGTCATTCATTTTCATTTCTGTTCTTACACATGTGTTGCGATGGCCCTCTTTCTCCTGAATGTCAAAGCTGGCTGGCAAAAAAATACATCAATAAATAAAAATAAAAGAACGAAAACCTGAGTGCATAAAAGCAAGGGAGCTTGGAAGTGGGAATTCCAAAGGGATCTCTGACTGTTTCAATTAAATGGATGAGACAAATATTCACAACATTTAATACGCTCATATGGCACAGAGGCTATTTTCCCTCTAGGTTTATGGATAATTGCTTGCCCAGTGGAGATGTAAAAAGCTTATGAGAGGGAATGTAGTGAAGGGAGATATAAAAGAAGGCATCAAAAGGAATACTTAAAATGGGACCTACAGGAATCAAAAGATTTGCTGGGTAAAAATCAACTGCAGCTGCTGAAGTATCCTTTGGCTTGTAGTGTTTTCCCTTTTGTTGGTATCTGTGTCACGTGGTGGTGACTTTTTATGCATAATATGCATCAGCACTGTGATTTTACACGGTCTTTCAGTTTGTGGTTGAGCTGTCTTTGTTCCTAAACACTTCTATGTTTGCAATAATAATATAATAACCACTTACATTTGATTGTGGAATATCTATGAGGGAAGATATTTGCAGTTGAATTACTGCAGTGGTGGCACCCTAATATAGGACCATCCCGAAATTCAGTGAGCTCTTTAGAGGTTATTCTTTAGTGTTTCTGAAGCTGCTTCATTTTACACAACTGGTGCAATGGGACTGAAAATGCCTATATTCAAAGATTAAGAGTGGTAGCTCAGCACTTTCCCCATGTAGTGTATCTCCTTTGTGGTCTTTCTTTTTAGAGATTGGGTTAAAAATAGTTGGATTATGCTCCATGGTTTGTTACAGGATTATCTGGCCGCCCTTGTATGTCCTTGTATAAAGATAGCGATTTATGATCATATGTTGGTGCAGACTGAAAATGTTTGCAATGTCAGTTGGAGTCCTGACGATAACTAAATGTGAAATGACAACTACAGTGGGGCAAAAAAGTATTTAGTCAGCCACCGATTGTGCAAGTTCCCCCACCTAAAATGATGACAGAGGTCAGTAATTTGCACCAGAGGTACACTTCAACTGTGAGAGACAGAATGTGAAAAAAAATCCATGAATTCACATGGTAGGATTTGTAAATCAGGGTGGAAAATAAGTATTTGGTCACCTCAAACAAGGAAAATCTCTGGCTCTCACAGATCTGTAACGTCTTCTGTAAGAAGCTTTTCTGTCCCCCACTCGTTACCTGTATGAATGGCACCTGTTTGAACTCATCATCTGTATAAAAGACACCTGTCCACAGCCTCAAACAGTCAGACTCCAAACTCCGCCATGGCCAAGACCAAAGAGCTTTCGAAGGACACCAGGAAAAGTATTGTAGACCTGCACCAGACTGGGAAGAGTGAATCTACAATAGGCAAGCAGCTTGGTGTGAAAAAATCAACTGTGGGAGCAATCATCAGAAAATGGAAGACATACAAGACCACTGATAATCTCCCTCGATCTGGGGGAATATGGGAATAGAGAAACGTGTGTTAAACGTTGAAACGTGGTGCGATGAGAGTAGTAATATACCTGCACTTTTTTCACCCCTCACCCCCACCCCACCACCCTGCGCATCCATGTGAGTGCATGTACGCGTGTACTGGCTTTGCTCGCACATGTGAGTTCATAAAAGTTTAATTTGCGTTTTATTTAATGAAACCATTATGTGTTTTAATTAAACTGGTTTTAAGGATTGTATAGGTCTCAGCGCTCTGTTATTTAGACATACAGTAGATGATTTAATTTAACTAGTCTAGCATTTTACTTTTCTTTTGTGCTCTGAAAGACACAGGGCCTAGTAGTTTTTAAACAGAGTACCACAAATAACAGGCATCCTTTTAGAAATAAACTTTTGTTGTGATACTTCTAAAAACCACATATTCTTAACTAGCCACAATAGCACTGTATCGACCCCCAATGTTCCTTTAATGCAACAATCCCTATAATTATCTAGTAGCCACACAAACGCACTGCAACAGTAAGACTTGACGATTAGACAGAGGGGGTTACAGGTAGGGCCCCAACAGTCAGCAAAACAAGTCATAAAACAACAAAAGCTGCTTACTTATCAAGAGCATCCCAGCACACACATTCCCAACTGTACCTCCACAGATTACACCTTTTTTTTCTTTACAACCTGCTCTTTAATCCGTCCATGTCAGAGTTTTAACTGACACACAGTCACCCCCCCGTGTGACTATGACACCTCCTACCCGTTGGTCTAGCATGTATACATATATAAGCTCTGTATCGACATCTAATGTTCCTTTAATGCAGCCACCACTATAATTGGTCACACAAACACACTGCAACAGTAAGACTCAGTGATTAGACACGTGGGTTACAGGTGGGTCCCCAACAGTCAGCAAAACAAGTCATAAAAAGAATACAGGAAGAGCATCCAAGGACACACACACTAACGTTCACATGGATAGGTATACCCCCCAACTGCACCTCTCTAGTTTCCACCTTTTTCTCTACAACCTGCTCTTCATATCTGCATGTCAGAGGCCAACTGAAACCAAGTCCACCTATATAAAAACATCCCATCAGACACAGTATTTTACTCAGCACTTCACAACTTCTGCAAGGTATACGGAAGTTGTGAAGTGCTTTTTTTTTCGGACCCCAGACACAGCGGTGTGAGGTAGTTAGCACACAATTTGGCCATGTAGAAAGCATCGTTTGTTTGGAACACATCAGCAGCAGAGAGGTAGAATTCATTGCTGTTCATAAGAGTTTAATTTAATCAAACCTCATTTTACGGATCTACGTTGCTCCTCATCACTAGCCGATTCATCATTGTTCATCAAGATTTTGAGTTCATGCACATTGTGAAACAAGAATCGAAATATTTGTGTCACAATGATTTCTATAAAAACATGTTGTTTATGGGGATAATGTGACAAATCTTTTGTGACCCTATTAATGATCAATGGTGATTGAAGAGGAAGCTTGAACCCTGGCTCTGGACAGTGACAGCGCAGACATCTACTAATGAGAGAACATGTTTTATCATCATAAAGACTGTGATATGAAGTTCAAGTGTCACTTCAGTAATGTTGACTCGTGTTTTTTTGATAGACGACTTTAAAACACTAAACTCTAATTTCTGTGGTTATTTTAAGTTTACAGAATATAACATGTGGTAAGACGACGAGTTTTACTTCTCACTGTCCGTGTTATGTGTATCTATTTATCATGTATGCTACTTTGCTCTGTGGACTGTAAAATGTTTCACTTTGTTCATGAAATAAACCAGACTTTCACTGTCTGCATCTTTTACTGTTTTTCTGCTTTTGTTCACTCCAAGTTAACAAAACCCACAGACATCCAGAGTTAACTCACCAACAGCGTGGAGCAGTCTCAGTGTATTTAGCTGCTTTTTCCCTGAACACAACCAACTGAGAGAAACGCCTGCAGTCATCCACTTGAATGTTGAAGGAGATTTGTTTCATAGACACTGTATACTAGTGTTTCCTGCACTTAATCCATCACTACTATGTTCTATTTAAATCCAGATTCCTTTTATAGTTTGCAGTGAAATTTGTTAAACTGTTGCTTAACAGCACAGAAGTACAAGTCACTCTTTACTAACACATTGTAGATGAGTTTATTGATGAACTACACAGCTAGCAGTCTCACACACTCTTTAGGTTTTTGAAGTTTTGTGTGTAACGGTTTAGTCTATCAAACCTTACCAGTTTCTCCCCAGCATCACAACAGTATGACTCCCAAAGTACGGCTCAGTAAACAAACAATGACTCTAAAGCCAGAACAGAAAGATACAGTTGGAAGATGAATGATTGCGTTTTTATGATTGTTACATCCCCCAGGAGGATGTCTCTTCTCCCTATTAACCCTTTGTTTTGTCCAGGCTCCACCTCCTCTGTCCTGATTGGATGTTGCGCAGAGTCCGGCTAATTGGTAATCAGCAGAGCACTATTTAAGGCCTGTGGAGCTGTGCTTCTGTGCCCTCTGGCCATTTTGGTTGCCATACTTGTGCAGGCTTGCATGCCTTTGTATTTTGTGTGAGCATTGTTGTTTCATGTTCAGACTGCTTGTAGGGGAGAGCTGCCTTTTGTTTTGACACCCTGTTTTCTCCTGTTTATGTGTTGTTAGGTAGGTTATGGTTATAGGTTGTATATTTTGTTTCTTTGGAGTTAGGTAAGTTTCTTTTATTTCAACATCAGGGATGTTTTGTTTGTTATGTTGGCCTTGGCTCTCCCTGACGTTATACCTCAATCTGATCCCATCACCAGTATTAAATAAACCTTCTGAAATTACCATCTTGGCTCCTCCTTCTCTATCCACCTTTATGTTCGTCCCTTCAACCCCCTAGACTAGCCAGGGGACGTAACAATGATGCATAGTAAAACTAACACACACAGATAACACACACCAATGAGTTAAACTGCAGGAATGTCTTAAAGACATAAAGACCTGGATGGCCGCTAACTTTCTGCTTCTTCATTCAGATAAAACTGAGGTTATTGTACTCGGCCCTGAAAAGCCTAGAAATATGGTATCTAAGCAGATTCTTACTCTGGATGGCATTACCTTGGCCTCCAGTAACGCTGTGAGGAACCTTGGAGTCATTTTTGATCAGGACATGTCCTTCAACGCACATATTAAACAAATATGTAAGACTGCGTTCTTCCATTTGCGCAACATCTCTAAAATTAGAAATATCCTGTCTCAGAGTGACGCTGAAAAACTAGTTCATGCATTTATTACTTCCAGGCTGGACGACTGTAATTCATTATTATCAGGAAGTCCTAAAAACTCCCTGAAAAGCCTTCAGCTAATCCAAAATGCTGCAGCAAGAGTCCTGACAGGGACTAGAAAGAGAGAGCAGATTTCTCCTGTTTTGGCTTCCCTTCATTGGCTTCCTGTTAAATCCAGAATTGAATTCAAAATCCTGCTCCTCACATACAAGGTCTTAAATAATCAGGCCCCATCTTATCTTAATGACCTTGTAGTACCATATCACCCTATTAGAGCACTTCGCTCTCGCTCTGCAGGCCTACTTGTTGTTCCTAGAGTATTTAAAAGTAGAATGGGAGGCAGAGCCTTCAGTTTTCAGGCCCCTCTTCTGTGGAACCAGCTTCCAGTTTGGATTCAGGAGACAGACACTATCTCTACTTTCAAGATTAGGCTTCAAACTTTCCTTTTTGCTAAAGCATATAGTTAGGGCTGGACCAGGTGACCCTGAATCCTCCCTTAGTTATGCTGCAATAGACGTAGGCTGCCGGGGGATTCCCATGATGCATTGAGTTTTTCCTTTCCAGTCACCTTTCTCGCTCACTATGTGTTAACAGACCTCTCTGCATTGAATCATATCTGTTATTAATCTCTGTCTCTCTTCCACAGCATGTCTTTATCCTGTCTTCCTTCTCTCACCCCAACCAATCACAGCAGATGGCCCCGCCCCTCCCTGAGCCTGGTTCTGCCGGAGGTTTCTTCCTGTTAAAAGGGAGTTTTTCCTTCCCACTGTTGCCAAAGTGCTGCTCACAGGGGGTCATATGATTGTTGGGTTTTTCTCTGTATCTATGAAGCGCCTTGAGGCGACTTATATTGTGATTTGGCGCTATATAAATAAAATTGAATTGAATTGATTTGAATAGATGTAACTTCTACTTATTTCTTAAGAAGTTAAGCATCTTTATTAAGCTCTTGTTTATAAATGTCTACACAATAATAGACACCGTGTGCTCTGTGACATTATAGTCTTCTACTTCTGCTTTCATTGGTTTGCATTTTAAACTCCCAGCATCTCAGGTTGTTATGAACGACTTATATTTCTAACATTGTGTGATATAACAGTGAACCATGTGGCTGTTTTTATTTTCTGTATGATGGGATGACTTAAGACACGAGTTATTTAAACAATTCTAAATGACAGTGTGATGGCCGTGGTACTTTATGTGACCAAATATGTTAAGGAGAATGTTTATCAATGCAAAATTGCAAAGAACATTTGGATTGGATATAACATCTTACCTCAGAACCTGTACTGTCAGATCTATGTATGTAAGGTTAAACTTTCCACAGTACTTCCACTTATGTAAGTAACTAAACACATAAAGTCACCCTTACCAATAATCCAATTCAATTCAATTTTATTTATATAGCGCCAAATCACAACATAAGTCGCCTCAAGGCGCTTCATAGATACAGAGAAAAAAACTGCTCTTTGAAAAAGTAGCACAAACAGACAACTGACTGAGCAATGCCAAGTAGAGCTACCCGAGGCCGATACTCAAGCAGAAGAAAATTAAAAGTTGTTTTTTTATGGCTAGAAAGATTAAGGAAAAATATGTTTAATAATTCAACAAGACCCGCACCTTCAACACATGTACATTCAAATTTTGGAGCAGACTAACATTGCTGTTGTTCAATAGTTTTTAGCTGTTTGAAACAGTCATTGTATGACCTTTATGTTTCCAGCTGATAAGGACAATTACTGCATTTCAAATGTGCGTCCAAAGGCTTTAAACATCCGCTTTGTCTGTAACGACAGTATCAAACTACAGAATATTGTTTTTACTAAAATTCAACATTTTCAGATGAAAATTTGGCTAGTTTTTTTTTCACTGTAACATTTTATTACAGCTATTATTAAATGGAGAGTCCTCTTCACTCACACTGAGGTTAATTCTGCTTCTAAGTTCAGATAAAACTGAGGTTATTGTAACGGGGCGTAAAATCTTAGAAACACTGTGGCTAAGATCCTTACTCTGGACGGCATTGCCTTGAGCCGCCTGTTGTAGTGATTTGGCACATTATAAATAAAATTGAAGCACACAATCCCGTCGCACAACATCAACATTTATTTATATACAAAAATAAAAATGCTTTTTTACAGAAAAGAATTGTAGAATTGTAACTTCACAATTCATCACCATACAGGACCGAATCTTTGGTCCTGTATGGACCCGCTGTGTCTCACTCACGCCACAGTCCACCTGGAGGGCAGCAATGGCTCTTGTTGCATCATGTCAAATAATTTTGAAAAATTGCGAAAACAGGAAGATGATCGCTTATTTCAGTTATAAGGAGTCCACGTACTATTTCATAGTCAATTTTATTTGTGAATATATTATCTATCAATGTAGCTGTATCAATTGTTATTCTACTTGGTTTTGTAATTACAGCGAAAAGGCAGTTACTCTACATTGTATGGATAAAATCTGTTTTTCTGATGTCCATTTGGGTTTAGCAAATCTATATTAAAATCACCACAAATTATTTGCACTTTTTTTTATCATTTAGGTTGCTAAACATAGCAGCAAGTTTTTCATTGAATGCATCACGGCATGATCCTGGTGTCCTATAGATGCAACTTATAATTATATTGCTAGCTTTTTCAACATGAATTTCAATAGTAACACATTCCAATACATGATCTATGGTGCTTAACATACATTCAATCACACTACATTTCAAAACTTTTGTTGGGTCTGCGCTTCCAAAAGCCCCGCTGGTTTAGAGACTTATTCCCGTTAACGAAGCAAGACGAACAGCAAGCGATCGATTTTACTTGCTAGCAAGGGAGGCTGGTTGGAACCAGGCTCTTGGAGCTGAACGCTCCTCACCTGTTTCCTAGCCAACTTCAAATAAACAGCCTTCCTTGCAGCCTTTTTATTGAATACAGTTACAGTTTACACGCGCACCACCCACTCTAACACCCCCTGTGGTGTGTCGGGCCCTTGTATGTGTGTGTATGCATGTGCGAGAATGTATGTGTGTGTGTAGGTGCCTGTGAGTGTGTGTGTTTGTGTTTGGGGGTGCATTTGTGTGACCTCCTGCTCACCAAAGGGTCATAAATGCAGGACGTTACTAAACAAGAAAACAGAACCTTCACATAGGATGTGCCTATAATAAAACACTACAGCCTCCCCCACCATTCAACAGGCTGGGGAGGGGGTCAGAAACAAAGGAATGTCTTTGATCATACAGTTTGAACCAAGACTTACAAATTTAAGTACAATAATGGCAACATTTAACAATTTGACTCCAACAACTTTATCTACATGTAAAGCAACACTGCCTCCTTTTTTATTCACCCTGTTCATTGTAAATAATTCGTATCCTTCCAGTCCCATTTCACTAACTTTCTCATTATCAAGCCATGTTTCTGATATTGCAATTATATTAAACTTTTTGAACTTACTTAAACATTCTGTAATTTTAGAAACATTTTATACAGGCTTCTACTATTGAAATGTATGACTGACAATGTATTTTCCATTTTAATATTCATATTGAATTGGTCGTCTGTATAGTACTCACAAGTGTTATTGTTGTTATTGTAGAAGTGGTTATCTGGGTCAGTGTTACTTTCAGGGCCATGCATGTTGGGCTCTGCATAGTTAAACGTTTTGAGGTTCGTTTTCTCAAAGTGTGTGGTAAAATAACCACCTCGGCAGTCCTTTTCATAATCAGTCTTCCTCTTCAATATCTCTGTGTTTCTAATAAAACCTTAATAACTTTGCTGAGCTTCACTTCAGCAGCACCAGGTAATGTTCACATGGTGTCATGGTTTTCTTCAGTTCTTGTTCTACTGCAGAATATTTTAAGGTTATCTGCTATAAAAAGCCAGGACAGGAAAATCTGCTTCATGTTTTTCTGTTTTATCCTCAGTTACTTTGACACAAAGACATCTGCTGTGATGCTCACACCTCTGATGAAGTCTCACAGTGTCAGCTTTGTTTCATACACAGATATAAAAATGTGGATATGTACTGATGATCACAATTATAATGTCTCTGACTGTCTGATTTCAAACTGAATCGGAGACTGAATTGAAAATCAGCATCAATCGATTATAGAAATCAGTGATGATACCCAGGCCTAGCTAGAGGTGTCTGGCTCGTTCCTGAAGTACCCTTGTAATAATGAAGGACTCAATGACCACATGATTGCAGTTTGTTAAGTGTTTTTTTATCTACAGCATAAAAACCTCACCCTGCCACATACCTCCTTCACCTAACTTAGGCCAGGGAGCTGTCCACCGTAGCCTCCCCACCCTCCTGCAAGTGGGAGAGGAAATCAGCCATGACCAGAGTGAAAGGGCACCTAAAGGTAATAACGAAGAGAGTCGACCGCCCAATATTATCCTATTATTATAGGATAGTGATCCCTGCCTAGTGCTGTATCTTTAACTACCTGCCATGTACTCAGTCCTTGTACCTGTCCCATCATTTAGACCTATACGGTTTTTATTGTTCATTAATTCTTCAATTACTGTTCCACTGCGATCATTATTAATACCCCATAATGAACTATATGCATTACAATTGCCACACCAAAATACTTTTCCATTTAAATGATGTCATGACCATGATCGTGTGTGTGTGTGTTTGACTCCTACCACCAGAGGATGCTTGTGGGTTTCTCTCTCTCTCTCCTCCCTCTCATGTGTGGACATGGGTGTGTCTTAATGGAGACCAGTGCCTGCTGAGTGGTTGGATTGAATTCATTCGTGTTCCAGGATTGGATAATTGGTTGAACAGCAAGTTCTTAACCACCAGATGACAGCCACTCCGCCCCTCTCTCCTGGCCACCACCCACATTTCACATATCTTGTTGCGTTCAATTTACCCTTATGTCACGGTCCTGGGTCTTATGACCCCGCGGTTTCAGTTTCTTGTGTTTTGTCATTTTGTATTATGGTTGGAGTCCACTTTGGTAGTTTGAAGTTTAGTCCTAGTCCCCAGGTTTTTATGTTTAGCTTTTGGTTGTTAGATCCTCCCCGTGTCTTTGCTCCTGTGCCTCCCTCTGTTTCCCTTCATGTTTTATTCGATGTTTTCCTCAGTCCGTTATGTCTGCACTCCCTCCGTGCTCTCTCCTCCTCCTCTCTGTGTCTCTGTGTTCTTCCTGTATTACGTTTAAGGTCTGCGTTTTGGGTCAGTATTTTCAGTTCTTCCCTGTCTTGTTAGGCGTAATTGTCCTCAGCTGTGCTTCCCATGTGTTCCCACGTCCCTCATTACCTTCTGTGTATTTATGTCGGAATCTCCCTCTGTTCCGTGTCGCGTCCTCCCTCATGGTCGTGTGCATTTCCTCGTGTCTTCCCTGTGCCTCAGCTTTAGTTTCTCCCAGTGTCGTTTTGTATCGCTCCTTGTGTTCCTGCTAAATAAAGCCGTGCCTTTTGAGTTTATCCCCGTGTGTCGTGAGTCGTGCGTTTGGGTCCTGCCTACACACAGCCGCTTCCTGACAGAACAACGCGACCATAACATGGACTCAGCAGACTCCGCCCTGGAGAGTGACTTCTCCGCATCCTCCGTTTGATAGAATGGACAAAACGCACAGTGGATACCAGGGTGATGACCATTGGAATAAATGCCATCCAGGCGATCTTTGAGGGAAATCCTCTCTATCGCCACTTCAGCCTGGCCAGCTGGAGGATTCGCAACCCGGCTGGTCTCCTCCCTCTTCCGAAAGAAAACGGCGTTCACGCCGCCGACACCTTTCTCCACAGTCGAATACCAGAACCTCAAAGCAGCCGGCTGTGGTGAGCGGTAAAGACACTTTTGCTGTTCCTCTTATGGTCAGTTCTGTGTACTCTGGACCGGGGCTTTGTGGGGAGACTGAAAAATACTGTTTTGCTCCTCCCGAGCCAGAGAAAACCTTCACAGACACAGTTCCCTGTTATTATAGTAATTCCGTCTACTTAGATGGTAAATGGTAAATGGCCTGTATTTGTATAGCGCTTTACTAGGACCCCAAAGCGCTTTAAACATCCAGTCATCCACCCATTCACACACACATTCACACACTGGTGATGAAGCTACATTGTAGCCACAGCCACCCTGGGGCGCACTGACAGAGACGAGGCTGCCGGACACTGGCGCCACCGGGCCCTCTGACCACCACCAGTAGGCAACGGGTGAAGTGTCTTGCCCAAGGACACAACGACCGAGACTTCCGATTACAAGGAGAACTCTTGAGCCACGATCGCCCCGCAAACTTAGATCTGGTAAACTCCAAATGTGTTAACCCTGAGTTTTGCCTCCCCACTGTAAACCTAGAAACTGAACATTCGAGGACTGTTTTTTCAGAGGCCACATCTTCCGGCCTTATAGATAATAAGGACTCCTTTCGTTCTACGCCTCCTGAGTCTAGTGAGATTTGTATGACTGTTTTTCACCTGCCCACTCTGAGCAGCAAATTAACCCTGTTAAGACTGTTTCCTCTGAGCCTGCCCCTCAGATTCCTTGTGCCCAAGTTCGCAGGACAGCTGCGGTCCAACACCCCCCTGCACCTGTCTCAGTTTCCCAGATGAGGGGGGTTGGGGCCCAGTTGGTCCCTGCTCCAGTTTCCGGGCTGGCTGAGGCTCTGCTGGTTCCTGCACCCATATCAGCTCCTCGGGTGGGGACAGCAGCTACCCAGTTGCTGCCAAAACCTGCACCGACCCCCGAGGTGAGGCCCGCCAGGACACAGCTAACCTTCCCACCCATACCCACTCCTTGGGTGGGAGTGGCTGAGGTCCAGCAGGTGCCTGCACCCTTCATCCTCATTGGAGGCTTAGGAGAACCAACACCACCACCTGTCCTACATCCACTCCAACCATCACTACAGCCTGCCATCTACTCAACCACCAACTCTCACCACGACCGCCACTACAGCCCCGCTACCTGTAGCTCAGTCTTCAGCCCCGCTACCTGTAGTTCAGCCATTAGCTCTGTCATCAGCAGCTCCGTTTGCACCTGAACCATTAGCTCAGTCACCCTCAGTTCAGTCCCCTGTAGCTGGTCAGAATCCCGGAGCAGTTCAGTGTCCTGGTCAGATAATGGGCCAGGGGTCCCAATACCCTCTGGCCCTGCATCAGCTCCTGCTGGAAGCTCGGGTGAGCCCATCCAGCACTTCACAGCTCCCACGCCACCACCTGCCTCATCCGCTAGGGGTTCTGGAGAGCCCGGCCAGCACTTCCTCGTGTCTGCTGGAAGATCCAAGGGGCCCGTTCAGCAACCGCCGTTGCCTGCAGCGCCTCCGCCTCTGGCTTCCATGCCGTCACCTACCTCATCTGGTCCTGACTCATCTGGTCCTGACTCATCTGGTCCTGTGGTTGCCACACCACTTCCTCGTCCATGCCTAGTATGGCCAGCTTTTCATCTCCTCAACATCACTGGCCACTTTCCTGGCCACTGACTGGGCATCATCGCCATCGTGGGTGGCCTCCGGACCTGCTTCGTCAGCATCGCCACCGCTGCCTTCAGCGTGGCCGGCCTCCAGACCAGCTCTGTCATTGCTGCCGCTGCCTTCTGCGCGGCCGGCCTCCGGATCTCCTTCGCCTGTGTCGCTGCCGCCCGCACGGTTAGCGTCTGGATTTCCTTCGCCTGCGTTGCCGCCGCTGCCTGCCAATCTTCTTTTAAGCAACCTGGATAAAGATATCAGACTAAGTTGGATGCTGTCATCGTCTTCTCTTAACAATCCTTTTGCAGACTACAGGGGTCCCTTCATCCGAACTGTTTTCTTTTAGAGTTCATTTACTATTCTGTGTCCCAAACTTTCATTCTCTCGACAGTTTCACTTCTTCTTCGACCTCTTTTATTAACTGCTTGAGTCCAATCATTCAAACCCATGTCATCATCTCCCGATCATTCAAATCCATGTCATCATCTTCCGCTACCTGAGTGGCCATTGCAGTCCAGTCACGAACCAGTTCGTGCTGAACTGCTGCCCGAGCCCTGTATTTTGTGGTCAAATTTTTTTTAAATTACTTCCTGTTTTATTTTAGCAGCATTTGTCTCTTGTGCTTTTTATTCAGTTTTAATTCTCCTTTGTCTCATTATCTTAACTCTGTTCACCTCTGCCCTATTTTTTCCCAAGCTGTGTGTCTGTTCCTGGTGACTTAATGTGTCTATGTAAATCCTCAGTCTACTTGTATTTGTTGCTTGGTCATACTGTTTTGTTGCCTGAGTTTTCTTCGTGTATCTCCTTGTTTGGCTTTATGAATTTTCTTTAGTCCTTAAGTGTTTTTTTAAAGGTTAACTTTGATCTTTAACTGTGTTCCATTAATGTGCATTTTAGGTCCACATTTTTAACTCAACACATAAAAATACATCATGTTAGCATGAAATAATATTGATTGCCCACATACTGTAAGTATAGAAGTTCCATATGAATACAGTGGACTTCCCAGCAGAGGCTCCTTCCGGTAACCTATCCCAACAGAGAATCTAGGAGGTTTGTTCCTCAGATGAACACAAACAACAGTCAGGCCCCTTTCACTTTGCAGGGAAAACGACCCTCTTGTCCACTGGGGGGGGGGAAACCCATAGTTACAGGCAGCATACTGGGGGCATACAAGTAAACTCACCCCCATCCACTGTCTTTCACTGCAAGTACAACTGCAGAGAGGCACAGATTCGATGTACATCTAGTCAGTACTTTTTACCCTCCAACTTAGACTTCTTCCCCAACAGACTGAATACATTACATGTTTATATAGCCAGTTTTTGTCACCGGGGTTCGGGTTATGTAATATGAGTGATGTTTACTTAGAAATATGAAAAATATGAATACTTCCATGATTGTGTGCTTTATATGGCCTCCGTGAACTCATACAAAATGATATTTGATGCATTAACACACTAGAAACAAGATAAATAGAAAAAGACTATATATTTTAAGGTAGTTAAGTACCTGAATTACAATGTTTTTTAAGGATGCAAGACGGTGTAGTTGTTAGCGCCTGTCTGGATTCTTTTTATGTACAGCTTGTTCTCACTGTGTTTTCTGATGCTGTGTTCTATCCAAGTATCCAAGCCATGTTCATTAGATCAGTTTGTGATTTTAAGATGGTTGTAAATAAAGATGTGAAGGTGAAAGCTAGAGCCCCTGTGTAATTTGACAAAAACTATACTTTCAGGGTTTCTCTACACTGTTGTGAAGCAACCCAGATGTTATTTAAGCTTTAAAATGGACTTTAGATTGTAGTAGTGCTTGGCAGTCCAATATCACAGAATTGATATGGAAATCTGAGCTCATTCCAGGAGGGTGAGATTGACATCGATGACAGAAGAACTTCCAATATTTGTCTGTCTTTGCTCAAAAGCTTGCAGAATGATCCATCTCTTTCTACTGCACGTTAAGCAAAGTGATATGCAAATCTCTTGGCACTAATGTGAACTGCAACCAGGCATTATAGACTTGTTTTTCACATTTTTCCATACACCCCCTTCACTGTTCAGTGCCCCAACCATGCAAATACTGGGCCAGTGGAAATTCTAACTCATTTGTGGACTGCCTGAACCGCCCAGCAGACCATGAAATGAGTTCATTTCACCAAAGTGAAATGCAAATGGATAGTGCTACAATAATATCGCACATGTCATAATCAGTTATGCATTTTGAAAAGGGAGGAAAGGTGTCGCTTATGTCACTTCCTCTCTATTGTTGCCCATTTGAATGGACGTTGTCTTCCAAGACAAATGCATGAAAAGGTTTGGCGACATAAACACATATTGTGCTCAGTTCTTCCTCGCTGACTTTACATGGATTTTCATTTTGCTATCAAAGGCTAATGTGTAATTGCTTCACTTTGCTTGTTCCACTCATTTCCTCTGTTCTAGTCCATTCAATATCGTACATAAAAATTTGTGATACTTTCTAACACACAGCCCATCATTGCCAGTGACTGCTGGGCTGTTTAATTTAGTCCATTTGACAATGAAATCCTTCTTTCTAACATCAGACAAGTGAACAAACTGAGGATTTGATTGATGGGATGTCACTTGTGTGAACTTTAACATGGAATAAAAGCCATATATGTCCCATCCTGCTCACAGAGGAATATGAAATGTACCTAATTATTTTCACAGTGCAATAACCAATTACTTGTAAATGAATTAGAATAGAATAGAATAGAATAGAATAGAATAGAATTCAACTTTATTGTCATTGCACATGCACAGGTACAGGGCAACGAAATGCAGTTTGCATCCATCCAGAAGTGCTTAGTGATATAGATATATTACAATATATATTAGCAATAATATAGATATGTAAGTATATTACAGAAATGGGTCTATTATGTTATAATGTACACGGTATGAAGTATGTTGTGAATATTCTATAACTATAAGTATGTACAGGCTGTAGTGAGTACGAGCTATGTACAGGATATGGACAGGATATAAATATGAAAAACTATACAGAATATGAAATAAATAACTTTACAGGAATCTGAGATATACAGCTATACAGAAATGGGAACTATGCAAGTGGGTGGGGCCAGGTTTCACAATGAACTCACCCAAAACCCTGGCTGATTGTGACCCACACCCAGTTTCACACCTTGGCTCAGGCGATTAGAGGATCATCAGGGGGTCCTTTTGTTCCTCTGTGGGGGGGAACTCCCACTAGGTTTATATCTGGGACTCTCCACCATTTGACTTTAGAACTGAAGCTTCTCGGATGAGAGGTGAAACGTCTTCAAGCAACTTAAAGAAGTCCAGACGCTTTTCTTTGCAAGCTCCTTTGACTACGATGACCTGGATGACTGAGAACCTTCACAGTTCTATTTCGATAGTTATGCACTCCATTATGTTATCCAGTGCTAGTGACAGTTCACTGATGATTCTACATTTGTAATTATTATCAGTATACAAGGCAACACTCCCTCCCCCTTTTTTTTTTAATTCTATTGATGTAATACATGTCATAGCCACCAATCTTCACTAAGTTTTGATCCCCATCTAACCAAGTCTCTCAAACTGCAATGACAGTGAATTTCCTAGAAAACTGTGCCAGACAGTCCAGGATTTTTGAATGATTTGAATTGAGGCTTCTACTATTAAAATGTATGATTGCTATTACATTATCCATTATTATATTTCTATACATTATACAAACTGCTCATTTGTATAATACTCACATTTCTGATCATGCTTATGGGTATAGAAATTGTTTTCATGGTCTGTGATCAGCATACTCAAAGAGTTTCAGTCCCAAATCCTTATATACAACGTTCACATATGGGTAAGGTTCATTTTCACCTTACTAAGAAAAGTGATTATTATCACAGTTTTGTCATGTCATATGATTTATTCCTATAGTTAGTGTCTCGGTTTTTAACATTTAATTAATTACTATATATCCAGTTCTGAAAGTTCTTTAATGACCACACCTTTTTGTTCTTCTGGTGTTCCTTTGAGCTTGATGAAGACTTTGCCGTTTAGGAGATTGAATCTCATTTTGTCTTCTCAGTATCCGTGCTTGTTGTGCTATGTCAGCATTTTTCTTTGTCAAATGCTCGTTTATGTAGACATTGGTTCCTCTCAGCTTGTCTTAGCAGCTCCTTTTTTGATTTTCTATTCACGAAGCGTATTATTATAGATGGTTTTCCACTATTATTTTTTTCGAGGCAGAGGATGGCAAGCTTCAGTATCTTTACTATTAATGGTAATTCCCTTGCCACTAAAGAAATTGACAATTTGTTGCTCCAAAGTGGGCTCACTGGCTTCCTCTGCCACTACAGCTCTGGCATACGTTCTGTGTTTGGTCTCCAATCCACTTACTATTAAGTCATTCATACGGGTACACTGCTCTAGATCTGCCACTCAGGACTCAAGTAGGGCTATTTTTTTTTTACCTTTTCTTCATTTAGTTTTTGCAGGTCTTTAATCTGTCCCATCATATCCAAAAGTAATTTCTGTTGTTTGGAGATATTAAAAAGCTCTCCTGACATGTAATTTAGAGATTTCTTAATCTCCTCCATCTCATCCTCAGAGACTGCACCTTTTTTGGTGGCATTTTGTAGGCGGCTCAAATAAGATGCAAACACACCTGTTTAGTTGTTGATGCCTGCTGGTGGATCCTGGGCCTGGTGGCTGCTGGAGGATCCTGGGCCTGGTGGCTGCTGGAGGATCCTGGGCCTGGTGGCTGCTGGTGGAGCCTGGGCCTGGTGGCTGCTGGTGGATCCTGGGCCTGGTGGCTGCTGGTGGATCCTGGGCCTGGTGGCTGCTGGAGGAGCCTGGGCCTGGTGGCTGCTGGAGGATCCTGGGCCTGGTGGCTGCTGGCGTAGCCTGGGCCTGGTGGCTGCTGGTGGATCCTGGGCCTGGTGGCTGCTGGTGGATCCTGGGCCTGGTGGCTGCTGGCGTAGCCTGGGCCTGGTGGCTGCTGGAGGATCCTGGGCCTGGTGGCTGCTGGAGGATCCTGGGCCTGGTGACTGCTGGCGTAGCCTGGGCCTGGTGGCTGCTGGAGGATCCTGGGCCTGGTGGCTGCTGGTGGATCCTGGGCCTGGTGGCTGCTGGCGTAGCCTGGGCCTGGTGGCTGCTGGAGGATCCTGGGCCTGGTGGCTGCTGGAGGAGCCTGGGCCTGGTGGCTGCTGGAGGATCCTGGGCCTGGTGGCTGCTGGTGGATCCTGGGCCTGGTGGCTGCTGGAGGATCCTGGGCCTGGTGGCTGCTGGAGGATCCTGGGCCTGGTGGCTGCTGGTGGATCCTGGGCCTGGTGACTGCTGGCGTAGCCTGGGCCTGGTGGCTGCTGGAGGATCCTGGGCCTGGTGGCTGCTGGAGGATCCTGGGCCTGGTGGCTGCTGGTGGATCCTGGGCCTGGTGGCTACTGGTGGATCCTGGGCCTGGTGGCTACTGGTGGATCCTGGGCCTGGTGGCTGCTGGAGGAGCCTGGGCCTGGTGGCTGCTGGAGGATCCTGGGCCTGGTGGCTGCTGGAGGAGCCTGGGCCTGGTGGCTGCTGGAGGATCCTGGGCCTGGTGGCTGCTGGCGTAGCCTGGGCCTGGTGGCTGCTGGTGGATCCTGGGCCTGGTGGCTGCTGGCGTAGCCTGGGCCTGGTGACTGCTGGCGTAGCCTGGGCCTGGTGGCTGCTGGAGGATCCTGGGCCTGGTGGCTGCTGGTGGATCCTGGGCCTGGTGGCTGCTGGCGTAGCCTGGGCCTGGTGGCTGCTGGCGTAGCCTGGGCCTGGTGGCTGCTGGCGTAGCCTGGGCCTGGTGGCTGTTGGAGGATCCTGGGCCTGGTGGCTGCTGGCGTAGCCTGGGCCTGGTGGCTGCTGGCGTAGCCTGGGCCTGGTGGCTGCTGGAGGATCTTGGGCCTGGTGGCTGCTGGAGGATCCTGGGCCTGGTGGCTGCTGGTGGATCCTGGGCCTGGTGACTGCTGGTGGATCCTGGGCCTGGTGGTTGCTAGAGGAGCCTGGACTTGATGTCCAAAATGTGTGCGTTGTGATGAAGAGACATCTACTGAAGCAGAGCCGGAGCCAGGCAGTGAATTGGCCGCTGTGAGCCACGTGTATTTTAACTCTCCTTCTGCGCTCTGCACATCTCAGATAAATCACTGCAGTCATTTTACAGACAGATAAGAGAGCCCAGACTGGATTTGACTTACTAGCTGACCGTTCAAATAGCTTTTCTCAGTTTAGTGCTTGTTGTTCAGCTGCATATCATCACCTCTTAATGATGTGAAATAAGAGGCCTCTACAGAGCAGACCCCCATCTCTGTCTGGGAAACTATCTTAGTGAAAGTCAGTGATGCGTTTTGTCCTTTCAGAAAATTTATCACAAAAGATTTTTAGATTTTTACATTACTGTGAAAATATGCACCACCACATGTTACTCAAACTGGTGTTAATAAATCTGCAAAGTTTGTGACATCATGTTGAGTTTAGAGCAGAGTGTAACTTATGTAGAGGTAATTTTTACTTGATGGAATGATCTAACAAGACAGAACAGTTTAATTTATTTATGTCCGCTCAGTCCACAAACAGTTTTCAGAACAGAAAACTCAGACATCAGATCATCCATCTTGGGGCAACTGTGAGAGCGTGTTCTGTCCCCTTGAAACAAACTGTAGGTTTCAACAGAAAAAAAAATTGAATATCAAGTTGGAAAACCTTAAATGTTAAATCGGCTGCATTTTTAGGTAGTATTCTACTGTCCCGTTTTTGGGAAGGCACGATGGGGTTGCTTGTTTCCCAAGACCCATCTCAGCCCCCATAAAACGCAGTTCAAACAGCTAATAAGTTACACACCCATGCACATCCATCAAGTTCAAACTGGTCTAATACATTTTAATTTAGCTTGAAAAAAGTACCTCTAAAGTACAAGGACAGGACTGAAAATAATTTAAAAAACTGCCAGTGCCCAAAGAAACACCTTCATAAAACCTGCAGAGCCTCTTTTATGCAAAATATAGACAAATTATGAGTTGCTCAAGACTTTTGCACAGTATAAGAGTTTAAAGAAATCTAAAGAATAATTCAAAATATTATGTTGCAACCTCAATATTTTGATTATAGAAAGTAGAAAAATGAAGGACATGCTGATAATTCAAACAGAGGTCTGAACAATCCCGCAAACCATAGGCTAAATGAAAAATTAAAGCTCCAGCGGTCAGGTTTGGGATCTATGAGGAAGCTATGAGGAGCTCAGCGGCTGACTGTCATCTGGCTGACCTCCAGCCAAAAGCTGCAAGACGGCCATAGGGGTAGATGTAGCTATACAAAGTGATAGTAACATCAATAACACAAGAAGTTAAGAAGTACCAAGATCTGAGGACCTGGAGAAGATGTGAAAGGTGAAGATAATGGTCCTCGTAGTAATCTAAGCATTCAGAACAGTGACCCCCAGACTGTGCGACTGGTTCCAGCAGATCCCATTAATGGCATCAGACATCTCTGCTCAAAACAGCACAGTCCTGGTATTAGCAAGCTCCCTGGACCAAAGCTTGAATGACAAAGACTGAATGAAGGGGCAGTGGACATTTATTTTTTTATCTCACATAAAAAATTGTCACACACCCCAGACATAGGGATGATTTCTAATCACAATTTGATTGAACAAATTATTTTACTGCTACAATATAATCTCCAGCATTAACATTGCATTAACAATATAACAGAGAGCTTTAAGATGTTTAAACATACAGGCACCATATTAACCTTTATTCCAGGTGCAATTATAACTATTTTTATACACACCCTGCAGTTTGTGCCTTTTAAAGAGTTGAAGCTCAGTCAGTTAATTGAAGGTCAGAAGCTTCGTCCGGCGCCATGTCCAGACTATGACCATCTATTGTGTAAGTGACTTAGAGCTATGGAAGGATTGCCTACACGCTTACAAAACATACATGCCATGTTATTCATTATTATCTTTTATTCGTTTATATCCTTTTTATTAAGCTTTGAGTAGTGGCATTTGATTAAAGCATTTATTCAATATATTCCGTATATAGTTTCAGTTAGGTTGTTACACATATGAGAGTGGCTTCTGTCTGGTAAGAGGTTATGAGTTTAGTTGGCGAGGTGAGACAGAGTGCATTTGAGGTCGAGACACACACACAATAGGTAGACTCATATTCTAGGTAAGAGTTCAGACATATTTTGCAAGCTTGTAGCTGCATTTTGTGCCTGCATAAGTGACAGTTTGTTGCAGGACGTGCGTCTGATGTTCCAGAGATAAGCGAGAGCAAGACGAGCTACAGGAAGCAGCTGGCGTGGAGACGGAGAAAATCTTCTTTTCAAATGTGTCAGAAGTCGTTAACAGAACGTTTGTGGTTTTGAAACTTATGCATGTATTGTATCTGCTTGACGCAAGAGGGGGCGTAATAATACCCTGATGCTATAAAACAACTGCTTGTGTATTGTTAGGAGGAGATCGAAGCTGATTGTTTGACAGCGTTCATCTCCCCACGCGTGTGTTCAT
Organism: Rhamphochromis sp. 'chilingali'; assembly: GCF_963969265.1. Taxonomy (NCBI): domain Eukaryota; kingdom Metazoa; phylum Chordata; class Actinopteri; order Cichliformes; family Cichlidae; genus Rhamphochromis; species Rhamphochromis sp. 'chilingali'. The sequence goes on along the minus strand of NC_137931.1, from coordinate 988,732 downwards.
TAAAATCATTGTTTGACCCAACCCCTCTGGACCAGTGTTGCTTTGTATCCCTCCTCAATATCTGAAACCGTAACAATCGTCATTGTTGTCATCTGAGGAGGCAGCAGTCTCATTTTGTACAGAATAAATGTCTCTTGACCCATGAAGGCCTCTTTTTTGTGAATGTGCACAGAGTCTAAGGCAGAACGCTGGTCTTTACAGTGAAAGTTGATAAGACTGTTGTGATTTGCATTCTCTAGCTGTGGTTTAAAGTTCGGATGATTTAGACTGGAACACTGGGCTTCGTTCACTGATAGTGTACCCCTCTGAGGACTGAGGACTGTTTGAAAAACGGAGACACTATTAAACGTCCCATTATTGAAAAAGGTTAGTATTTCAAGAAAAATGGCTGTTCATAGAAGTCAGTCAAGTGTTTGACCTTAGCAACTATGTTGGATCAGTGCCTATAATATCAGAGGATGTTGTTTTTAACATATACATGAATCTGAACTGGGAGAGGGCCCAACCCTCATTTTAGTGAAATAGTTTTGTTAACAAGGAAATTGATTAACAGCTTCATGTGGGTCCTACAATAGACACAGAATATTTGTTTGGCCTATGTTTAACTTTGTCTCTTAGAGTATGCCAGTGATTTTTTAAATAATGTTCTCCAGTCTCAGTTTCTCTTATTGATGAATCTTTCAGCAGTCTTTGCACATTTTTGGTTGTGTGCAAAGACTTATGGGCTCAAAATGTGGTCATAAATATTTTGTACTTGTAAAAAACATTTGTGTGTGGACTTAGAAAAAAACCCCCTGCAAGTTACAAGTACGGATTTTGACCCTATTTTTCTTCCTTTCATCTGATTGGTCAATGTCATGTCAATCACAAATGTAACAATCCAATCAGAGAACAGATGGGTTTGGCTGTCGGAGGGGCGCTTTTTTGAACTGCAGGTCCTTGAAGGGAATAAATGCCCTTTTACATACCAACCCAGCGTTTTCCTTCATCACCACGAAGGAAAACAGTCTGTGGTCGTCCGAGTTTGGTGATTTTTGTGTCACAGGTCTACGTGTTTAATACAGGGACTTCCACAGCCTTTTCAACAGCGCTGCGGACCGCGGGGTGGGGGCGGGCAGTGTTTTGGAAATGACAGTCTTCATTACAAAGCTTTCTTCGTTATGAATTAGCATGAATTAGCATGTAGCCCTGACCCCCATCGTAAGCAAATGCTTCGAGAAGCTGGTCAGGGACTTCATCTGCTCTGCACTACCCGACTCACTGGACCCTCTACAGTCCGCATACCGCCACAACAGGTCCACTGATGATGCCATAGCCCTGACACTACACACTGCCCTGTCACACCTGGAGAAGAGAGACACGTATGTGAGGATGCTGTTTGTAGATTACAGCTCAGCATTCAATACCATCGTTCCCTCGAAGCTGGACAGGAAACTGCAGGATCTAGGACTGAGCAGCTCCCTCTGCAGCTGGATCCTTAGCTTCCTGTCTGACAGACGCCAAGTGGTCAGACTGGGCAGCATCACCTCATCCCCCATCACACTGAACACTGGTGCTCCACAGGGGTGTGTACTGAGCCCTCTCCTGTACTCACTCTACACCTACGACTGCACAGCCACTAACAACTCCAACATCATTGTGAAGTTTGCGGACGACACTACAGTGGTGGGTCTTATCACCAATGGTGATGAGACGGCTTACAGGGAGGAGGTCAGCGCCCTGACCCACTGGTGTCAAGACAACCATCTCACCCTCAACGTCGCAAAGACAAAGGAGTTGATAGTGGACTTCTGGAGGTGCAGAGAAGTACACACCCCCATCACCATCAACGGCGCTGCTGTGGAGAGAGTGAGCAGCTTCCGGTTCCTTGGAGTACATCTGGCTGAGGATCTTACGTGGTCAGTACACACAAACAAAACAGTGAAGAAGGCGCAGCAGCGCCTCTTCTTTCTCAGGAGACTGAAAAGATTCGGCATGAGCCCCCGCATCCTCAGGACCTTCTATCACTGTGCCATTGAGAGCATCCTCACTGGATGCATCACCACCTGGTATGGCAACAGCACCGCCTACAACCGCAAAGCTCTCCAGCGAGTAGTGCGGTGCTCTGAACGGATAATTGGAGGTGAGCTTCCCTCCCTCCAAGACATCTACAGGAAGCGGTGCCTGAGGAAAGCGGGGAGGATCATCAAGGACTCCAGTCACCCCAGCCATAAACTGTTCAGACTACTTCCATCAGGAAGGAGGTTCTGCAGCATCCGGTCCCGTACCAGCAGACTGAGAGACAGCTTCTTCCACCAGGCCATCAGACTGCTGAACACGTCATAGACACCTCAGCTTCACTACTGGAACTTTAACATTATGCACTCCATACTGTACAGTAACGCCACTGTTTTGCACATATTCAACTCTGTATATTTTTATATATTTTATTTATTGTTTACTCTATTTAATTTGTAAAATATGTGTACACACACACACACACACGTAGAAAAATATTTAGTATACACATCCAGAAATGCATATACTATTATATATTGTACATATATTTATTAGTTTCAGATGTAGCCATTCTTGTATTTTGCTTGTTTACGTTATTGTATTTTGCACAACTCTGTTGCTTGTGAAGCTCGCACACAAGAATTTCACTCACATGTGCTGTACCAGTGTACCTGCACATGTGATGTGACAATAAAAGTGATTTGATTTGATTTTACATGTTTTTATTGAACATTTGAAGAACCAGCAAAAAAAACAAACTCTTGTAGAGGACATAAAGTCAGAGATAGAAAAGACAAGGAGCAGGTGCATCTAGTACAGGCAGAGCTGCTGCAAAAACCCACAGATCCCAGCAGCCAACAACAAATTCTGGATCCTTTGCTTTTAGTTAGCAGTTAGCATTAGCAGCACATCCTGCATCCGATGTGAAAGGACTTTTATGCTGCGCGCTGTGACTCACAGCAATGGTCCCGGGTCAGCCCTGACTTTGTGTTAAACTTATCCTAAAGTAATAATAGTATTTCTAACCACTGATATACCACAACTTTGATTGTGACCTACACCCATTTTCACACCTTGGCTCAGGCGATTAAGTAGAGGATGAACCCTCTTTGGGGGTGGGCACTCCCACAGGGCTTAAAATCTGGTACTCTCTACCAATTGCTCTTAGAACTGAAGAAGCTTCTCGGATGAACACTTAAAGAAATCCAGACACTTTTATTTCCAAGTTCCTTAGACAGCACTCAAGTAAATAAAATAGTAACCCGTTATCTATGCCCCAAAATTGATTCTGTATAGATGAATGTAGTGGGAGAAACGTTTCGTCCCTCATCCAAGTGACTTCTTCAGTCTCAGCTGACTGCAGGTTTCCACAAATCTTATAAACAGTACAAGGTCGGGGAAACCTTATCTATGTTAATCTTTAATCTTGAACACACGTACGAATTGTGTGAGACAATAGCACCTGCTTCACAGCAGGGAGAATTGACCCACATTGTTAAAGAGCGTTCATATAATTTCAAGATCTTGTTTTAAAACTGATCAGTTCATTTACAAAAAATGTCACAACAAGAAAGCAGAGGACCAGGCTTGGACTTGGATATGTCTTCTGGAGTGCTGCCATAGCCCCATAGCTGACTGTCTGTTATCTGCTGCACTGCACATCATGTCAGTGCAAAGTACCCCTTTAGATAGGCACTATCTACAACAAGCACTTGGTTGAAGTGATAAAGCTCCTTGCTGCTCCATTTTCCCAGATAGGAAACATTATTTGTGTCTAAATGGACTTTTTAACTTTTTCTTCCACAGGAAAATGAAAAATGTGCTTTCTCCTCAATAACCTTGTCCTGTTGGGAAGCAAAAAATTAAACTGCTGCACCCGACAACACAAAAAATTGCATTAAAATGGCATTAGCTAATACTTTGTAGTTATGAACCTTGTTTCAACAGCAGTTTTTTGTGAAAAGGTTGTCATAAAGTGCACATGCTCTACACTAAACAGCACACAGACACAGTGAAAGACTGGATCCACAGGACATGGAGTGTTTGTCTGTTTTAAACCGTTCATTTAAAACTCCATCATCACATATGTCTGGAGCTGGCCATCTGGTCAGGGTCTGGGCTGGTGGGCCTCCCCGCTGCTATGGGTCTGCTTTTTCCACCTCAGAGTAAAGGGGACCATCTCCTGGGCCTGGGGGTAGATTCCCCTTCAAGGGCTGCTGTAGAGTCTGTTTGAGCAGTGTGAGTGTGTGTAATGTGCTCAGTACTGTGTGTTTCCATGTTGAGTGAGTGCTGAGTATTTGCATATGTGTGCATGAGGGTGGGAATGCACGTTTGTGTCTGTGTGTGCCTGTTTGTTTTTCCACTTGATAAAAGTCAACGTGAGGGTTCCTGATGGTTAGAGACAAATGCAATCGCATGGCAGGATGCTGTAAACGGACCAAGCTTCAGTCAGGAGAACAACTGAGACAGGGTTCATACGCCTTTTTCAGGGTCAAATTCAAGCATTTTTTAAGCACTTTCAAGGTCCCTTTTCAAACTTTTCCAGCACAGGCCTCAGTGTGAGCTTGAAGACATTTATAATGTTTAAGTAGTTTAATGTGTCGGTGCTGACGATAAACACAGTTTGAATGAAAGCCGGGAAACTTTGGTAGCACAGAAACAAGTGGCTATTCTTTGTGACCATATGGATCAGTCATATTACCATTATTTCACCCAAAGGCACCAAGTTAATACTCAAAAAAGCTGCAGGAATACACACAAATATAAACAGTACTTTTAGCCTTTAACCCTCTGGGGTCCAGGGTATAACTGGCCGTTTTTGACTACTGGCCTCATATTTCACCTTTAAAACCTGTTTGTCTCATTTTGACAAACTGTATCAGCACAATTTATCTAAATTCAGACAAAATTTAAAATATCAGTAGAAAGTGATATTTTTGACTGTACAAATAGACTTTCCAACAAGGGGAAATAACACACTGGACTTTGTTTACACCACCCAGAGAGGAGCTTACAAAGCTTTTCCCCTCCCCTACCTCGGCGCCTCAGACCATATCACTGTCATGCTAATGCCTGCTTACAGACCGCTCGTTAAAGTGACCAAACCGGTTCGTAAGCGGATACAAGTGTGGCCAGAGGGGTCTTCAGAGGCTCTACAGGACTGCTTTAATACTACAGACTGGAACATGTTTAAGCAGGCTGCCACCTATAACAACACCACTGACCTCCAGGAGTACGCAGAGACTGTTACTGCCTACATCAACAAGTGTATTGAGGATGTAACAGTCACGAAAACCATAACTGTCCGGGCCAATCAAAAACCATGGATGACAGGAGAGGTCTACAGGCTGCTGAAAGCTCGGAATGTTGCCTTCAGAGATGGAGACGAGGCGAGCCTGAGGACAGCTAGGGCCAACCTTTCCCGTGGCATCAGAGAGGCTAAGAGACAGTACTCCAGGAAAATATCCCATCACTTCAAAGACAGCAGAGACTCACGGAGCCTGTGGCGGGGCATTCAGACCATCACAGATTACAAGCCCCCACCACAGACCTGTGATAGCACTATCCCCCTGCTGAACGAGCTGAACACTTTCTTTGCTCGCTTTGAAGTCCAAAACAGCACCACTGCACAGAAGACCCCACCCCCTCCTGGTGACCAGGTGATGACTCTGTCCCCGGACAGCGTGAGGAGATCCCTCAGCAGGATCAATGCACGTAAAGCTCCGGGTCCTGACAACATTCCTGGTCGTGTACTGAGAGACTGTGCAGTGGAACTCACTGATGTCTTCACAGACATCTTCAACATATCACTCATCCAGGCTGTCGTCCCCACATGTTTTAAAGCCACCACAATCATTCCGGTTCCAAAAAAGTCATCTCCCTCCTACTTTAATGACTACCGTCCTGTTGCACTTACTCCCATCCTGATGAAGTGCTTCGAACGACTAGTCATGCAACACATCAAGACTGTCCTGCCCCCCTCCCTGGATCCCTTCTAGTTTGCGTATCGGCCCAACCGCTCAACCGATGATGCCATCTCCACTGCACTCCACTCGGCACTCACACACCTGGACAAAAAAGACTCATATGTTCGAATGCTGTTCATAGACTTCAGTTCAGCATTCAACACTATAATCCCCCAACAGCTCACTCAAAAACTGGTCCAGCTGGGGCTCAACACCTCACTGTGCAACTGGCTGTTGGATTTCCTCACCGGAAGACCTCAAGCAGTACGGGTGGGCAGTAATACATCCAGCACCATCATTTTAAACACGGGGGCCCCACAGGGATGTGTGCTGAGCCCCCTCCTCTTCACTCTGCTGACCCATGACTGCACTCCATCATACAGCTCCAACCTCTTCATCAAGTTTGCGGACGACACAACGGTGGTGGGTCTCATTAGCAACAGGGATGAGACCGACTACAGAAGTGAGGTGAGACGCCTGGCCACGTGGTGTGCTGACAACAATCTCTCTCTGAATGTGGAGAAGACGAAGGAGATTGTCGTGGACTTCAGGAGAATGCACACCCAACATGCTCCTCTGACCATTGACGGAGCGTCTGTGGAGAGAGTGAGCAGCACCAAGTTCTTGGGTGTGCACATCACAGAGGATCTCTCCTGGACGTACAACACCACAGCACTGGCCAAGAAATCACAGCAGCGTCTCTTCTTTCTCTGCAAACTAAGAAGAGCAGGAGCACCAGCCCCCATCATGCACACTTTCTACAGAGGCACCATCGAGAGCATCCTGTCGAGCTGCATCACTGTGTGGTTTGGAGCCTGCAATGCGTCCTGTCATAGAACCCTCCAACGCATAGTGAGAGCTGCAGAGAGGGTCATTGGTGTCTCTCTCCCCTCCCTCCAGGACATTGACAGCACCCGTCTCACTAAAAAAGCCCTTTGCATAGCGGCTGATCCCACGCACCCAATGCAAAGCTTCTTCAAGCTGCTGCCGTCGGGGAGGAGACTGCGGAGTCTCCAGGCCAGGACCAGCAGGCTGAAGGACAGCTTCATCCATCAGGCTGTCAGGAAGCTTAACTCCCTCCCGATTCTGCCCCCTCTCCCCTCTCTCCTCCACGGTCTCACTGAACTCTGTCACACACACACACACACACACACACACACACACACACACACACACACACACACACACACACACACACACACACACTCTCTGACTCACTCACTGGCCTGCACCAGTTACCAGTCACTTTGTGGAGCATTGGACTGCCATTACCTCATAAGACTTTGTTGTTACACTTTCTCTTACCGTACATTACTAAATCTCCATTTGCACTATTTGCCTATTTGCACTACTCTGCCTGGTTTACACTCAATGTCACTTACCCATTATATTGTATATTGTATAGCTTTCTTGTTATATGTAAAATTGTATTTATTTAAATTTTTACTTTTTAATTATTTTACTTGCATTTTTAATCACTTTTATATTTAAATATATTTAAATGTTCATTTGCTATTTATCTAGGGATTGAGAGTAACGCAATTTCTATTCTCTGTATGTCCTGTACATGTGGCAGAATCGACAAATAAAGTTGACTTTGACTTTGACTTTGAAACCACAGGCACGTTTAACGAATCATTTTCATAACTTGAAATGCAAATAGAAATTGTACATTTTTAAAAAATATGCACAAGTTTTGCAAACAACAAAGTTATTTGGTACTATTTACCTAAAAATGCAGCCAAGGCTCAGACGTTTTTCATATAACCATTTAAACAGAACAATCAGATGTTCTGCGTCAAATAAGAAGACACAAAAATGATTTATGCAACTCCAAAAATAGTTTGTGTCACTATAACAGATGAGAACAGTACAGGGATAAACCTGCAGGTCTGACAGCAGCTGTGTCAGCGTTTACACTGCAACCTGCCTTTGGTGGCTTTAAGGCAGCAACTGTGACCATCACTAGTGGAACTGACACACAAAACAAAGACAGCACACTAACTACACAAGACAGCACACTAACTTGAGACTCCAAACACGGCAAACGTCACAAACCTCTCACGTATCAAAACTCTCTCTCTCTTTCGCTCACTCCTAAAACTTCCCTCTCTTCGCAAACGACCAGATGTCACATGTTGCCATATCATTTTTTGATTGGTCCACACGGTACATTTTTCCACCAATAGGGAAAGTGCTTTTTCTTTTTTCACTCACAATCAAAGCATGTTTGTTGGCGCTCTCCTTAGAGAACACAGTTTTTACCGTTTCTTCCCGGAGTAAACGCCACTGTTGTATTCAGAAAAAAAACATCGGTTTTACGTGGCCTATCAACACAATTTAAACACTGGTACATAGTTTGAAGTCCGCTCGTTCGACCCAAGTTGAAATGGAGACTCTGGGTCTGTCGACCCCAGAGGGTTAACCAGAAAGGCTTAAGTTGGCTAGTTATGTATCGGGCTAATGTTTAAAGCTTTCACTGGAGTAAATTAACTCATATCACTGCTAAGTAATGTTAGCTAAGTTCACAGCATATTCCATAACAGCACTGCCATACTGCATCACACTCAGTGCATTTCAATCATTTCTCCAGCGAGTTTGATAGTTAGAAAAATAATAATCATAATTTTAAAAAAATAGCGTGTGTAACGTACACGTACTGGAAAATATTTACTAGCACTCACCTATCATGACTGGAGAGCGCAAACTCCGCCATTGTTGTTTTCCATCAAACACTCATTAAAACAGCGACCTACAGGTATGTTAGCGCACTCATCCCCGACTGTCCGAGGGCGAGACACTTCACCCGTTGTCTACTGGTGGTGGTCAGAGGGCCCGGTGGCGCCAGTGTCCGGCAGCCTCGCCTCTGTCAGTGCGCCCCAGGGTGGCTGTGGCTACAATGTAGCTGCCATCACCAGTGTGTGAATGTGTGTGTGAATGGGTGGATGACTGGATATGTAAAGTGCTTTGGGGTCCTTAGGGACTAGTAAAGCGCTACATAAATACAGGCCATTCACCATTATTTCTCTATCTGAGAAGAAAACTATTCAATCAGTTATTTGTGGTGAATGAAATACAGTTACACTTTCAAGCACTTTTAAGCACCACATCTGAAATTCAAGCACTTTTCAAACCTTGAAAAGACAACATTAAAATTCAAGCATTTTCAAGGATTTCAAGCACCCGTACGAACCCTGCTGAGATAATCCATCCACAATACGAGGTTAGTCTTTAATATACTGCTGCATGGGCTGGTCTGTAGTTACACTGTAAGAAGCCGACAGTGATCACTGCCTGTTTTTAGGGGCTTTTTCAGATTAAATAGAACAAGATACAAAGCACTAAAGCATGTTAAATACACAACAGCCTTGTTAAACACAGAGTAGTTTGGGCCCGGAAGAAGGGTTCATACGTCATCACTTAAAGACTTGATATATATGCTAGGGTAAAAAAAGAAAACTTCTGGCCAATTTGGGCCCAAAAATGTGTGGGTTGTTTTTTTGGTTTTTTTTTCAAGTATTAAAAAAAATAAAGCAAGGAAAAAATAAATAAAATTCATCTTTAAGTTACCAAACCATAATGTTCTGCGTTCATTTTAATTCCATTATATAGGATTTTTAGTTTTGTGGTTTCTGGTGTTTTTTACTTTGAAATGTTTCCCCCTATATCTAGCAAAATCAGACTTCCATTCTGAAGTGGAGTTACGTAAGAAAACATGCCGTGTGCAAATCAGAGGCATGGCAAATGTAACTGTGTTCTTCTGTTTACTATCACACACCCACATAAATACTGTGACTGCTATTGCTTTTGAACATTTGGTAGGAACTGTTGATACATTTGTTCTCTCTCCTCTGCATTCGCTCTTAAAAAGCAATTTTGAAGTTGAGCAAAAGACCCACAGGCTGAAAATGACTTCCACTCCAGCTCCGATACTTCACACTGTTTTTATTTTTGTTTTTTACCCAGTTCTTTCTCTGAATGTCCAATGATCCTTTTTCTTTGGCTTTTTTTCTACCCTTGCTGTGTTGTGGGATACGTATTAAGTCAAATTCAGCCGTAGTTGTTACATTTTGTATGGTGATGCACTGTGCTGACAGTGTTGGGCAGGGTTTTTTCCCTCATCTTCTTTTCTCTCTCTTTCGTAGGCAGTTTTGTAGCGCTTCGCTATCGAGAAAAAGCAGATACTGAAGCAGGCACTCTCGAAATTTGTAAAGGCATGCCTATTCAAATATGAGTTAGTGGTATTTTCTAGCAGGATCGTAAAGACCTGGGGCCCGTTCTTCGTACCTCGCTAAGTAGGTTAGCCGGATTAGATTGTTGACGATTTCGCGTGATCCTGGATCAGTCGGTTCCCCGAAGCTCATCCGGGACTTGCTGTCATAGCAACAGAGCCGTAAGCGTAAACCTGCTCGGGAGCAGGTTTACTTTATGTAAACAGGATTAGATCGCGGCCACGCAGGTATGCCCGCGTCATTCATACGAAAGCAACAGCGATATTCCACCACTGTTTCACCATAAATAAATAACATCAATGTAACTGAAGATAATGCAGCACCTGATCCATTTATTGATTTCACACAGATACATACAGGTCATTTCCTAAAAAAGGGAAATGTACTATTAATATTCTATTACATGTATGTGATTATTACAGATTTAATTCATATTTCAGAGTAGCAATTGTAAATTACTTCGTGTAATCAAGATGAGAGACCACGGCTATAAAAGCGAAGGTGGATTTGGGAAGTCTGTCGCAGCCATGTCCTGTCCGTATACGCGAGCCACCCATTGCGGAAGGTGCAAGATTGATAAGGAGAGTCCTCAGAATTCAGCGTATATTGCGGGACAGACAGGATCCTTTAGCTCAGCGCGACAGTGTGCTCATAGAGAGATATCGATTTTCCCGTGAGGGTATTATTCACTTAACCAACTTGTTGACGAGGGGGTGCAGGACCACCACCTGTCTTTTTTTCCTCTGCCCTTTTCTTGGTTGCTGTTATAAACAAACAGATTATTCCAGGGTCTCTTTCCAAGAGACTAAAAGCAATATAAGTGATAAATATTACCATTCTGTAGGATATTCTTATATTTCACTTTTACCTGTTCCCATGTTCTAGTGGGTCCTGTCGTGGCTCTAATGTGAAAGAGGATAAAATATAACATATTATAATATAATGTAATATAATATTGGATAATATAGTGTAATATAATAAATCTACCCTACCGCCTACTGGTGTTGGCCAGAGGGGCCGATGGCGCGATATGGCAGCCTGGCTTCTGTCAGTCTGCCCCAGGGCAGCTGTGGCTACAACCGTAGCTGCCTCCACCAGTGTGTGAATGTGAGAGTGAATGAATAGTGGCATTGTAAAGCGCTTTGGGTGCCTTGAAAAGCGCTATATCAATCCACTCCATTATTATTGTTATTATTAAATTACTTACGAGTTTAATTTGTCAGCAACTTCCTGCCAGCCCTCGCTCCTTGCTTTTGCAGCCTTTGCAGTGTTCCCTTGCGTTCTGATTAAACTCTGAAACTCCTGAAATCCCTCACTCAAGAGTTCTTGCTCTGCTGCCGAAAAATACCGAGCCGAGCGCGCTCCGTCGACATTTTCGCCGACCAATCAAAGGGTTGCCGATCAATGTTTCTACTATCGATGCGTAGCCCCTTTTACGACACCCAGTGATGTCACATTACTGCGTCCAGCTGTACTAATCGTCAACAGCAGGTGTGTTCGGGGAACCGGATTAGCGAGCTCACGGTTAGCGCGATGGTTTGGTCTTGGATGTTTCATTTGATCTTGGATGTAGTAAGCGACGTACGAAGAACGGGCCCCTGGTTTCTAACTAATGAAAACAAACAGCATTCCTGGAAATCTCTAATATCACCTGCTCAGCCAGCCAGTTTGCTCTCAGCTCACATCATACCAACACATCACAACTCCTTGGGTTGTCATTTTTCGGTGTCTTCATAGTTTAGTGGCGGTTTAACGTGGACATACCTGATTAAAGGCCAGGAGGACATATAAAGGAAGAGGAAGAGGAGTAAGAAAAAAAATCTGCCAAATCAATCCTGTGGATCTGCTGTGGGACCCCTTGTACTGTTGTGGATGTTATTATGACATATATACCTGTATACACTAGACATGTGTAATCATATATACTCATATGTGCTATGCCCACTCACAGTGGAGTATTTTATATGGTGGAGTCACTGTGTTAAGCATTTAACCTGCATGTTCGAATCACACGACCCATATATTTAGGTCAAATATATGTACCATCATATTTATGAAAAAGTTTGAGCCACTTGTTGATCAATACTGTTTGAAATTGCAGTAATTAGGATCAATAAGTAACCTTTGATTGTGTTATAGCCGACGGTGACTAGTCCAATATAGGGATAATGCAGCTTGACACTGCTAAAGTTTGCACATACTGTAGGATCCTTTGTCAGCGTTCATCTGTGTTTATCTGTACCATCCCACCGTGTGTACAGCCCTTTCAATGCCTGTACGGTAAACAAACCTGGCCCCGCTGGGCATGCCCCTGAGATTCTGCTCCTTGCCTCAGTCACCTGAAGGAGAGAAAAACCCTTACTTAGCATAGATAGCCATTTATGTCTGGCATGCGCACCCAACAAAATTGTCAAATTGATTAACTGTTAACTGCCGTTTTGCAGACTTTCTGACTCACTTTGGCCATAAAACTGACAAAGGGACCCAATTCAATGATGGATGTAAGACTGGTTCTCGAGAAGTTATGGGGTAGTTCAAAAAGTATGTATTATAGGTGGAAGATGAAATGAAAGAACAAAGGATGAAAGGGTACCCAACGGCAGGAGGGGGGATCACTGTCCCTACAGGGAGTGCAGAATTATTAGGCAAATGAGTATTTTGTCCACATCATCCTCTTCATGCATGTTGTCTTACTCCAAGCTGTATAGGCTCGAAAGCCTACTACCAATTAAGCATATTAGGTGATGTGCATCTCTGTAATGAGAAGGGGTGTGGTCTAATGACATCAACACCCTAAATCAGATGTGCATAATTATTAGGCAACGTCCTTTCCTTTGGCAAAATGGGTCAAAAGAAGGACTTGACAGGCTCAGAAAAGTCAAAAATAGTGAGATATCTTGCAGAGGGATGCAGCAGTCTCAAAATTGCAAAGCTTCTGAAGCGTGATCATCGAACAATCAAGCGTTTCATTCAAAATAGTCAACAGGGTCGCAAGAAGCGTGTGGAAAAACCAAGGCGCAAAATAACTGCCCATGAACTGAGAAAAGTCAAGCGTGCAGCTGCCAAGATGCCACTTGCCACCAGTTTGGCCATATTTCAGAGCTGTAACATCACTGGAGTGCCCAAAAGCACAAGGTGTGCAATACTCAGAGACATGGCCAAGGTAAGAAAGGCTGAAAGACGACCACCACTGAACAAGACACACAAGCTGAAACATCAAGACTGGGCCAAGAAATATCTCAAGACTGGTTTTTCTAAGGTTTTATGGACTGATGAAATGAGAGTGAGTCTTGATGGGCCAGATGGATGGGCCCGTGGCTGGATTGGTAAAGGCAGAGAGCTCCAGTCCCACTCAGACGCCAGCAAGGTGGAGGTGGAGTACTGGTTTGGGCTGGTATCATCAAAGATGAGCTTGTGGGGCCTTTTCGGGTTGAGGATGGAGTCAAGCTCAACTCCCAGTCCTACTGCCAGTTTCTGGAAGACACCTTCTTCAAGCAGTGGTACAGGAAGAAGTCTGCATCCTTCAAGAAAAACATGATTTTCATGCAGGACAATGCTCCATCACACGCGTCCAAGTACTCCACAGCGTGGCTGGCAAGAAAGGGTATAAAAGAAGAAAAACTAATGACATGGCCTCCTTGTTCACCTGATCTGAACCCCATTGAGAACCTGTGGCTCATCATCAAATGTGAGATTTACAAGGAGGGAAAACAGTACACCTCTCTGAACAGTGTCTGGGAGGCTGTGGTTGCTGCTGCACGCAATGTTGATGGTGAACAGATCAAAACACTGACAGAATCCATGGATGGCAGGCTTTTGAGTGTCCTTGCAAAGAAAGGTGGCTATATTGGTCGCTGATTTGTTTTTGTTTTGTTTTTGAATGTCAGAAATGTATATTTGTGAATGTGGAGATGTTATATTGGTTTCACTGGTAAAAATAAATAATTGAAATGGGTATATATTTGTTTTTTGTTAAGTTGCCTAATAATTATGCACAGTAACAGTCACCTGCACACACAGATATCCCCCTAAAATAGCTAAAACTAAAAACAAACTAAAAACTACTTCCAAAAACATTCAGCTTTGATATTAATGAGTTTTTTGGGTTCATTGAGAACATGCTTGTTGTTCAATAATAACATTATTCCTCAAAAATACAACTTGCCTAATAATTCTGCACTCCCTGTATATAAGACGAGTCAGATATGCATTGGGATACAGATATGCTTTTGTCTGCTGTTGTTTGTTTTGTGTTGGTTTCTGATCTGCATGTGCTCACGGCGAACGCCGCGGGGGAGCTTTTCCTTTTTCCTTTGTTTTGCTAAACGTGATTGTTCAATAAAACAACTGGCATAGAGCTCTGCTCTTCTCCTGTTTTTGTGTGTTTGATTTTAATTGGCATCTGGACACAGAAATAAACTTCCTTCTTACCTGAGTGGCGGTTGAACCATCTCTCAAATTTGCAACTCAACAGTACATAAGGAAGCGGCCAAAAGAAAGAAGCTACTGTAATCAAGCTCTTGTGCTGTCTATACTGTATTTTGGACTGGTCAAGTTGTTTTGTTACCTATGCCCAAATTAAGAGCAATATAAATCTCGAAATAGTGCCGCTACATCTCTATCTGTTCAGCATTCTTGGATGGGCTGCATATACTACCTTACTTGATAAGATGCTGATGATTCTGAATCACTAACTTATCCATTCAAAAATGTATACTAATTGGTACTCATTATATTCAAATGAGACCTGGCCAGTTAGTACAGTCATGGTAAAAAGAAAGAACACTCTCTTTCAGTTCTTCAGTGTCCTTGGCTTTTACAACCCTTTAAATGCAACATTAACTAAAAACATGAGCTGTTACACATTGTAACAGCTTGATCTTTTTCAGCCATTCTGTAGATTCTCTGCAATTCTTAGGATCACTGCCTGTTAAATGGCACAGTTTTGGCCAGGATTTAGCTCGCGGACAGATATCCTTACACCTGACTCTAGAATTCTTCACTATACAGCAGAGTTTATAGTCAACTCAATGAATGCAAGGTGCCCAGGTCCTTCAAAGCAAATAATCAGATATGAGGTGTTTGTGCTGATATGCTGTATTTAGTGTTCTACATACATGTTGTTGTACATCACAGCCCGATCTTCACTTTGGTCTCATCTGTCCAAATCATTTGCTCAGTAAGTCTTGTGATTTATTTAAATGCAAGTTTTAGATCGTAAGCTTTCTGTCATGTTATTTTTAGAGGCAACAGGCTTCCTACTGACAACCCTTCAAACAAGCCATACCTATTCATTCTTGTTCTTTTCTATTTCTCTATTGTTTTGTCACAAACTAACATTTAACATGCTAATGGAGGACTGTAGTCTGAGCTGTAGCTCTTGTTTTTTTCACAATGCTGACGTGGTGGAAAACTCACACTCCTAGGAAGTTTGGCAATCGTCTTGAATGTTTTTCACAGCTAAATAATCTTACTGACAACAGAAGGATGTTGCTCAAATAGTTTCGAAATGAACTTTTAACAAGAATGGTAGCATCACCAACTGTTTCTTTTAGATTTGGAGGACTGGAGATGGCCAGTGACAAAATAGGACAGGAGCCCAGGGACGGTGAAACAGGGCAGATGGTTAGCCATCATACATTGTGCAAAAGCTACTACTGAAGCAGTTACTGCCTTCACAGGTAACAGGTGTGTCAGGAAGTAGAATGGGTTGTCTAGTAATCGGAAGATTAATGGTTCAATCTCTGCCTCTCCTAGTCTACATGATGTAGTGGTTGAGGTAGGTAGGACCTTGTGTTTCTTTTGAGGGTTTACCACTGGTTTGTGTGAATGTTAGATTAAACGCTCTTAAGTGCTTTTGCAAATTAGGCTTAAGTAAGAAAGTGTCACGGTTCTGGGTCCGTCGGACCCAGTAGTTTGAGTTTTATTATGTTTTGGTTTTAGTTTGCATCAGGGATTGTTTTCTTGTTCTCTTGTAGTGTTGATTATGATGATGTTTATTATTTGAGTTTCATGTTTCTGTGGTGTTTAGGATTTGTTCTTCAGTTGTGTCTGCTTAGTATTTGTCTAGCTCCATGTGCCATTTTCTGTCTGTCTCTCTATGTCGAGTTTGTGTCTTAGTGTGATGGTTGCTTGTTCCTGTTTTATTGTGATGGTCTGCGTCTCATGTGAGTGTGTTCAGTTTTACCTTTGTCTCGTCTTGTTGATTATTCCCAGCTGTGTCCACCACCTGTGTGTAATTCCCCTGTGATTCTCTGTGTATTTAAGTCATGTCTGCCGTCATTGTAGTTGCTGGTCCATCTGTGTATTCCACCCTGCGTCATCTGTGTGTTTCCCTGCTGTCAACCGCCAAGTGTTTCTGCTCATGTTCAGGTTCGTGTTCTGTAGTTAGTTTGTTCCCAGTCTAGTTAGTCATAGCTCCCTTTGCCGTTTGTATTTACTTTCATGCTCAATAAACCACCTTCACACCTTCACGACTGCCTGCGTTTGGATCCTCCTTCATTGCCTCCACACGGCTCACCTCACTCGCCGTGACAGAAAGCACTCTTTGTGTTCAAATAGAAACGTGTTATGTAATTAGTAGTTCATTTACAATAAAGGGTTACTTGCACAGCAAGATTAAAAAGTCTGACCACAAAGCCTGGTCTGGGCTAATGTCCTTTAATATCTCCCAATGAAAAATAATACTTCTCCAGCTTGAGTGCTTGACTTTGGAAATCAAGAAGCAGAAATGAGTAGCGGCAGAGGCAAAGGTTACACAATGGAAGGTTAGAAATGAAGAATACTGGCCCAGCTTCTGCACCAAGAGCAGCGAACGTAACGGGAGAGACTTTTTTTAAGTGGCAGCTAATTCTAAATGCAGCATTTCTATCTGCTCAACAACATCAGAAAACTAATAGTCTGTGTGCAGTTTGTCACACAGTGCGTTTCTAGCTAGAGGTCCTGTATTTCACAGGGAGAGAATGAGAGCTAACTTTAGTCAGAGATGAAGAAAGACAAGAAGGACAGGGGAGGAAGAAGGTAAGGAACAAAGTTATATTTTAAGATCAGCACTATTCAGTGGAATTTGATAAGCTGAAAATTTAAAGCTTTTACGTGTATGACCCTTTGTTGTTAAACAATAATTTCCATAATTTCGTTGTATATTTATGACAATAAATTACTTTTCTAAATCAGGCATTGGGTCTGTACATGTCACATTATGTTTTTTCATATTTTGAAACCTGTTACAAAACAAACTAAGGCAGACTAACTGTGTTATTTAAAGTTTGCATGAAAATGTTCTGCAGGTTAGTGCAGGATAAACAGGGTAGTTTGCTGTACTGTGATGGATTTTAAGTAGACTGGTGGACAGTGGCCGTCTAGTATAAAGTAAGTATAAAGCGTATACTGTCATTGTAGAGAACAACAACAGTAACAGTAACAACAACAACAGTAATAGTAACAACAACAGTAACAACAACAACAACAGTAACAACAACAGTAACAGTAACAACAACAGTAACAACAACAGTAACAACAACAACAACAGTAACAACAACAACAACAACAGTAACAACAACAGTAACAACAACAACAGTAACAACAACAACAACAACAGTAACAACAACAACAGTAACAACAACAGTAACAACAACAACAACAGTAACAACAACAGTAACAACAACAACAGTAACAACAACAACAACATGAATCACCCTGTACATTAAGAAAGTCTGCTGGAGCTCTCAAAATAAATTATAGTGGGTTCTGCTTCTTTTCCCTATGCTGAGCCATTAAAACAGATTTTAGGGTTCTCCCACCTACTGAAACCATCGTACTCATTATCCTGTTTAGAGACAACGTCGCCCTATACAATGCAGGCAACAGAGAGTAGAGCTTTTTTAAAAAGAAAATCCTGATTTTATTTTCTGTCCATGTTCTACATAACTGATTCAAGCTGAATATATTTATTAAAATTAAAGTTTAGAATGAAATAAATTATTCCCATCTACTGATATTATTTTATTATTAAATTAATATAGCACACGGTTCAGCTAGCTTTGCACAGAAATAGTGTCTTTACTGTCTTACACCAAGTACATTTCAGAGCCAGTACTTGTTCAATTTTACTTGAGTGAAGAATTTGAATCAGTACTTCATTTTTTTACTGGAGTATTTTTCAAGACTAGTAACTGTACTTACAGAATATACAGAATGCCTGCCACCTACAATTGTCCAGGCATAAGTAATGAGTGGACCCAAATGCAGAACTCCTCAGATAAAGAACAGTGAATTTATTTACAGTGTAATAATGGTGTAACAACAGGCTGGTCCGGACTGGTTTTACCTGGGACACATTGTGAACTGTTGTGGGGAAGAGCCAACCGAACAGTCACAGGGTTAATAACTGATTGAATAGCAAATGGACCAATGAACCGGGGAGCTCGTTTCTTAGATTCAGTTCTCAGTGGAATGTACCTGGAGGAGAGCCACACCTTTTGGCTGACGTGGTAGGCCGGGGCTGGAGCGTGGCAGCGATCATCCAGTCTCTTATTTTGCTCTGCAGTTCTGAGGAGGGCTGCTTTTGTGGACTGCCATGCCTGTCACTCCAGGTGGACTGGTTGGAGGAGGCGACACAGCGCAGCATGGCTTCCAGCTCCTGATTCGCCCTCTCCACTTGACCGTTAGTCTGGGGATGGAAGCCAGACGACAAACTCACTTGGGCCCCCAGTTCAGAACACAACTTCTTCCACACCTGAGACGTGAACCAGGGACCCCTGAGGAATTCCATTAAGGCGGAAAACATGCTGGGTGAGGAGCATAGTGGTTTCCAACGCAGAGGGCAGTTTAGGCAGCGCCACAAGGTGGGCTGCCTTGGAAAAACCATCAGTGATAGTGAGGATGGTGGTGTTATCTGATCATGGAGGGAGTCCCGTGACCAAATCCAATGTGATATGCAACCATGGTCGCTTGGGGATGGGCAGTGGTTGAAGCAGGCCTGCAGGCGGGGAACTTGGTACCTTATTCTGTGCACGCACTGGGCAGGCCGTGACATACTCCTGAACATCCTTAACAAGAGACGGCCACCAAAACAGACATTGGAGGAAGTTTATAATTGAACTTGACTGTGTGAGCCAAGTGGATGACTTTTTCTCGAACTGTTGTGGAGATGTACAGTTGACCGGTAGGCCCCGAACCAGGGTCAGGTTCTTGTTGGGCTTCCCTGATCAGCCTTTCTATCTCCCATGTCAGCAAGCCTACAATGGATGTAGCAGGGACAATGGGCTTCTTCTTTTCTTCAGCTTCCACATCTGGTACAAACTGGCAAGAGAGAGCATCCGGCTTCATATTCCGCGATCCCAGCCTGTAAGTTATGGTGAGGTTAAATCAGGTTAAGAATAAGGCCCACCTGACTTGCCGGGCATTTAGGCGCTTGGTCGCGTGAAGGTATGCCAACATTTTGTGGTCAGTCTAGAGCAGCACCAGGTGCTCCCCTCTAGCCAGTGTCGCCACTCCTCCACAGCCAACTGTATGGCCAGAAGCTCCCAATCTATGGCATTATTTTTACCCATATGTGATCAAGTGGTCGGCGGGGTTATAAAAGAAATAATAAAATGACAACGCCACCTAGGGGAATTTCACCCCCAGGAAATATATATTTAAGAAAAATAGATAAAAGGAGTAAAAAGAGGCCGCACAGATTCAAGGATGCACACCGAGGAAGGTTGGCTCCAATATTAAAACAGTTTTATTTATAGTAAAAATAAAATATTAGAAACCAAAATGTAGCGTCGTTGTTGACAGTGTCCTAAAGTGAAAATAAAACAATCATGGAACTCGGACTTACCAGCAGCCGTGGACCCAAAAGAAAATTTAACAAGAAGAAAATCCCTACAGGCCACCCGGTGCTGTACAAAAGTGCGAAAATGACCTGAACCACCTGAGGTCCCAGGGCCACTGGCACGTCCTCCGTTCACTGAAATAAAACACAGAAATATATTAAAAGAATAAAAGGACACTGAGCGTCAGGCTCGCTACAGATCATAAAAAAAAATAAAACTAACTTTAATAAAAGAAATCACACACACACACACGAAGGCTGACGCCCCACGAGTCAACTACAACTCGTGCTGGTAGTAATTGTCCAGGCCTCGATCACAAGCCGGTCTGTCTCCCCACAGGCTGAGATCGGCAACTGAGGCAGTTTAAGGTTCCCAGCACGACACTCGGGCAGAGGATCGCTCCAGCCCGATCACAGAGGCGTGGGCACAAGCAACAATCCAGAATAAAAATAAAATAAAAACAGGCGAACCAGAAAAGGTAAGCCTACTTAATAAAAAGTTTCACAACAAGACAAGACAGCAGGCTCCACCGAGGAGGAGCCCTCACAACAGCAGCTGGGAAGGTGTTTCACTCCTCCGATTAAGGTCGGGCAGTTTGCCACGGAGATGTGAAGGCAGCAATCAAACCCTAAAACAACAGATAAATATAACCTTAGCCTCCGGTAATTGTGAATACTAATAAAAGTAGTTTTAACGGCTTACCCCAGGACTCTCACTGGTGGAGAGAACTCGAGCACCTCTCTCCGCAACGCCGGAATAAAACAGAAACTCCCGCGCTACAACAAGCCACAAAAACTATATTACTACAGATTCTAGTACTCGGAGGGAATCCGAGGTTAAGCAAGAGCCTACCTGTAGCTGTCATAGGATCTACTCGCTTGCTGATCAATCCGTTGCAGTGTGCCTGCATTGACTGCTGCTTTTTGCCAAACATAAACCGACTGTACTTCCTCAGGAGGCTGAGGTCTTTTAACATCTGCAGGAAGCTCCTGAGGATGTTTTACCAGTCGGTGGTTGCTGGAGTACTTTTCTATGCTGTGGTGTGCTGGGGGAGCAGCACAGCAAAGAGGGACTCATCCAGGCTGGAGAAACTGATCAGGAGGGCTAGCTCTGTGGTCGGCATGAAGCTGGACACTCTGGTGACAGTGGCAGAGAAAAGGACACTAAAGAAACTGATGGACATTATGAACAATGCTGGGCATCCTCTGCACACGGCCATAAACAACCAGAAGAGTCTGTTCAGTGACAGGTTGCTTCTCCCCAAGACAAGAACTAACAGACTTAAAAACTCCTTTGTCCCACACGCCATCAAACTGTTTAACTCCTCTCTGGAGGGGAGAGGGAGGGGAAACAGGAGGACAAAGGAGGGGGGAACAACTAAGCTGTAGTGCATCTTCACCTCACTGTACAATACCTTGTGCAATACTTTTTGTAAATAGTCAACAGTGCAATAGACTCAATACTTGAAATGTGCAATTCACTTGTATTTTTATTTTTTATTCCTATTTATTCTATTTATCCCCTTTGTATATTTTATTTATATTGTCTCTGTATTTATATATGTGTGTGTGTGTGTGTGTGTGTGTGTGTGTGTGTGTGTGTGTGTGTGTGTGTGTGTGTGTGTGTGTGTGTATATATATATATAACAATTCTGTAACTGTAACTTCTGTCGTTGCTGTGCTTTTTTTGGAAGTCGAATTTCCCAGAGGAACCCACCCGAGGGATTAATAAAGTTCTATCTTATCTTATCTTAAACCAGGAGAACACCGGCTTAACTTTATATGGACTGACACCACCCTGCAATCAATATGCAGGTGGGTTCCCAATTAACCTAGTTGCGCAGCCAAGAGCGAGCGCAGTAGAGAGCGAGAGAAAAGGAAAGGCGAGTAGCCTGTCCGGCTCCACATACCATCTATTCTGCCTGTGAGAGATGCTGGGAGAAGAAAGCACAGGGGTGTAATTTACAGTAGGAACACCCACAATTTTGTTGTATATGTATAATGACAATGAAGAGCTAGTCTATTACTGAGATGCCCCACCTACCTACTGTTTTCTTTTTTTTCCATCTTTTTCCATCAGCCATTCATTTTTTCTATGCTGTAGATATAACATTAACATGTCTTGAAACACAAGTGGACTGTAGTTCTCCTCACAGGCAGCTTTTCATTAACTGCACTCAGTACAATTATCCAGGCTTCACCTTTCAGAACTATCTGAAAGCATGCTTTGCTTAAATGTAACTCAGTAGCTTGGAGGAATGTTTATTTTCCATGCACAAGTAATATCACATCTATTGTGCAACTTTCAAAAAATTGAAAGGCTGTCATGTTATGATAAAATAAAAGGAAGAAAATAAACATGTGCGAACAGAAATAGGTGCCAACATACAGTACCAGAAGTACCAGGATCTCCAGCACGTTAGCCTTAATTTCAACAGTAGATAATTCAATATGGACTCACAACTAAAGTGCTTTAAGCACTTTGTTACAAAATGTACTTTGTGTTCGATGTAAAACACACTAAAAGCCAGACTCTGTATTTTCATCATAGACTTGCATGAGTATAACCAGGAACCTCACACCAATTTTCCAGCACACTAATGTAACGTCATCTCATAGCAAAGGTTTTAGGTTTAAACCTGCTGGCCATCTCGGGCCTTTATATTTGGAGTTTGCAAGTTCTCCTTATCCCTGTGTGGGTTTCCTGTAGGCACTCTGGCTTACTCCCACACCTGTAAGAGGTGTTAGGTCAGCTGGGGATTCTAAATTGACGATAAATGTTAGACTGTGGTTGTAATGTAATGTATTCACATTTATATACTGTAAAGAGACCTTACTGTCTCTCTGTGTTTTCCCTGTGATAGATAACCAACATTTATATGGCAACAAATTTTGACATATGGAGTACATGGCAGGTTATCCAGTCTGTCACAAACTACAAGAAGAACACTGACAGCTCAGAGATGCTGCCCCGAACAGTTTCTATGCAAGTTTCCAGCTCAACACCATGGGGAGCACAGCAGGTGACCCCCATAAGGTTCTGACAAAGTGTCACCAATATTCTAAAGGCCTGAGCTGAACAGTTAGGATGTGTATACATAGACAACTCCAATCAGTCTCTAAGAGTCGCAGAAGTCCCACATGCATTAAAAGAATCCATCATCACTCCTTTGTCATCGTTCCCAAAAACAAACAGACTCATCCACCCTGCAATGACGGGCCGTGAAGGGCTTTGTTGACCCAGACACTGTTGACCCTCAACATTTAAGCAAACAGTAACAGTAAGGATGAGTCCACATACAGGGACATTATGTCCCTAGCAGTTCCCAGGTAATTGTCCTATACAAACATCAGAAAAAGTGTACCCATTCCCTTAAAATATTCCAATGACTAATTTAGAATTCCTGATTAATCTTGACCATAATCATCAACCACAACCTAAATCTAATCTTACCCTAAAATTGAACCAGTTCTTCAAAGATGTAAATTATGGGGATTTTTTTCCACAAAACGGAGGCTGGTCACTGCACTGACCAGGAGCAATACAAGTCAGCATGTTTTTCACTTTTTGTTTTCTCTTAAAGCAATAATGTATAAAGCATTGGACAAAAGTGTTTATTATTACGGTTCTCTAGTACAACACTGAACATTTAAATAGCACTTCTGTGTTCTGGTGGCCATGCTTAGTAGGCAAAGAAATAGTCTTTGGTCTCATCAGCCAAAGCCCTACACACATCACAGTGCTTCACAGTGGAAACTACGTGGAAATCATTTCCATAAATTCTCTGTTAAAGACAGCTAAAACCAAAAATCTCTTTGGCTCAATGGACTGGTGTTTTTTGCAACTGCACATACTGAAAAATAAATGTTCCCGACTGATCTTTTCTTGTAGTTGTTATGGTTTGTGATGGACTGAGCAGTAAAGGACAGTCAGGCAATAAGGCTCTAAATCTTGGCCAATAAAAGAGGTCAGAGTAACAGAGTTTTACTCAAAAACTGGCACCAAAACAACACTGACTCAAACAAGCTGACCTTTCAAAATGAGACAAAGGGGAAACTTAAATACTGGCTGATCAGCCCACAAAGACACTAACATAGCAAATCTTATTTTCCCCCATGATCCAGAGTTGTGGTATGACAACAGGTCTCCA
The DNA here is from genome assembly GCF_963969265.1 of Rhamphochromis sp. 'chilingali'. Lineage (NCBI taxonomy): Eukaryota > Metazoa > Chordata > Actinopteri > Cichliformes > Cichlidae > Rhamphochromis > Rhamphochromis sp. 'chilingali'. The sequence continues at coordinate 964,563 of NC_137931.1, read as the reverse complement.
TGTAGGCTTGCTCCACCCTTTTCCCCCGCCTTAGCTCATCAGCCAAGAAGCAGCTGCCAGTGAGGTAACTCAGAAAACAAAGAAAAAGATTAACTCAAGTTATACATATAACAGTGTTAACTAAAATGCAATTATTTTAGAATACAGTATTATGAGATTGTATAAATAAATTAATTCTACACCAAAAATAATTCTCTATTACTGTGGAAATTAAATCCTTTATTTAAAGAAAGCTAAATATACAGTTTTAGAACACCGCAATTTTTCCAGTTTTTTTATTGAAAATGATGCAGTTTAATGTCTCATTGTACAAAAAAGCAATTGGAGTTAAAAATAAATCATGGAATCAATTTATGGACCAAAATGAACCAAAACTTTGACTCATCAGGAGCCCCCTTTGGCAGATATAACAGCTGAACACACCCGTGGCTTCTTTCTACAATAGAAATCAAATCTGTAGCAGAAGTTCCCATAAATGTGGACCTTGTAGGTTGCTTTGCTTTCACTCTTCTGTCCAGTTCATCCCAAACCAGCTCGATGGGGTTTCAGTCTGGAGGCTGTGCTGGACTCCATGTTTTCAAGCTCACCATCTTGTTCTTTTTCCTGAGGTAGTTCTGGCACAGCTTGGACTGATGTTTTGGGTCATTATCTTGCTGTAGGAACCAACTAGGAATAACTAGCCTCATACCAGAGGGTGCTGCATGCAGAATGCTGTGGTAGCTGTTTTGTTTCAGGAAGCAATGTTCCCTCTAAGATGCGCGCGTGCGCAATTGTGCACTGCTGGCACGTTTCTGCAAACAGAAAATCTGCGTTGCGCCCAAAAAAAATCTAACCTGAATTGAAATTAAAATTAAAACTTTAACAATTCAGTTCTGCAGTGTTAGTCAGTGACTGGCTGCTCCAGTATGGGATCAGAACGATGCCAGAACGATGCCACCATAGTCCAGCCAATGATGCAATTCACATTCGTGCAGCTGATCCACATCGCTGACAGGCTATGACAGCGTCCTTATGTGCCGACACCGGTGTTTTAGCAAAGCGGCTGATGTGGAGTGAAGCCACGTTAATGACAACGTGTACAACCATTGTAGACGTGAGCAGGACAGACGGAACAACTGACGGGAAAGTGTGGACTTTATACCAGTTTTTAAATCGTGTTGATCGGCCACGTAAAACCAGAGTCATGATAAAATATCTGCAATGTGATGAGGGCGATGCGTCAGTGAGTGCTTATCAGTATCAGTATATGTATGTGTGTGCGTGTCCAGAGTTCAGCTGAGACAGTGTCCTTCGCCCTGCCAGGCTAAGTAAACAGTCTTCCAGCCAACCCAGGTGGCCTTGCAGGGATGGGAAGAACAGACTCAACACAGTCGTTATCAGGGAGTTGTTGTTCAGCTCCAGCCTTGAGCCCACAGCTGGCGCCGAAGGGGTAGCCAGGTTATGATGGTGATTTTTCTTTTGCGACAACTCATGAGAATTTCAAGCTGTTTTCAACACTCCGACACCTACACTGGTCTCTCAATCTCCCGTTGGAGAACCGCAAGCTTCCCCACGATGGTATCAAACTTGCTGGTGTTTTCATTCTTTCGCCCAAACAGCCGATTCTGAGAACTCACAACTGCAGTGACCATCACACTTCCTCCTCCATGTTTGACAGTTGATGCCACACACTGTGGAACTGTCCTTTCCCCCACTCGACGGTGTACAAAGATCCTGCGTGATGAACCGTAGGTTTCAGATTTTGATCCATCAGTCCATAAAACCTTCTTGCAGTCTTCAGTAGTCCAGTGTCGGTGTTTCATGGCCCAGACGAGCCTCTTTGTCTTATTCGGGCTTTCTTGCTGCAACTCGTCCTGTCAAACCTGCAGCTTGAAGTTTTCTCTTCACAGCTGAAACTGAGACTTTCTCACTACGACCAGTATGAAGCTGCTTGAAGCTGTTGTCCTGTGAGCTGCTGATCACACAGCTGTTAACTCTCAGAAACTCGTCCTCTGAGTCAGTCGTGTCTTTGGGTCTGCAGACCTCCTGCTGTCACAGTTTCTGAGCCTTTGATGCTGAAGGAAACTGGACTCACTGACACCTTGACTTTCTTTGCAGTCTCTCTGTAGGACAGACCGACATTTATAAGTGTTATGATGGTCTGTGTCTCTTCCACTGTTAATTGCCTCTTTCTCACCATGTTTGTAGCAACACATTACTTTCTGCAGGACAATATTGTTCAGCTGATGCTCACGAGGGTACATCAGTGTGTCCCAGCACTGCTTTTATGCAGACAGAGGGGGAAGTAATCCAGAAAGGTTGGAACAGCTGTGGGAATTAGTAGCAGCAGCTTTCAAGGCTTGATCAACCTCCATTGCTGCAGAACAGCTTTAAACTGTTAACCCATGTTGTCCCTGAAAAAGGCCTTTTTGTATAATTCTGAAATGCACATTATTCTTCAGTTTTGGCCAACCTTACCTTTTTTCACAACTTACCTTTGTATCATTCAAGCTATTTATTGGACTTGAATGATTTGAATTGGAATAAATAATTGGAAATATTGGGGTGTTCAAAACTTGATCACTAGTGTAAGTGTAGTGCTATGCATAAGTCTCTATTGTTGCACTGTGATGTTTGGTAGATATTACCTAATATGTGTGGCTGTAACTGCAGCCATCACATGACTTTAGCTTTCCTTTCAGGCACCATATGCTTCTTTTTTAAATCACCTTTCTCCTTTTACTTTACTTACCTGTACATTTGACATTAAGGTCCCTTTGTCTTTTGCCATGCTTGTGTCTGATCGGTAAATCAGATCAGTTTTCACAAGGTCATATTGACACATACACATACTGCATCTAAGCATGCAAAGGTTACACAAAAATCATACAGTGAAGTTCTAACACCTAAGTCTGAATGTTAGCTTTGAAAACTAGAATTTTGCCATTACAGCTGAGTCCTTGAAATTGTGTCTGAGCCTTGTCAGTTATCTGTTGGTCTTCCATGGTCTCTTGTGTTCTGGGGGCCTCTGGATGTCTGGAGTTTTGATCTCCTCCATACCCGCTTCACACCCTGGAGGACGGGGCTGTGGCCCCCCCACACTCCCTAGCAGATCATTACATGGAGAAACCTTTGGAATGCAAGCATGCTGATCCACACAGGTATGCACACATGGGTATTCACAGACGCGGACTAAAGCTTTCTTGGCTGCTGCCTCAAAGCACACTGTGCGCTGTCTATCTTGCGTGCTGCACAATATCGTTTATTATTTAGTAAATATTGATATCTATGACTAGCTAGTTTATTGTGATGGTGCTTTGTTTTCTCTATTATTATGTTACTCTTTGTTGTTTGCTGTCTCCTCTGTTTGTTTTTTTTGTTTGTTTTTTTTTTTCTCCATACAGGTGACCCAGGAGTTCTTTTTTTTTTTTCTCTCTCTTCCCCCCCTTCTCACCGTCTCTTCTCCCCTTTGGTTTTCTTTCTTTCTCTCCCCCTCTTTCTCTCATTCATTCCCCCTGTCCTATTTATTTAAAAAAAAAAAAAAAAAAAAAAAAAAAGAAGTCAAAGCCGGCATGATGGATGCTGGTGTTTATAGTAAATAATGTGGAATAAAAAGAAATCCCACATTTTGACATGCACTCACTGAACACTTTGTTAGAGACATTCTGCTGGTACCATGTTGAACCCCTTCTGCCTTAAGAACCACCCTGATTCTTTGTGGCCTAGATTCAACAAGGTGTTGGTTCCACCCCATCCCAAATAGGGTGATGAATGACCACTGAGCAACAAGACTCTAATCATTGCAGCTCTGTGGAGCCTCTACCAACAGAAAAGCAAACAAAACGCTTTAATTCTGCAGCTGGCTGCACTTTATACCTGGTGCTGATAAGACGCACCCTGCTCATAACCTGCCATGGGTGTTCAAACACTTTTCCAAAAAGACAATTAGCCATGTAAACATTTAATTTAAATAGTTAAAAGTTGAAATGTGAATAGTTGGTTTTGTATTATATGATTTATTTATTACATTTTATGTGGAGTGAATAAATAAAAGTATATTTACGGCGGTCCATAGAGACAAAGCACGTACAAACTCCAAAACACAACGGAAGTGCTCCAGGATGGACAAGGAACAAGCCAGCAAGTACCAACGACCGGATTTGGTGTGTGGTAGTAACAGGTAAATGCAATTTTTTTTTTATTATTTGAATATATATGAGTGCTTGTGTATAAATACACAAACAACACACACATGCTTTCAACTGTGCAATTTAAGTGATCTAGGTAGCTCTGTTTGGAAGTTCAGTTAACGCTAGAAATGTGCTTTGGAGTTTGTACATGTTTTGTCTCTAGGGGCCACCGTATATATTTATATATAAACGTATATAAATAAACCACGTTTTTTTCACATTAGTAATTCCTTTTGTGCATAATTTTATATTGTTTTTGATAATAAATTAATTAAAGCAACAAAACAACCTGAAGAGCCGGTTCTCTAAAAAGAGCCGGAATTCCCATCACTAAGATTTATACAGTTCTGTGGATGGCAGCCACCTTAAACAGAGGAAATAGTGAGGAGAGTGAAAGAAGGCACAGACACACAGCTCTCGTCTGTACTGAGTGAAGGAGGAGACGGACAAATCCACCTACTGCAGCCCCGAGGCATTACCAATGGATCGACGCACAATCAACCCAGGCAAAACTTTCACTACTTATCCCCCCTCCCCCCTAACTCCCACTGCATATCACATAAAGCAAAACAGTCAAAACAACAAATAAAACAATAATTAAGACATGAGACGAAATATAGGGAACAGATGTACAACTCCAAAACGAATCAAATTTATGATCCACCACATTTACATGCCTAAATGCACTCACTACACAGCAAAACGACCAGTGTTAGATTAACTCCCACAGTCATTTTCAACACTTTTTCAGGGTTTATATAGCTCCACACTCTTTAGAGTTTTTTTGAAATAACTATTTTTGAAATAGTTAAAATATTTAACACTGTTTTAACTCTCAAAACAGAGTTAAAATAACACTTTAGAGACTGAATAATAATAAATTAAATTCTGAGAAAGAATTACATTGCACACAATACATTTTCCCAAATGGACATTTATTATGTCATAAAAATTTTTTTAAGAGGGTACAATGTACACTGTCTAATCTGAAACACTGTATGACCTTTGCATATCAAAAGGTTTATAAAACTTTAGATGTGACATTTCCACTATGCATCTCTCCTCGGTATGTACAACTCTGAATGCATATAGATGGTTATCAAAACACTCTGTAAGCAACTTGTTTTCCATAAACAAAATGTCATCTTCAACCAAAAGTAAATCACTTGTTTGGCAAAAGACAGACATGTCTTCTTCCACTGCACTGCAAATAACAACTTCAGCTTTATATTATCTTGGTACAAATTAAACACAAAATGTGCTTTTAAAAGTTCATCAAATGCCCCAAGTGAGGGGCTTGCCTGGCATGGACGAGATGCTCATCCATGGTGATGTAGAAGGTGTCAGTCTTGCTCTTCTGATGCCTGACAGCGAGGAGGTATGGTTGCCGACCTTGTTGTATTATATTCTAAGAGCAAAAACTAGAAAGAAACTAGTTACTCCCTTGAGTCTAATTTCTTGAGAATATTTCAAGGATAAAAGATCTGATGTCTCAACAGGACCTGGAAAAACTAGTCCATGCAGTCATCTTTAGTAGGCTTGATTACTGTAACAGCATCTTTACAGGTCTACCTAAAAAATCAGTCAGACAACTACAGCTCATTCAGAACTCTGCTGCTCGAGTCCTCACTAAGACCAAAAAAGTGGACCACATCAGTCCAGCTCTGAGGTCCTTACACTGGCTGCCTGTCCGTCAGAGGATAGACTTTAAAGTTCTGATGCTGGCCTATAAAGCTCTGAATGGTTTAGGACCAAAACACATCAATGACCTCCTGACCCAGTATGAACCTTCCAGATCCCTCAGGTCATCTGGATCCGGTCTTTTATCAGTTCCCAGAGTCAGAACCAGACACGGAGAAGCTGCATTCAGCTTTTATGCTCCTTATATCTGGAACAAACTCCCAGAAAGCCTCAGATCAGCTGAAACACTCAGTTTATTTAAATCCAGGTTGAAGACTCACCTGTTCTCAGCTGCATTTGAATAAAGCACCAAATCCACACTTTTAAGCTTTCAAAACTTACATTAACTACTGATTTTATCTACTGTTTTTTTTAATCAATTTTAAATCATGCTTCTTATTTGTTTTTGTTTTTTAATGTCTCTGTAAAGCACCTTGAATCACCTTGTTGTTGAATTGTGCTCTATAAATAAACTTGCCTTGTGTTCCCTCTGTGTATTATTTCATCTCTAGCCTTTGCTTCTTAGAGTTCTCTGCCTTATGGTTTATGTCCCTGTTTTTTTTTTTTAGTTGCTCTGTCTCCACCGTGTCCAGTCCGTGTCTCAGTGTTATACTTCCTGTTTTACTTTGAAGGTCTGTGTCTCATGTGAGTGTATCCTCCTTTGCTTCCTTGTCTTGTCAGTTCTGATAACCCCCAGCTGTGCTCTCCTTCTGTGTCTCATTCCCTCGTTATTCCCCAGCGTATTTAAGCCCCGTGTTTCTCTGTGTCAGTGTCACGTTGTCCCTCATGGCTGTGTTTTGCTGTGTGTTTTCCCCGTGAGTTTAGTTTAGTTTTTGTGTCGCATGCGTTTTCCTGGCCAGCCAATGAAGCTGTGATTTTCAGTTCATCCCTCGTGTCTGAGAGCCTGCATTTTGCGTCCAACTCCTGCCTGCACACAGCCGAAACCTGCCAGAAACAAATTCATATTTGCCCCTGAATGCAGCTTTAACCTTTAATATACAAAAAATACAACTCACTTGTAGAATCATCTCGATGATTTTCTGGGTGACCTTCTGCTGACTGCACCAAGCGAAGCAACTCTGCTGTTGACGTGAGCTTCTTAACCTCTTTTATGACATTTGGCCTGAAGAATGTTTTCCATTTCTGAAGCAACCTGGAGGATGTGTCGTCATCGAACAGGAGAGTGAAGTCTTGCTCCACCTTTGAGAAAGAAAATTGTACTTGAAACAACTGCTAGCTGCAAATTCTATTTAAAACAAATCAGTTCTAACTTACCAGTCCTTTTATATCCAGGAGTCTTGGAAAAGTGGATAGGATATCAACACTTCTGCTTGGGTCATTAATAAGCGTCTGACGCTGCTGAAATGTGTCTTTCATCTTCTGGAAACTCACAGAGTTGTCTGTAGTATGTTTGAGCAAAGACATGGCCTCCTTGCAAGAATCCCCATCAAGCTGGTGTACAACACTCACAGTCCTTTGGAGATTTGGGTCACCTGAAGAACTGTCTGTAAACTAGTGATGGGCAGATGAAGCTTCATGAAGCAGGACACCTACTGGACGTAAAAATATTAGTTGGCATGAATTTGAAGAGTGTGGCCTTTTGCACACAGCCTGTAAATGTCAACAACAAAAGGAGTGTGTAAAACATGTCTATTGTAATGATGCAGTATACTGTGTATATTTATACTGGCAGTATGGAAAATGATCATTTCCTGTGAGGTGAGGTGTGGTTGGGGTGTGGACAGTGGTTGTGCTTTTGTAACATTGAGGTATGGACAGCTACAGACCTGCCTGTTCACATTTTATTCTGTAAAAACTACATTTTCACTGCTTCTATAACCTTTAGTGGGGAGAACATAGCTAGGATTTAATGATTTAACAAATCTTTTGAATCCTTTGTCCTCCACAATGCTAAATGGCTGGGAGTCCTCAATCACCATGCTAACCAGGTCTTCATCTATTTGAGATTGTTCTCCTGAGGAAAGACAACAAAAACAAAGCACAAATATAAATATCACACACATAACTTATAACAGTTGTATAATATTGTTATATCATTTAGTAACATTACTGCATGCTATATTATCATGGCATTTGATGGCTCACCTGGTCTTGCTCCACAATCGGTGTTCCCCTTATTCTCATGCAAAGCTCTGTAGTGCCTAAGCATGGATGAGGTGTTGTTGTTATATCCCAGCTCCCTGGCACATAGCAAACACTTCACCTTGTACAAAAGTAAAGCTGCTTAACATAAGTTTTATTGCACCATCAGCATTATGAAAATACATCTTCTGTAGAAATTTACATACCTTGTTGGGAGGAATAAGATCAAAATGTTCCCACACAGGGGAGGACATCCTCCTCTTCTTAGCTGGCTCCATTCTCTCCTGACTTTCTCTCCTCACTCTCATAAACCTCCAAACTGTCTCCAAACTCTCTCTAACCGCAACTCTCCATCAAACACCCACATTTTGATTGAAGTCTGAGGGGTTTATATCGCTGTCATAGCTCGCGGCAAAGTTCGAACCACTTCATGAACCAGTCACGTGGTACAGCGTCATCATTTTCAGCTCCTCCCATTTTTCCAGCAAACAGTTTGAAATATCCATCCATCCATTCGCTACCGCTTATCCTTTTCAGGGTCGCGGGGGGCGCTGGAGCCAATCCCAGCTGTCATAGGGCGAGAGGCGGGGTACACCCTGGACAGGTCGCCAGTCTGTCGCAAGGCTAACACACAGGGACAGACAACCATTCACACTCACATTCACTCACATTCACACCTAGTGGCAATTTGGATTATCCAATTAACCTATCCCCACAAGCTGCATGTCTTTGGATGGTGGGAGGAAGCCGGAGTACCCGGAGGGAACCCACGCAGACACGGGGAGAACATGCAAACTCCACACAGAAAGACCCCGGCCTGATGGTGGAATTGAACTCAGGACCTTCTTGCTGTGCAGCAACAGTGCTAACCACCGTGCCACCGTGCTGCCCCAGTTTGAAATATGACAAATTTAACCCAGAGGAGTTTTAAACATAGTAAATCTAACGCCGCATTTATGTCCTTTTTTCAGCAGAACCAGCCTTTCCTGTTTTGACAATTTGGCGATTGCCCTGTTAACAGCATTAATTATGCATTAATGTCATTTATCTTTAGCCCCATCAGGTGCCTCAGGACTAAACACACTTCTGTGTTAAACTATCCATAATGAAGGACTCATGAATACACATAGGACCTCCTGATTATAAGATGTAAACAAGTATAATTACCGTAATTGTCGGGCTATAAGCCGCTACTTTTTGCACAAGCTTTGAACCCTGCGGCTTTTAGTCAGGTGCGGCTTTTCTATGGATTGTCCATGATTTTTGTGATATCGTAAGACGATTTGTTTTGTGTGTTCCGCTGTTGTACGGCACTACGTTGCCTGGCGGAAGGATCGGGGTTCAAGAGTGGTATGTTAGTCACATGTCCGTCCGCCAGGCAACGTAGTGCCGTACGAAGTAGCGCGAAAAACAAACTTCAAAGTAGCGCTACGCGTTCAGTGGGAGGCGTGGATGATGAGCGGCGATAAACTTGCAAGTTATGCCCAAAAAGCAAGTTATGCCCAACTCCACCGGTGGATTCTGACAGCGTGGAAAAGTGTGAAAACATCCACGATCACCAACGGATTTTGAAGGGCTGGACTGCTGCATGATGGAGAGGAGGACACCGCCACGGCCCTTCTGAGGGTGTTCGACTCTGACACTGACAATGAGGATTTCTTTGGTTTTGAAAGTGACAACGAAGGAGAGAAGAAGAGTGGATGACGAAGCCATCCTGAGCCTGTTTGTATCCGACACTGGAGAAGAGGACTTTGGTGGTTTTAGTGCGTAGGAAGAAGAGAAAGATGGTGGTGAATGACTGACTTTTCTTCTTGTTAAAGCTGTGTCACTGCACCTCAGCCTAAAAGGTAGTCCAATCTATTTTTCTGGTGTGCTGTAGGCTACTGTTATGTACTACATGTGCAAATATGTACCCATAACTTGTTTTTCAAAAATATTAATAAAAGTGATGTCTCCAAACAGCCATCTCTTTCCTGACAATTCCCTTTGTGCATATTCTCTTACATATGATAAGTCAACATTGAAACACCTGCGGCTTTTGGTCAGGTGCGGCTAATGTATGTACAAAACAGGATTTTCCCCTGATTTTAGCTTGTGCGGCTAATATTTAGGTGCGCTTTGTAGTCCGGGAAATACGGTAACTCTGCAATTATTAACTTTAGTGGAATTAATTACTTTAGATGTGTGAACATTCCAAATATCAGTTTAAGACCTTGTTAAGAAAATCAGTGAAGCTGCATCCTGCGTGGTAGGAAAACTACACAGATTTCTGTAGAGCTCCCTGTTAGCGTGAGCAAAATGACTAAATGTTGTTTTGCTGGCTCACAACAATAGATAATAAAATAATAACTTAATTAACTGTAACACTGTCACCAGCACAAGCCTCTAATCACAGGTATATGGATGGTTTCACCTGCAGTGTGATCAGCAACTCCTATTCAATTCAATTTTATTTGCATAGCACCAAATCCCTATAACAGTTGTCCTAACTAGGGATGGGTATCGTTTAGGTTTTATCCGATACCAGTACCAAACCGGTACTTTTGAAACGGTGCCGGTGCTCAAACGGTGCTTAGAGAATGGAGAACACAGACTTTGTCCAAAAAACCTCTCATGTTCAGCTGTTTTCCACTTTTTCTTTGGTCATTTTAGCCTTTTTGGCCAGGGTGAAGGGAGTATCTGCCATCAAACAAGAAGACAGCCGCATGTAGCTATGATGATGTTTGCTAGTTCACCTTACATGCATTAATGTAATAACGTGGTTAGCCTACTCAACGTAAATTACACACGAACAACATTAAGCTACTCACGCAGAGAAGAACGGCTGCTGCTGCATCATCATCCTCATCATTTCTGCTACACTGGCAGGGTTAGGGGCCAGGACTCTATTCTTCGGGTTTTTGGGGGATGTTGCTCCGGGTCCGATAACTGGCACCACACCCGCAGTAGATGTGCTCGGTGTGAGGTCTCGCAGCAAGCTATCAAATACGGCGCATTTCTCGGCTTTTAAAAAAACGCTATGCGTCGCCAGGTGTTTCATCGGATTCGAGGTGTTACCTCCTTTGACAGTATCACAGTATCAGCTTAAAGCACTTGTTGCTGCTGAGTTTGCATCTTTTGCTGTGAAGTACAGCCAGACTTTTGACCGCTTCGCCTTGGGCATTTTTAATCTGTAGCTCTGCTCTAAAAGAACGTACGTACCTGGACCCGCCTACTACACTTGCAAAGATAAAATGATTGGTTGGAATCTAAAGTGTATGACATCTCAGGAAAAAAAAATATAGCACCGAAATAAAGCACTGAAATGTGCGCTGCTTTTCGGTCTGGTTACTACCGTTTATGTCAGAACCGGTGCCATAATAGCACCGGATACCGGTACCCATCCCTAGTCTTAACCCTCTCAAGCCAGACGTTGCCGATTTGCAACAGTTAAAAACTAACAACCTGATCACCCCACATACATATTTCATGAGTTTTTTTTTACTCAGAAGTACCACTGCAGGACTTGGTTGTGCATTAGCAACAAAAAACTTAATTTGATCCTGAGAGGGTTAATGTGTTTTATATTGTAAGGTTAACACCCTACAATAATACTGAGGAAACAGCCGAAACCCCAACAGTCATATGATCCCCAATGAGCAAGCCCTTTGGCAACAGTAGGAAAGAAAAACTCCCTTTTAACAAGAAGAAACATAAGGCAGGACCAGTCTTAGGGAGGGGCAATTTGCCGCGACTGGGGGAGAGGGGAGGAAGACAGGTCAAAGACACCATAAATTTATAACTAATGATTAAATGCACAGTGATGAATAGAAACATATCACAACAGTCAAGATGAAAACATGTTACACTGTACATTAATGTATAGTAGTATACATATAATGACATGGCTTCTCCTGTGAATGCTTGCATAAGAAAAAGATCACATGATGCTCAAAAGGCATTATTTTCAAAGTGTGCCGTCTGTTACTTATGTTTGTACAGCAACAGTTAAAATGGACCTAGAGTTTTCACAGCAATCTTGAAAACAAATGATCAAAAACCAGCAAATTAAAATAACTAATAACCAAGCTAGGAGTAGGTTATGAGGAGAAATTATTAGAAAGTATTGGTTGTTATTATTTTCATATAGCTGGAAATGGCAGTTAATGGGAATGGTGAATAGTGTTGCTCTGTTCTACTGTACAGTCAAACCTGCATGTTAATAGTTGTGGTTGTTTGTTTGTTTTTTTGTTTTTGTGGCTTTAACAAGCAAGGATATGTTTAGAAGAAATGGTACAGGACAGGGGGAGATTAACTGCTTTGGGTTGTGCATATAAGGGGTGCAGATGTGGACTTGGCTGTAACACAGCCTGTAGAAGGAAAATTTGATTCTCTGAAACAGAAATAAGTTGTAGATCATGACATCATGGAGCTGGTGGATGTTAGAGACTTTGCACTCCTCAACCTTCCATTTGAGGATGCCCACAGATGCTCAATAGGGTTTAAGTCTGGAGACATGGTTGGCCAGTCAAGTACCTTTACCCTCAGTTTATTTAGCAAGGCACTGGTCTGTTTGGAGGTGTGTTTGGGGTTGTTATCATGTTGGAATACTGTCCTGTGGCCCAGTGTCTGAAGGGAGGGGATCGTGCTCTGCTTCAGTATGTCACAGTACATGTTGCCATTCATTCATTCAAGAAAAAAGCATGTTGAAGGTTGCTGAATAACATTTGAACAAGCCTGTCAAATTCTGGGAGAATTTAGTTTGGTTAGACAAGACCAATACGGAACTCCTTGGATGCCATAATACAGACCATGCTTGGAGGTTCAAAAGGTACTGCACATCAACCCGAAAATACTATATGAACAATGAGGTTTGGAGGTGGGAACATCATGTTGTTTATCATCATATAGCACTTGCATGTTTCAAATAATTGAAGTAGGAATGAATAGAAATAAGCACTGAGACATTCTTGATAAATATCTGCAGGCATCTACCAGGATGATGAAGATGAAACAAAGGTGGACTTTTCAGCAAGACAAGGAACCCAAAAACAACAAAGTAAGCTCTTAACTGGTTTCAGATAAATAAAATAAAGCTGCTAGAATAGCTCAGGCCTGACTTTAATCAAAGTGTGTGGAGGAATGGGCCAAAATCACACCTCAGCAACTAGTTTCTCCGTGCTGGAGGCGTCTTGAAGCTGTCTTCATCAAGAGCTAAATTTCAGTAAGCTACTTTTTCCCTGTGCCATTTCTCATTATTACTCATAACTTAATTTATGGGCATCTATGGTTTGATTTCTTTGCATGTGTGGATTTAAAGGGTTGTTACCAACTTCTGGTGAGAATTCGTTGTCAGAAGCACATTTAGAAATTTATTTGCGTAGAAAAATGGTGACTTGTTCAATACTTTACACGCTGTGCATATTCATGATCAATCCTCATATATATACTGCACTTTGAGTGCTCAGAGTAGAAAAGCGCTATATAAGAACCGGTCCATTTACCATACTGTAGTAACTAGCTTACCATGCCTTATTTAATCTTGAACTTTATTCCAACATTTTTGCTCTCAGTGCCATTGCACCCTAAATATGCTATAGTGTTGTTATTGTCTGTGTCATGCTGTCTGTGTTATATTGTCAGTATTTTTGTTGTTGTCTGCTCTGTACATTGAAAGCAGGTATGTGTACACATACGACAGTAAACCTGACACAGATTTTGATTCTTGATTTTAAAACCACAGGTGATCATGCTCTTGAGGTTCTAGAGCCTAAACTTTGATTGGCAGAATCAGTCTCGGTTGTTGTGTCCTTGGGCAAGACACTTCACCCGTTGCCTACTGGTGGTGGTCAGAGGGCCCGGTGGCGCCAGTGTCCGGCAGCCTCGCCTCTGTCAGTGCGCCCCAGGGTGGCTGTGGCTACAATGTAGCTGCCATCACCAGTGTGTGAATGTGTGTGTGAATGGGTGGATGACTGGATATGTAAAGCGCTTTGGGGTCCTTAGGGACTAGTAAAGCGCTATATAAATACAGGCCATTTACCATTTTTAAACTGTAAAAATGAATCATCTGACTCTGATGCCTATGAATTAGAGAGCTCATCAGCGAAAACATCTTTGAATACTGCAACAATATCCTTTGTTTTATTAGCAGACTTTTTGATTTGTCCTAGTTATATTAAGCATCTGAGTAATCTCAGTTCTGTTCAAGGTCAAATAAGGTCAAGCTTTCATTGGGGTCAAAGTTTCTTAAATTGCCTTTTTATCTTAAAACTACACTTAAAATTCCACTGTCGTTGTTTGTTCTGGCAACATTTAGGAAATGATACATGTGTATATGGAAAATCACATTATATTTTATAAATGGTGCATTTCACGTCTGATTTCTCTTTTAGATTTAACATTTAAAAGTAACCTCTGCCTTAACTTCAAGTTAACGCCAAAACTGTATTATTGTTACTGCACTACAAAGTTCTTAAAGTATGTAAAATCAAAAAACCAAATATGAATATATACAACACACAATACTATTCCCTTCAAAGTAAATACTGCCCAGAAAGTGAGCTGCCCGTGAGAACGGTTGTTGTAATTAAATAACACTTTCTCTTCCTGCTATGGCATGTTCAAAATCTACTTTTTAGAAGTTGTGTCAGGGTATGAACTGGTGTTCACATTAAGCTGAGAATTTAGTGTACCCTTTCACCTTGTTAGCTAAAATGTCTTTTTATTAGAAACATAACTGGTTTTATTCACTGTCATCTAAATAGCATGTACTGTACTTGCAGTACTATATTGCTTTGTATGAGTGTAATTATAGTTTTGATTCTCAACAAGATAAATCACACTTTTCATATTGATCTAATTAATGATTTTTTGTTTGTGTGCTTGTTTTTTTAATAGGAGGTTACCATGCAGCTGTCATAGCATAAAAGGAAGGACTGAAGAATTTCAGTACCCAACCTGAGTCTGATGAAAGTTAAGAACTGATTAAATGCTATATTGTTTTTTGCATGAACCTCTGTTTGTTTGATTCAGAATTTCATTCCTATGAACAATATGTATTTTTCCTCTGGTTTCATTCCAGTTTATTTCCGTTTGATTTATACAGCACCAATTCACAGCAACAGTCAATTCAAAATGCTTTATATACTAAGGTAAGACCCCACAATATTAGGAAGAAACCCCCAAATGACCTGCTATGAGCAAGCACTTGGCAAAAGTGGGAAGGAAAAAACCTCCTATTTAACAGGAAGAAACCCCTGGCAGAACCAGGCTTGGGGAAGGGCAGCCATCTGCCATGATCAGTTGGAACTGAGGGCAAATAAAAGGGAGCAGAGACAGAAAGTACATGAGATACACAATGGGAGTCAGAGTTTAATTACTAAAAGTTAAATGTAGTAGTGGTGTATAAACACACAGGGAACAAAAAGAAATGAGTGAAGAAGTGCTCAGTGCATCTTTAGGAGCCAGCAGAATGGGAAGAACAAGATCCAGGCAATTAACACCTACGCTCTGCTGGTCGTCAGATACACTGCTGACATAATAAGCTGGCCAAAGAAGGACATGGAAGCCAGTGACATAAAGACAAGCAAGCTAGTGATGCGCGAATCATGAACGAATCGTTCAGTACTCGAGAATCACTTTACTTACTCATGAATCATGATTCACACGCCCAACTGACTCACTGACTCATTCCTGTTGCTGTTAGCAACAATGTATCTAGCTTATAATTAAAATTGTGGAGAAAAACACAACATCGTAACAAAAAAATTCTGCTCTGAACTGGAAGAAAAAATTCATAATTTTTATGGACAGGATTTCTAGGTGCAGCCAAGTGGCGGAGGGCTTTCGCTTTGGTGGCCTCAGAATCTCATCTGATTTTTGCAGATGATGTGGTTCTGTTGGCTTCATCGGGTGAGGGCCTCCAGCTCGCACTGGAGCGGTTCGCAGCCGAGTGTGAAGCAGCGGGAATGAGGATCAGCACCTCCAAATCTGAGGCCATGGTTCTCAGCCGGAAAAGGGTGGAGTGCCCACTCCGGGTCGGGGATGAGTTCCTGCCCCAAGTGGAGGAGTTCAAGTATCTCGGGGTCTTGTTCGCGAGTGATGGGAGAAGGGAGCCGGAGATCGACAGACGGATTGGGGCTGCAGCTGCAGTAATGCGGATGCTGCACCGGTCTGTCGTAGTGAAGAGGGAGCTGAGTGTAAAAGCGAAGCTCTCAATTTACCGGTCGATCTACGTCCCTATCCTCACCTATGGCCACGAGCTGTGGGTAGTGACCGAAAGAACGAGATCGCGGATACAAGCGGCAGAAATGAGCTTCCTCCGAAGGGTGGCTGGCCTCTCCCTTAGAGATAGGGTGAGAAGTTCGGCCATCCGGGAGGGGCTCAGAGTAGAGCAGCTGCTGCTCCACATCGAAAGGAGCCAGCTGAGGTGGTTCGGGCATCTGACAAGGATGCCCCCTGGGCGCCTCCTGGGTGAGGTGTTCCAGGCATGTCCCACCGGGAGGAGGCCCCGGGGCAGACCCAGGACACGCTGGAGAGATTATATCTCTCGGCTGGCCTGGGAACGCCTTGGTGTTCCCCCGGATAAGCTGGAGGAGGTGGCTGGGGAGAGGGAGGTCTGGGCCTCTTTGCTTAGGCTGCTGCCCCCGCGACCCGGCCCCGGATAAAGCGGATGAAGATGGATGGATGGATGGACTGGAAGAAAAAACCCTGAGTAGAAGCTCACATCAAGAAAATAGCTCCTCGGTTCACAGTAGCATCGCTCTGCTAACATGCTAACAGCACATTTGAGCTACTCACCCCCTCCCTCCTGTGCTGAATCGTAAGCGAATTGACTATGTGCACGTTAGCATATGCTACTTCCGGTGCGGAAACTCGTGTGGGGAGCTTTGTTTCCAGTGTCGTATTCACGCCCTGTTTACGGTCCAAAACAAGTTAAGCAAATGATTGAATCAAGCGGCGATTTACATTTCTATAGATGTCTCGGGCATTTACCCAATATATCTGTAAATGATGTTCATCGACTTGTCGATATTTTTCCCCCGCGCCTCAGAGCAAAAGAGAAAATGGATTCAAATGTTATATTTCTCAGCTGTCCCTCGTTTATCGCAGGTGTTATGTTCTAAAAATAACCAGCGAGAGGTGAAATCAAGGAGCCAATTTTATTTTTTGACGGTGCAAAACGTTTGGTGGACATCGTGGACATACAGCACTGCACTTCAGAGTCACACTGCTAGCATCGATGCAGCGATTCTGTACTGTACAGGAGAGACGGAGGAGATCGTCTGCAGCGATCAGGACGCAGGACACAATGTGACGTAAAAAAATAAGCATGCTTGCACTAAAAAATCTGCGAAACAGCGAGGTGAAAGGTGAACCGCGTTATAGCGAGGGACCGCTGTAATTTTGAAGGTAAGTCACAACATACCCTTTCTTTCCGTTTTCGAGTTTTGGACATGATTTTGGAGGATATCTTCGCAGTAGCGATTGACCGCAAAGTAAAGCTACCGGAAATGTACAACCCCACATCCCGTCTCAAACCAGGAAGTTAGCATTTTCTCGTGCACAGGGTCAATCACTCAGGACTCGCTCACCCCCTCCCTTCCTGTGCTGAATCGTAAGCGAATCACTCAGGACTCGCTCACTCACTCACTCACTCGCTCACCCCCTCCCTCCTGGCTCACAGCTTCTTCTTCTTGGTTGGCAACCAATGTTAAGGCGCATTACCGCCCCCTGGCTCACAGCTCAGTGGACATTTAGATGAGAAAATATATATTTAACACATTTAAGGAAAATACTAATAAAATAAAAAATAAAAATATGTTTAAATAAAATAAAATAAAGGTTTATTAAGCAATTTTGATAGGAAATTGCTTAATTTTAGAAATGTTTTTGCTCTTTTTTGCTCTATGAAATAGTTGATTTCGTTTAGAATCACTCATCTTAGCAGTAGGATTTACATGAAAAGAGAAACAAATTAAGTTTGAGTGAAAATGTACATTTTTTGGTCGACTGACTCAGTGAATCAAATGACTCAAAAAATCCGATTCACTTTGGTGAGTGACTTATTAAAACTCGATTCAGTAAAAAGAATCAAATTTACCATCACTAAAGCAAGCTCTTTACCATGCATGGAGGATTTCACCCAGCAGCCTGAGACTGTACCACCCACAGGGAGCATGGCACGTTTTTAGTTTTATATGACAAGACAACATAAATTTAAATACCCCAAAGTAAAGCGATCCCTCTTCTTTCGTCCCAGACAGCGCTCTCAGAAAGCTCCTCGCCCATCAATTGATATGTGCATCCACCCTTTACATTACTGCCATCTTTTGGCAGTAATAGCTTTTTGTCACTGAAAGTTGGGATTATTCGATAAGTCTTACTGGATCTAGTTTCTGGTGGTTGTTTTCTGGACGTGTCATGCAACGCCAATGCCAAGAACTTCGGGGACTTGAAATCAACCACAGAACATTCCCAGAGCAAGAGCCAGTCAAAATCAGAAAGGCAGATATCCAACAACCACACTCTGGAATTAAGAACTTCACAGCACCAGGACCTGATCCACACCTACTGGCTGAAGAAGCAAAAGGCACTCCATGATCCCCTGGCAGCACAAATTCGAAGGATGCTAAGAGCTAATACAAGGGAGAACATGAAGGACCCCCACAAGGGTATGACACCATCAAGCTGCTGGCTGATTACCTGCCTCTCCGCAATATGGAGGCTCTTCTTAGGCATCATGCCAACAAAGCTGAGTAAGCACATGAATCAGTAAATGACCACAGCTGAGAAAGACATTGAAACAGCAAAAGACGGACAAAGCATCAGCTAATGATTGCTGGAGCAGTACACCAGGACAAAGGAGCCTTTTTTCCATTAATACCTACTCGGTTTTCAGGGTTTTTCATTAGATGACAGTACCTGGTACCAGGTACTAAAATAATACCTGCTCAGCAGAAGTTCCAAGCAAATCCGAGCAGGTACTAAAATGTGACATTGTCAGACTGGATGCCACCGATTGGCTGGTCAGTATCGTCATTCAAGGAGTCATGAGACCGTCGCGTTCATAAAAATCAAAACCACAAGTTCTGAAATCCGTAAATGAGGGAACTGCCCAGACTTACAAAAAGAAAGCCCACAGCTTGATGTTCCACACAAAGAAACTTGTGGTCTTAAAGGTTCACAGTGCACTAAAAACATTCATCAAGAACTCACTGGAGTTGCCATCAAGTGCAGAATATATCATAGCGATGCACTTCATAGACCTCAACTTCACTAAGCATGGATGCAAATATAGATCCAGGAGTGTCATAACCATCAGCCATCTCCTGTGCATGGATGACATCAGACTGTATGGCAGGAGTGTGTGAGACATATCGATTTACCAATCCAATCCAATCCAATACATATCTGTTTTCTTCTGTTTTCTTTATTCCATTTGGTATTTGTTATTTGAGAATAAGGTGAGTGAAGGCAACATCTCCTCTTGAATCCAAATGTGGCATGCAGTATGCTCTCCAGGTGACATGTAAATTGTCACAAGATGAGCAGACAGGAACATCTTGGTCTGGGATTATTCCCGCTCTTCTCTGCTCAGACAGTCTCAGTGTATTATCATCCATATAAATTTTTTTATGTTGTTGTTTGTTTGTGTGTTTGTTTCGTTTTGTTTTTTGTTTTGTTTTTTTTTTTTTGTAGTTGTGGTGCTTTGTTTTCCTTTTGTGTAAGGCGGATATGTGAAGCTAGCTCATACTCACGTAATATAACGTTTGTGCCTTTATTTTGGTAACTTCCTGTGTGACCGGAAGTGAATGATGTAACGGTAACCAACTTGATGTACAAAAAAGACGGAAGAAAACGGTAAACTATTGCTAACGGAGAAAAAGGAGAGAAAATATGGTTAAATTGTACAAAAACGAATGGTTCTAGTTACAGTCGACAGGGAAACAAGGTTTGTAATGTACATGATTTAATTTGAGCAGCAAGGACAGCCACAGAGCGCTTGCACGAGAGTGAGGGCTCCGGGACTCTGCCACTGCCCTGATCTTTATTTATATACAACAGTAGTTGCGTTCGTTTATTACATTGGAATGTGGATGTGTGTGTGTGTGTGTGTGTGTGCGTGCGTGTGCGTGCGTGTGTGTGCGTGCGTGTGTGTGTGTGTGCCAGGAGAGGCTCCTCTACCTGGTACGAAGTGAACCTGCTTGTTCAGCTCTTATCTATCACTAGCAGGATCTGCTCCTTCCCTGCATAACGGGTCACAGTGAACTATAAACAACAATCTGACACATAAATCAAATCAAATCACTTTTTATTGTCACATCACATGTGCAGGCACACTGGCACAGCACATGCGAGTGAAATTCTTGTGTGCGAGCCCCACAAGCAACAGAGATGTGCAAACACAACACAAACGAGCAAAATACAAGAATGGCCAACCTGAAACTAATAAATATATGTACAATATATAATAGTGTATGCATTTCTGGATGTGTATACTAAATATTTTCCTACGTGTGTGTGTGTGTGTGTATACACATTTTTACAAATTAAATAGTAAAAAAATAAAATAAAATAATAATAATAATAATAAAATATATAAAATATACAGAGTTGAATATGTGCAAAACAACATAAAGAGGTCATCATGCAGTATTCTATCATTTGCAGACTTATATTATTAAAAGATTACACTGACTTCTAAGTGCAATTTTCTATCGACACCTTCAGAACAGAATTACCTCAACATGTTGTTTGTCCTTCAAGCCATTGGTATGCAGAGGCTGCACTGCTTCTCAGCATGCTTGACAAGTCTTATCTTCAGTAGTTGTCCACAGGTGTTCCATATCACAGGAGCGTGATCAAAATACTGTGCAGATACCAGGCTGCAGCCAAACAGTGTTTACTCACCACATTATAGGAAGGTCACTGGGTCCCTATGAATAAATAATTGCCACGTGCACCTTTACTCTGAATGATTATAATACCCAGCAGCTCCAATTTGTAAACAAGCAACTGAAAATGTTCATTTCACAGACTTTAAGGGGTCACATAAGACAATTATTCACTTTGGTAAAAGCAGAGGCAGCGTGACAGTTTAGACGGTATTACAGCACATGAATCTTTGATTGCTTTGGTGCATCCTTATTAGTGTTAATGTAGTTCTCAAATCAGTAATTCATTTCCTCACCAACAACAGCCTTTTCCATTCTTTTTATACATACTTCTACATACACATAGATCTATTTAGATCTCACCCTGGGTCAACACACCTGAATCAACTGATTAGTTCATTACCAGGCCTCTTGAGAACTTCAAGACATGTTGAGGAGGTGATTTAGCCATTTAAATCAAGCCAAATTACTTTAAAAAAAATATGTGCTGGTATTAAATATATATATATTATACAGGCTGAATGATGCTCTAACTTCAAGTCATAGTTCACACATCACTATCTCTTATCTCAGCCCATCTCTCTCTGTATATACAGAGAGAGATGGGCTGAATGAAATAGTTCTGGATGATGAAGCTGTGGTAGGCCCTTTTATTATTACTATTATTATTACTATTATTATTAATATTATTATTATCATTATTATTATTATTATATTATTATTAATAATATTATTATTATCATTATTATTATTATTATTATATTTGGTTAAAACAGTACCTTTTTGCAGGCATCACTCCATTTGTATGTGCGCAGCATATCTGGTTATAATGGCACTTAAATGAGTTGTAATTCTGTCAGCATATCACAATTGCAAGATTAAAGATAGGACTTTGGATTGCTTGACTATTAAAATAATTTTACAAGATAAAATGATGGTTGAGTGTTCACATGTTTCAAAAGTATGACAATAATTATAAAAAATAAAGATGTAAGGAATATGAATTACAGTTATTTCCATCTATAGGCTAATTTCAGATTCATACTGGTGTTGAATGCTGGAATCCACTCCTGGTGACAGAGCCCCTAAGCATGAGAAGGCGTCACTTTGTTGGATCACTTGTGACATTTTGGGGCTGTTGTTTTGACAGCTCATACGGTGCCTAAATCAAGATTTGGCATTTCACACCTGTAGTTGTAGCAAAATGCATGCATTCACTACACTGTTTGTAAGAGTGCCGGTCA
Organism: Rhamphochromis sp. 'chilingali'; assembly: GCF_963969265.1. Classification (NCBI taxonomy): domain Eukaryota; kingdom Metazoa; phylum Chordata; class Actinopteri; order Cichliformes; family Cichlidae; genus Rhamphochromis; species Rhamphochromis sp. 'chilingali'. Next base: position 942,492 of record NC_137931.1, on the reverse strand, counting down.
CAGAGGAGCGTGGTGTCCACTGGAGTAAATAAAACACAAAGTGTGAGACTAAATAACAAATATAGTCCACTGAAGTTTGCCATAATGCAGGATTAGAAAGAAGTGATAATGTGTTCACAAGCACTTTTCAGTACTGCTGATTCAGAGGTCACAGTTAAGTTACTGTATAAGAAAAAGTGCTTGCATAGTTCCCCAGACTGCACACTGTGAAGTGTATCAGGATCTGTAGATTAAACAGTAGGGGTCAGGGAAAATAGGCAAAAACCTGAACATACAAACATATATCAGTATCATAGTTTGTTTGCCACCATCTGATGGGTAGTGCAGCGAGACCTTAAATATACTCATTTTCATTGTTTCTTTCTCTTTTTAGCATCTCAAAGCAGCAGTTTAATATTTTGAATTTAATTTACATTTTATTACATTACTACAATATTACATAATAGTTGGGTTGCGGTCACGTGGTTCTGATGACGTGCGGAGGCAGCGCGATTTTTGAGTGGAGGGCGGAAGTAAACATGGAGGACACTGTGGAGAGTCAGGAGAGCAGCTATTGTGCAACTTTAGACCCCGTTTCTCGGGAGAGATATAAACAGATAGTTAAAAAATATATCGGACGTGATCCGTATTCTTTGAAAATGTCCGAATACACCACAGAAGTAAAGGATTTGCCTACTATCGAGGCTGTGGATATCACCAACTACTTGGTCCTCCAGACTTCTTACTACACTAGGCAGCAAATGAAAGCTTTCAAGAGTCTGGAGGCATACAATTTTTTTGTCAGCGGGTGGGTCCACAACCTTGGAACAAAACGTCTCCGTGATGGATACAGTTTGGTGTTTGCAAGGGTGAGTGTTTGTTCTTATATTGCTTTATCTTAAACACGCTAACAGTTAGCGGTAGCGGCTTTAACGTCAACAAACATGCCACATCCTTAGGACTTCGTTAGAGTGACAGTTGTTTGTTTCAAGGTAAACCATTCTCAGAGGTCTAACGAGACACCTCTGAAGACTTGGGTAATTGCAAAGGAGGATGGAGAAGTGATTGCAGCTCATTGCAATTGTATGGCAGGGTTAGTAGCCTAATTAAGTAGGCTCAAATCCGGGCTCTCAGCCGTCTGTTGCATATCCAAAATCGCCTCTGCACATCGATGCTGTTCTGCCTTAAGCTTCATTCTTTTCTCTCGTTTGAGAACTGATTCCGATCTGGGTTTTCGTTCGTAGCCGAGATTGACCGTCGGAGCCCAGTCCTCCGACTCTTCGTCATCCAAAGCACTTGGGCAGCCTATAGTCCCAATCAAGTCAATATTAGACTACTAACTTAAAAGCACTAAGTAAACGAGAATTTAACGACAACCTAATGCTAATAAGTTCGTTTGCAAACATAACATTACCTCTGACGAAGTGGTCGCTGCAGACACGGGCATTGGCAGACTCTGCTCCTCCCGACTGTAAACGTAAATTTAAAATCCATTTTTTCCTACGTTTTTTGTTAAGAATTTTCCATTTTTCTCTTCTTCGTTGGGCTATTTTTGGTACCCTAAAATACCGTTTATCAGTTTCTCGGGTCGACCTACTGGAGCATCCGTAAACACAACAGGACATAGGCATTTTGCGTACTGTCTGTCTGTGATTTTGCGCTTATCTTTTTCACTTCCGACCGCCAGTCAAATTTCGCGCTTTACGTCGACGTCACGTCTACGTCAAATGAAACCTAGCTATTGTATTACGTTGTTTCTTCTACTAACAAGGTTTTAAATATAGATATGACTAGCCTGACTTAGGACATTTGCATAAGAAATACAAAATAAGAGTTTTTTAATAGACTGTTCAAAATTGTCCAGTTGGCCTTAAGTATTAATGTGAGCATTAATGCTTGTTTGTACATCTTAGCCCTGCGACAGACTAAGGAGCTATGCAGGCTGTACCCTGCTTTTTTATTGGAATAGCTTCCATTTGATAGATGCATGGATGGTTGAAAAAAAAACATTTTAAAATATGAAAACATTACTTTGAGGAGCTGATGGATAAAGAAAATGAGAGAGAGGAGAACAGAGGGAGGAAAGTTAGCGAATCAGGAAGTGCAGATGAATTACAAAGCCAGTAGGTAGAGCAGCTATGAAGAGCATGAAGAGTGGAAAGCCAGCTATTCCAGATGTGTGGTGGTGTGGAAATGTTGAAGAGAGAAGAGAACAGTGGACTTTTGAAAGTGAGAGGATGCCTGAAGAATGGAGAACTAGTTTGATATATGTACATACATATACATATGATATATGTGAATATAACAGTAAATACTAAATATTAAACATTATTGTGCAGCACGTAAGATCGACAGCGCACAATGTGCTTTGAGGTAGGAGCCAAAAAGGGTGTAGTTTGTGGGTGTGATCACCCGTGTGTACACCTGTGAGCATGGACGCGCTTGTTTTTTTAAAAGGTTCCTTCATGTAATGATCTGCTAGAGGGTGTGGGGGGGCCACAGCCCCGTCCTCCAGGGTATGAAGCAGGTATGGAGGAGATCCAGACTCCAGACATCCAGAGGCCCCCAGAACACAAGAGACCAAGGAAGACCAACAGAGGGGCAGCCGCGCCACTGTCCCAGAAAGAGCTGAGGAGAGTCCCAGATGAGGGCTCACTCAGCAGCCGCGGAGCAGAAGCCAGGGGGGGTTGCAGTGACGCGCCCGTGAGCTCTGCCGGCAGCCAGCTGTGCCTGAGTGACCGAGCCCCAGGCCGAGAGGCCGAGGGCACCCCCCCGAAGTGGCCCGAGCGAGCCCCAGACTCCAGGCCCCGACAAGCAGCCACCAAGGAGTGAGCTGGTGTGTACCTGGACGCCCATCCCGGACACAAAGAACCACCAACGCACCGACGTCTGAGGGAGTCCGCCACTGGCAGGGGAAGTGGTGGTGGGGGGAGATAGGCCTCCAAACCTTGGAGGGCCTGAGATGTCCCCAGAGAGGTGGCGCCTGACACCCAACCTGACATATAGACACAGACATACAGGCACACACAGATACAAACATCCATTCCCACCCTCATGCTCTCATATGCACTTACTCCACACTCAACCAACGTGGAGACAGACATAAAGAGACGCTGTACACACGATCACACTCCCCAAGCGTACTCTACGAACCGGGTCTAGGTACCCTTGCCCCTGGAGGGGGGAACTGCACCCAGACCCAGGTGGTGTTACCCTTTTCCCTGCGGTGGGGGGAGGCAGACCACCCCGACTCCGCAGCAGCAGGGAGGCCCCACACTCCAGACCCCAGTCGGACGGCCAACTCCTCCTCCTAGCCCCCCCGCTCCAGCAGGCCGCAGAGAACGGGGGTGAGAGAAGACTCCAAACCTCCCTCCACCCGCTCATTGTAGTGTTGATGCATATGTGTTCTAAGGTGCATTTAAAACCCAGGAGGGCTTGGAGCTACCTGCCAGAGAGCAGCAGGTAAGCGCATAGCCCCCCCAATAGCCCTCAATGTCTACGTGTATTTAACATTGAGAGGTGGACAACGACCCCAGGGGTGAGGTGTACACCCTGATGGTCTTTTGGACTCCGTGTAGCGTGCCCACCCCCAAGATCCTATATGTATGTGTAATGAGAGTGTGAGTGATGTGAATGTCTAAGTTGTGGGATAAAATTGAGGCAGAGGCAGCCAGAAGGGGACAGAGGGGGGGTAGCCTCCTCTGCACCCTGGTGACATACCCCTACTCCAAGGCCCTGCATGTGTGGGTGGTTGTGGTGGAGCGGGAAGAGGGTGTCACGGTTCTCATCCCACTCGCCGTGACAGAGGGAGGCAGCTGGAGATGGGGAGGGAAGGAAGGGAGGCGCAAGTGACCCCCCCCCTGGGGCCAGCTCCCCCGCTGACCCCAGTAGGCACCCCCATACTCTGCAACCCGCCAGGGAAAGGGGGCCCAGGCCCATCTAGACCGGGGCCCAGTTCAGCAGCGCCGTCTGGCCCCACAGAGCCCGGGACAGTCCACCTGACCTCTTCCTAACCACACAAGTCAAGGTGTGAAAACGGGTGTGGGCCACAATCAGCCAAGGTTTCGGGTGAATTCACTGTGTAACCTAGCCCCACCATATCATGTGATTCTCGGATGAGCAGTGAAACTTAAATAAGTCCAGATGCTTTTCTTTCCAAGCTCCTCAGAATACGATGACCTGGATGACTGAGGAACTTTCACAGACACGTTGTGTCTTTTACTTACATTGTTAGGATGCCTGGGTCGTCGACCCAGGGTTTTTGAGTTTATGATATTATTTATACTGTCTAGTTTTTGGTTTCTTTGAGTTCTGTCTTATGGCTTAGGTCTCTGTCTTCTTTAGTTGCTCTGTCTCCCCTATCACCTGCATCCCCTTGTCTAGTTCGCGTCTATGTGTATCTTAAGTTCCTATATCCCCGTGTTCAGTCAGTGTTTGTGTCTGCCCTGTTCCCACGTCTCTGTTCCCTCTGTAGTGCCTGCATGTGAGTCTGTGTCTTTGTTCAGTCTGTGTTATGTGTTTCCTGTTTTACTTTGAAGGTCTCTGTCTTTTCTCAGTGTGTTCAGTTTACGCTTCTTTGGTCTCGTCAGTTCTGATTTGTCCCAGCTGTGTTTCCCTCCTGTTACTCATTCCCTGATTGCTCCCTCTGTGTATTTAAGCCCTGTGTTTCTCTGTGTCCGTGTCGCGCTCTACCGTTTTCTTAGCTGTGTGTTCTGTCATTCCTCTAGTTTAAGTTTGTTTTGAGTTTTTTTTTAGTTTTGTTATATTTTGAGTATTAAATTAAAGCCTTTTTTGAGTTCACGTCTGTCTCCGGAGTCTGCACCTTGGGTCCTATTCCTGCCTGCACACAGCCACACCTAACAGAAGATCGCGACCATACTATGGACCCAGCAGACTTTGAACTCCAGGAGCGACGCCGAGCAGCCTTTGCCCAGCTGGAGGAGGAACTCCGCTGGAAGCCATGGCTCACCCCTGACGTCGGGCGCATTTTCCATGGCACTCGGCTGGCTCTCGGCGGTCCCCGGAGCTGCCAGAAGTCTCCACCTGTTGCTCCGCTAGCACGCAAGATGCGGCCGTTTCAGTTGGGAGTCCTCCGCGTGGCTTCAGGCACTCATGCTCCGGCCTCAGCGTCACCATTCTGTGCACCGGAGGCTCAGTTGCTCACGCCGCCAGCTACCTCTGCCCGAAGGAAACGGCGCTCACGTCGCCGTCATATGGACACGTCTGAGCAACCTCAGGTGGTGAGTCAAAAGGACTACACTTTCCAAACTCCACCTGAGCCGTTGAACAGTAAAGACTATGAACTCACCTCAGACACTTTTGGGATTTCTTTTCTCGACGAGGATTTGGATTGGGAGGCCAGTTTTGGTTTGAATCTTCCCACGCTAGTTCATCGCAATAAGCATTCGTCTGAGATTTTTAGTTTGAGGTCTGCTCGTTGGGGTCGGAACAAATTAAAACCTGAGTTTGCCGAGTCTGTTTTTTCTGAGACTGTGAACACTGCTAAACCTAAGACTGTACAGACTGTTAAACGTGGTGGGAAAGGGTCGTCACCTGTTTTTGATGAGCCAGTTTTCAGTGAGCCTGCTCCTTTGCCTTCCGGTGCTCCTTCGCCCAGGGCAACTGCGGTCCAGCCGTCTCCTGCACCTGTATCAGTTCCTCAGGTGAGGGGGGCTAGGGCCCAGTTTGTCCCTGCTCCAGCTTCCAGGCCAGCTGAGGCTCCGCTAGTCTCTGCGCCCGTGCCTATTCCGCGGGTGGGAGCGGCTACTGCCCAGCAGGCCACTGCACCGGTTTCTGTCCTCGCTGGAGGCTCGGGTGAGCCCGTCCAGCAGTTTTCCGTAGGCTCTGAAGACATAGCTCAGCTTAGTGCTCATCCACCACCTCACCCACCATTACTACCATCTTTACAACAGTCGATACATATTAGACTTCTCTCCATAGCTCAGACATTAGCTCACCTATCGGCTCAGTCACCTGTTCAGCCACCTGTCTCCGCTGGAGGGTCCGAGGAATCGCTTCAGCCGTCTCTTCCTGCTGGAGGATCCGAGGGGCCCGTTCAGCCACCTGTCTCCGCTGGACGGTCCGAGGGGCCCGTTCAGCCTCTTGCCTCGTCAGCTGGGGGTCCGGGAGGACCCAGCCAGCACGTCCCAGTGTCTGCTGATGGTTCTGGCGAGGCCGTTCAACCACCACCGGCTCCACTGCCTGGTTCGGCCTCCGAGTCTGCAGCTCCATCTGGTCCGGCCTCCGAGTCTGCAGCCCCGCCTGGTCCGGCCTCTGCAGCTCCGCCTGGTCCGGCCTCTGCAGCTTCGCCTGGTCCAGTCTCCGAGTGTTCAGCTTCGTCTGCTCCTGAGGTCTCCATGCTGTCTGTTCCTGCACGTCCTGCCCGGCCTGCTCGTCCTACCCGTCCTGCCCGGCCTGCACGTCCTGCCCGTCCTGCCCGGCCTGCTCGGCCTGCTCGTCCTGCTCGTCCTGCACGTCCTGTCCGGCCTGCTCGTCCTGCACGTCCTGTCCGGCCTGCTCGTTCTGTCCGGCCTGCACGTCCTGTCCGGCCTGCTCGTCCTGCACGTCCTGTCCGGTCGATGACTGGACGTCATTGCCGTCATGGACAGCCCTCTGGACTACGCCGCCGTCATGGATGGCCCCCTGAACCACGCCGCTGCCTCCCGCCCGGCCGGCCTCCTGACCTGCTCGGTCGCAGTCGGTGCCTCCCGCCCGGCCGGCCTCCTGATCTGCTCCGTCGCCACCGGTGCCTTCCGCCTTGCCGGCCTCCTGAACTGTTTTCTGGGCTCTTGGACCATCAGCCCCCGGGCCGCCCCCCTGAACTTCCCGGGTTTGGACTATCGTGCTGTCAGCCTCCGGGCCGGCCACGTGCCCTTTTTTGATACTATTGCCTGGGCCTCTGCGCTTTTCGTGAGCTCTTTTGTTTGTTTGCTTTTGGACTTTGCCTGGGCCTTGGTGCTGTTGTTTTGGACTTTGTTCCTGTTTTTTGTTCTGTTGCTTTCCGGGCTCCAGTGTTTGCATTTTTTTTTGTTTTGTTGTTTCTGGCTCCTTGTTTGGTTTGTTTCGGGCCCTCCGTCCGGTTTCCCCCGCCGCCCGCCCTGGTTGGGTTGTTTTTTTTTTTTTTTTTTTTGATTTTGGTGTTTTGGTTTGGGCTGTCTGGAAGCCAGCCCTTAAGGGGGGGGTACTGTTAGGATGCCTGGGTCGTCGACCCAGGGTTTTTGAGTTTATGATATTATTTATACTGTCTAGTCTTTGGTTTCTTTGAGTTCTGTCTTATGGCTTAGGTCTCTGTCTTCTTTAGTTGCTCTGTCTCCCCTATCACCTGTATCCCCTTGTCTAGTTCGCGTCTATGTGTATCTTAAGTTCCTATATCCCCGTGTTCAGTCAGTGTTTGTGTCTGCCCTGTTCCCACGTCTCTGTTCCCTCTGTAGTGCCTGCATGTGAGTCTGTGTCTTTGTTCAGTCTGTGTTATGTGTTTCCTGTTTTACTTTGAAGGTCTCTGTCTTTTCTCAGTGTGTTCAGTTTACGCTTCTTTGGTCTCGTCAGTTCTGATTTGTCCCAGCTGTGTTTCCCTCCTGTTACTCATTCCCTGATTGCTCCCTCTGTGTATTTAAGCCCTGTGTTTCTCTGTGTCCGTGTCGCGATCTACCGTTTTCTTAGCTGTGTGTTCTGTCATTTCTCTAGTTTAAGTTTGTTTTGAGTTTTTTTTAGTTTTGTTATATTTTGAGTATTAAATTAAAGCCTTTTTTGAGTTCACGTCTGTCTCCGGAGTCTGCACCTTGGGTCCTATTCCTGCCTGCACCCTCGCCCTAGAGGCCCTGCTGACTCACCGTGACGGCAGCTGGTGAGCATTCAGACACAAACTGGCACGACGCCACGGCAAATCCTGTTCCACTAAAACGACAAGCAACCTCTGTGATGGGTGCCTAGAGGCACACCAACATTATCATAATGATGCAGCAAAAGCAAATGAAAATGAAGGGAAAAACCAAACAAACAAAAAAATCTTCTCCTGTCATTCATGGAAGCTGATGTCACACATGACTGGCTCACACGCCAAACTATCAGCTCAGACACTGAAACGCCATGCATATTTCATTTGTGTTGCACTGCCACACACTGCTAGAGAGGTGTATTCTTTCTTCCTGAAGCAGAAGAGATGAGGGCCATCAGTGTTTGCTGTCCTGGAAATGCATTCCCTTCAGAAATCCTCAACATGAGACAAACAAACTTCCTTCCCATGATACATTAGCTATTCAGTAACATTTGCATGGTGATGTCTGATGCTGCCAAGACTCACTCTCTAAGCAATGCTAATCAATCCCTACAGTGGCTGGATAAGACCATTGCACCCTCCCTTTGAGTGCGAGCCAACACTAATATGAATGACTCATTTGCAATGTAAAACATTGTAGACAACAGTAATCCAGGAAAGAGGGTGCATACATCCACCCCTTAACTTAAAATATGAAAACATGTTTCTTGAAATGATGGGCTGTTGTGGTGTCTAACAGGATTACACAGCTCTTCAAGGGCTACAACATTGTGAGGCTGTAAAGAAGTCTGCTTTCTTGTTAAAAAAAAAAGGCACACAATGGCTGGTGACTCAAAAAATCTTTCAAAGCCACCGTAGACCTTTGATTCAGGGAATTTATTGAGGTCATTGCATTTATGTTCAATTCAGGTTATTCTGAACACCTTGTGGCTCGTGTTGGGAAGGGTACTTTTAAAATGTATCCCACTACAGATTACAGAATACATGGCCCAAAATGTATTTTGTAACATATTCTGAAACGTTACTCAATGAGAGTAACGTATTCTGAATACTTTGGATTACTAAATATATTGTTATGATTTTTACAATGACATGAATGTAGTATTACTGTGTGATTTATTACTGTTACTGAAGGCTACTCACCATCCCCAATACCAACTAGAATCTTAACATATCAGTAATATGCTTTCTTTTTGTCTGTTATTAATCATGTGGAACTGCACATGATTATTTGCAGCTAGCAGATCGTTAATGTTATCCATCGAGTCCAACAACAGCATGTTAATAATCCTGAAGGCTGCTCCAAAAATCATATTGTTATTGTATTTTATATTTTTATATTTTTATATTATTATAATATATATATATATAAAAAAGCAGCTGGATAGCGTAGTGGTTAGACTACACGCCTTTGGAACAGAGGATCGCAAGTTCGATTCCTGCCTGGGGCGTCTGTATCCAGTAAGGGTCCTAAGGCTAGACCCCCTATGCTAAGCAAGCCTACCGCAGACATGAGCGAGACAGATAAATATGAAGGCATGCCGGCTCGGACGTCGCCCGGATCAACAAGGTCCGCGTCAGGTGTTGAGGAACCAGGGCACCCTGACGAAAAGTGGGCTACTGGAACAAGAAGGCATCGGTGGGCAAGAGACGAAAACAGGGCGTTGTTGGAATGCTACTACGCAAGTAACCCCGGCGGAAGGGGCTACATGAATAGGATGAGGGACCTATGGATTCTTCGATACCCAACATCCACAATGACGGCGAAACAACTAGTAGCTCAGTGTTCCAACATTCGAAAGAAGGGACTGCTCTCACAGCTAGAGATTGACGAGGTACAACACAAATGCTACGGCAAGGAGGAGTCAGGACGCCAGGTCAGGGGGGCGATATCATCACCCCCACCCGAGATTGGGTACATAGCCCCAAGTGCGATAGGAGAAGGATCGTTGAGTGCGAGAGGAACTGACCTGAAAAATAGGATCATGGCCAAGCTTGAAACCTGGATCCCCCGTAGCCGGTTACCAAGATTACGTGAAGTACCCTCAGAAGGTCTGCTAGATGATGTTAATGTAGCACTACGGGCAATACCTACAACCACGATTACCGACACTAACAAGCTGATCTACAATACGGCATCAGTGAGATGCTTGGCTACAAGTTGAACAGCGACAAGGGGCAGTACCCACCATGGAGAAGGAGGCTAGAGGGCAAGATCAAAGTAGCACGGAGGGAGGTTAGCCAACTAACGGAGTTGCAGAAAGGTGCGACAAATAAGGTGCCTAAGAAATACAGCAAGCTGTCCATACCTGAGGCCTTGGAAACTGCCAAGCAAAGACTCACAGCCTTGGCCAGCCGCTTGAGGAGGTACACCAGAGAGATAGAAGGCAGGAGAATAAACCAGCTGTTCTCCACAGAACCAGCAAAGGTGTACTCTCAGTGGCAAGGGAACAATAAGAGAACAGCACCACCAAGGCTGGAGACGGAGCAATACTGGAAGAGCATATGGGAGAAGGATGCAACCCATAACGGCAATGCTCAGTGGCTAGAGGATCTGAGGGCAGACCACAGCGACCTCCCTGAACAGGGTCCAGTAACCATCACAGTGGCAGATATCCAAGAAAGGGTCTCCAGTATGAAGAGTTGGACAGCACCAGGGCCCGACATGGTTCACGCCTACTGGCTGAAGAAGCTGACTGCACTCCACGAGCGTCTGGCAGCACAAATGAACCAGCTGCTAGTTAACGAGAGACACCCGGAATGGCTAACTGAAGGCCGGACGGTCCTGATCCCCAAGGACCCCAAGAAGGGACCGGTCCCCTCCAACTACCGACCAATAACCTGCCTCAGTACTACATGGAAGCTCCTGTCAGGCATCATATCGGCTAAGATGAACAGGCACATGGGTCAATACATGAGCGGGACACAGAAAGGAATTGGCAAGAATACCAGAGGCGCAAAACACCAGCTACTGGTAGACAGAACAATCAGCCCGAGACTGCAAGACCAGACTGACCAACCTGTGCACTGCCTGGATTGATTACAAGAAGGCCTATGACTCAATGCCCCACAGCTGGATACTGGAATGCCTAGAATTGTACAAGATCAATGGGACCCTAAGAGCCTTCATCAGGAACTCAATGGGGATGTGGCGTACAACACTAGAGGCCAACTCCAAGCCCATAGCACAAGTCACCATCAAGTGCGGGATCTACCAAGGAGATGCTCTGTCCCCACTGCTGTTCTGCATAGGCCTGAACCCCCTCAGTGAGATCATTAACAAGACTGGCTACGGATACCGACTACGGAACGGAGCAGTTGTCAGCCACCTCCTGTACATGGATGACATCAAGCTGTATGCCAAGAGTGAACGAGACATCGATTCACTGATCCATACTACCAGGCTATACAGCAATGACATTGGAATGTCGTTCGGACTGGAGAAGTGTAGTCGGATGGTAACAAAGAGAGGGAAGGTAGTCAGAACTGAGGGGATTGAACTACCAGAAGGCAACATTGCAGACATAGAGGACAGTTACAAGTACCTGGGGATCCCGCAGGCAAATGGGAACCATGAAGAGGCCGCTAGAAAGGCTGCAACCACCAAGTACCTGCAGAGGGTCAGGCAAGTCCTGAGGAGTCAGCTGAACGGTAAGAACAAGATCCGGGCCATCAACACGTACGCCCTGCCCGTGATCAGGTACCCTGCTGGGGTAATAGGCTGGCCAAAGGAGGAGATAGAAGCCACTGACATAAAGACAAGAAAGCTCCTTACCATGCATGGAGGGTTTCACCCCAAGTCCAGCACCCTGAGGCTGTACGCTAAGCGGAGTGTCAGCACCACAGTCCAGGATGAGACAAGGAACATCCAAGAATACATTGGGAAGATGGCCCCAACTGACCGAGTGCTCAGTGAATACCTCAGGCAGCAGAAACCCAAGAAAGAGGAGGGAGACGAGGAACCATCATGGAAGGACAGGCCCCTGCACGGTATGTACCACCGGCAGATAGAGGAGGTGGCTGATATCCAGAAATCCTACCAGTAGCTGGACAAAGCTGGACTGAAAGACAGCACAGAGGCACTAATCATGGCAGCACAAGAACAAGCTCTGAGCACAAGATCCATAGAGGCTGGGGTCTATCACACCAGGCAAGACCCCAGGTGCAGGCTGTGTAAAGATGCCCCAGAGACAATCCAGCACATAACAGCAGGGTGCAAGATGCTAGCAGGCAAGGCATACATGGAACGCCATAACCAAGTGGCCGGCATAGTGTACAGGAACATCTGTGCCGAGTATAACCTGGAAGTCCCGAGGTCAAAATGGGAGATGCCCCCAAGGGTGGTGGAGAATGACCGAGCTAAGATCCTGTGGGACTTCCAGATACAGACGGACAAAATGGTGTTGGCTAACCAACCGGACATAGTGGTGGTAGACAAACAGAAGAAGACGACCGTAGTGATCGATGTAGCGGTTCCGAATGACAGCAATATCAGGAAGAAGGAACACGAGAAGCTGGAGAAATACCAAGGGCTCAGAGAAGAGCTCGAGAGGATGTGGAGGGTGAAGGTGACGGTGGTCCCTGTGGTAATCGGAGCACTAGGTGCGGTGACTCCCAAGCTAGGCGAGTGGCTCCAGCAGATCCCGGGAACAACATCGGAGATCTCTGTCCAGAAGAGCGCAGTCCTGGGAACAGCTAAGATACTGCGCAGGACCCTCAAGCTCCCAGGCCTCTGGTAGAGGACCCGAGCTTGAAGGATAAACCGCCCGCAGGGGCGTGCTGGGTGTTTTATATATATATATATATATATATATATATATATTTTTTTTTTTTTATATATATATTTTTTTTTATAGTTTATATTTGTTCAGTTCAAATGAGGTCAAACTATTTTTTTTCTTAAAGAAATCTACAACATCATGTATGTTTTTTTTTTTTCATGTGTCATTCTCATTACAAATATTAATCCCAGTTAAATTAAGAGGGGATGGCAGTAAAAACTCTGGAGCTGTGATGTCATCATGCACTGCGTTCTCGACACGGACTCGCGTACTTGAGTACTGAGAAACAGCCTAACAATCTGCAGTCTATGAACTAACCTCAGCTAAGGCCAGCTAACGATGTTAGCTCGTTGGCGAGTAGCCTTCATTACAAGTCATAAAAATCACACAACAATAGTACATTGAAGATACTGAAGTTTCGCCCATCCCATTTCCAAGTAAGAAAAGGATTCCTGCCCGTGCACTGTTGGCTCTGTTGCGCTGACTCTGGGTCCATTGTTTAACTGACGCCACCAACATTAACAGGACACTTACATTAGAGCCTTTATTGTGAATCAGAATCAGAGAAACTTTATTAATCTCAGATGGAAATTTAGTAAAAAAAACTAAAAATAAACAAAACAAAAGGAGGGAACGTGTCGTACTCGACCAGGGCTGGCCGCTATCTGCCATGCGATATATGAGGCATGCTCATCCAACTGAGCTAAACCTGCGCCTGACCACGCTTAATCGCCAAAAATGGAGAAGTCATAGAGCGGGGATAGCCTAACATATGGAACCAGAAATGACCCCAGAAATGCCCCCGCAAGGCAGCAGGACCAGACATGGCATGTGCCAATGAGCTGGCGGAGGTTCTTACCTCCATCTTTAACCTCTCCCTCAGCCAGAACACAGGCTTCAAGACCACAACCATCATCCCTCTCCCCAAGAGAAGTCCAGCCACCTGTCTGAACAACTAATGACCAGTTGCACTCACTCCAATCATTGCGAATTGTTTTGAGAGAGTGGTGCTGGCCTACATCCAGAGCAACATCACAGACACTCTGGACCCCCTGCAGTGTGCCTACTGGTCCAATAGGTCCACGTCAGACACCATCGCTGCTGCCCTTCACTGTTCACTCTCCCACGTGGAAAACAAAGACTCACACATCAGGGTACTTTTTGTTGATTACAGCTCCGCTTTCAATACTGCCATCCCTCACAAACTCACTCACAAGCTGGCAGCACTCAGCCTGCACACCACCCTATGTGACTGGTTACAGGACTTTTTGACTGGCAGGCCCCAGTCTGTCAGGATTGGCAACAGGACTTCAGCCAGCTTTATTACAAACACTGGTGTCCCACAAGGTTGCGTCCTCAGCCCCATCCTCTACAGCAGGGGTCGGCAACCCTGGGCACGTGTGCCACAGCTGGCACGCGAAGGGTTAACTGCTGGCACGACCATAGCTGGACTGGCCATCGGGTATTTGCCCGGTGGGTCGATGGTGATTTTTCGTTTTTATGGGCCGATGATTTTTTTTTTTCTTCTAACGGTATAAACAATGAGAGGTGGTGGATTGGCCAGATACTGGTCGATGTGTAAAAATAACTCAGTTGTTTGGTGGTGGCTGTGGCGGAGTTTCCACAGATAAGGTAAGAAGGTAAGAAGTTATGACCTGCAGTCTATCTGGGTCAGATATAAACCAAGTTTAGGTGGAGTTTATTTTAGCTGTGCTGACTTTTTACAGTCAGTTATAATAACTCGTACTGCTACTAGCTAGCATGACGGAGTTTCTATACAGCTGGGTGGTGCTATGATGTTACTGATAGTGAACTTTATTTAATTCATAAGGTTAGTTAGTAGAGTTGCCCAACCGTCCCGTAAAAAACTGAATCGTCCCGCATTCAGAGAAAATATTACGCGTTTCGTATTGAAGTGAAAAGGAACAGTTTGTCCCGTAATTCAGCTACAATGAAAAAGACACAAAGCTGGAGTTATTCTGTGTTTACGCTGCACAGCTGCCTCTTCTTCTTTCATTCTCTCCCCCTCCCTCTCCTGTTGCTACTTCAATCATGAAACTGATCAATGATCAGCTGATCGTCTCTCTTGTTTGTTTATCGCTCACTTTGCGCCAGAAAGAGGAAACCAGCGGATGTCGCGCTAAACAACAGCAGCAGGTTTAAGCTTGATCAGCTGTTGTTAGAATTTATTTAATATTAATTTCTAGTATCAGCTGATGTTTGCTGGAGCCACAGCTGTAAAGCTGCTGGTCATGATGTCGGTTTGGATATGTGGTGAGAGGGAAACATGAAGATGAAACCAGGAGATGTCCTTACTGAATCATCAGAGCTGAACAGGTGATGGAGAAACAGGTTTACCTTTTAGGTGACACGAATGAGTTGAAGTTATGAACTGTTTCTGAGAGACAAATAACACCAGGATCCTTTTCTAAGCAGCTGACAGCTGGTAACTGTGCAGGGGCGGGTCTAGCAAAGTGTTGCCAGGGGGCCAGGTAGGGCATTAACAGGGAGAGGGGGGCACAGAGAAATACTTTTCTTTCTTATTCTCATTTAAAATGTCTCACTTTAATAAATAATTATCTGAATCTTACAACCAAAGTTTTTATCTGACATAAAATGTATAGAAATCACACATATATACCAACAAGACTGTACATCACTGTCACAACAGCATTTGTTTTCATTCAAAGGCTTTATGGCTTTAATACCTGGGGGGCCGGTCTCTAGTCAAAATGCCCGGGCCGATTTTTTGTCCCAGTCCAGTCCTGGGCACGACACGCAGTGAGTTAACCTGAGAAGGTGCATTAAAAAATAAATGCCCGGGCCAGCGTTGTGCATCGCAAACTAGCTTGCATAGTTGTGCCGCTTCTTAATGACAGTATCTTAACTAACAACCCCAACTACCAGATTCAACTTGTAATTGGCTAAAAATAACTTAGCTACCGGTGAGAGGGACATTGCTAGCTGGCAGTTTTATCAAGCGATGTTGAAATTTCCATATTCTGACACTTCAAAAGCTTCAGCAGCTGTCTGCTCAGCGCAGCATCAGCACCACGGAGATACACGGATACATCCGTAGACTCGAGACAGAATTCACAATGTGTTTTTGAGACTTTCAGGTTTATGGACCAATGTTTTACTTTCTGATCAAATCAGAAAGCTTTAATGAGCAGCTGGTTTGTCTCACATTAACTGGATGAGTTAATGCCAGTTAATGTGACATGGAAATGCAGCTGACTGAACTGAAAAGCTCGACTCTGTGGGGTCAAAGTTTGCAGAACTACGAACGCAGCTGGAATCCACAGCTGTGCGTGTTCATGGAGCTGCATGTTCACCTGCTGGACATCACTACCTGACAGGTTTAACTGTCTTCAGAACATAGCAGAGGCCTTATTGACAGTATTTGGCTCTACGTGTCTGTGTGAGCAGATTGTCTCTCACATGAGTCCTCAGGTAGCCTCTGAATGCTGGACACTCGGAGACCTGTGTCTCTGAGTGGGAGACCAGAGATCACATTAACATGTGTGTCTCTGTATTAACAATGGCACTCATCATCAGAAAGGTTGTCTACCCCTGCTCTACACCCTGTACACCCACGACTGTGTCACCTCCAACAAAGATAACATCATTTTGAAGTTCGCGGACGACACTGCAGTGATTGGTCACATCACTGGAGGAGACGAGGCCACTTACAGGAGAGACAATGCCGGTCTGGTGTCACGGTGTGAGGACAACAACCTCACCCTCAACACTGACAAGACAAAGGAGATGATAGTGGACACGAGGAAGAAGAGAAGACCTCACGAATCGCTGTCTATCCGGGGCCTTGAAGTGGAGAGGGTGAGCAGCTTTAGATACCTGGGCATCTACATCTCTGAGGACCTCACTCAACCTCTCACTGAACACCATGCAGCCAGTCAAGAAGGCTCAGCAGCGGCTGTGTTTCCTGAGGAGGCTGAGGAAATGTGGTATGTCAGCTAAGATCCTCAGCAGGTTCTACAGCTGCATTGTGGAGAGCACCCTGACCAGCTGCATCACTGCATGATACGGCAGCACTATGGCTATGGACCGCAAAAGCCTGAAGAGAGTGATAACAACTGTGGAGAAGATAACCAGGACCCCACTGCCCTCTCTGCAGAGCAGCTACCATCGCAGTCCAGAGGAGAGCTGCCTCCATCCTCAAAGACCCCACACCCCCCAACGCGGACTGTTCACACTTCTGCCCTCGAGACGAAGGTTTAGAAGTGTGAAATCCAGAACATCCAGACTCATTAACTCCTTCTTCCCCACTGCCATCAGACTCTTGAACAGCTGACCTATTTTGAACAGTAATAATTTTGTTTTTGCACATCAGGTCATCTTACATATTAAGCCAGCATATTAAGCTATAGGTCTTTTGCACGCATCTGTTTCAAATCTCCATATTTTGGCACCTTTTCTGTCTTCCTTTATTTATTTGTATTTATATGTTCTATTTCTATTGTATATATTAATCAGCATCTGTGGGTGGACAGCAAAGAAAGAATTTCATTCCACAGAGAAATGCCTTTTCTCAATATCACCCTTTTTAACTGAGTAGTCAAAATCAGTCAAATCCACAGTAATCTGTCATCCAAAGTCAAGTAAAAACACATATCTGAGAATCTACTCTTGTTGGGTTCAGTTAGGATCGTGAGGAGACTGGCAGTGGTAACTCAACTTAAAGAAGGAAAAACCCTCCACTCAGAATGAGACACTGACAACAACTTAAAGGAAAAAAGTGATTTGAGTGTATTCAACATTTAAATGGTCCAAAAACATAGACAAACAAAACATTTAAATCATTTCAAACATGTAATCTTCAACAATGTCCAATATATCACTTCAAGTGTCCATAAATGTATTAGGTAGGCTGTCCATTTCAGTTCAGTGCACTTCGTATTCAGCATTAGGTGTTCAAGTTATTTGAGTTATCTTTAGTCACAGTTTTGCTTTTAGATGCATCAGTTTTTGTGTTAAGGGGAATCAGATCTGACCCAAAAAGGAAAAGTTGCAACATAAAGTGTCCTGAGGTCTCAGTTAAAAACATTAATCCTTAAAAAAAGAATTGCAAATCGTTGTATCCTACCACCCTCCAAGGGAACAGGTGGCTTTCAGATTGAGAGCGTCCTTCCAAGGCACCTCCAGTGGCATCCGGTCCTTAGATGGCACCGCTCGGCCCTTGCAGCAGACTTCTACCACATTAAAAAAAAAAAAAAACCAGCCAGGATATTCTTCAAAGAAAACATTATTTCCGTAGTTACACGTTACAGGACTGAATCTTCACACAGCTTTGCGCATCTAGCTCCGTGCAGGCAGATGCAGTGAAAGAAAGTCACCACGCACAGTGCTATGGTGCATTCATGGTACATGGGAAAACTCAACACTTAACAAAACAGTAACACTTAAAATGTGAATAAAAATAGAATACCATTTGTAATGAAATAACCATGGGCAAAGAGAAAAGGCACTTTTCAAGCAAAGAAGCATAAAATGAGTATCACATAGGACGCAGGGTTTGAGGATCTCATTTGCGGGACTTTGCATCTCTTGTTGCAGATGAACAAGGAGCCTTATCTGTCATGGTTGTTAAAGAGTGGACTCAGGCGCGGAGCTCAGAAATAATGACAGTGCATTTATTTACAGTGCAGCAAGGTGACAACAGTTCAAATGTGCAACAATGGTGATAGTGCGTCCCTCCTTCCGTGTAAGCCCGTGCGTGGTAGTGAGTGCCCGTCTCTCCTCCAAGTGCTTCCTTAGTGTCCGTAAATCCTCCGTCAATCCCTGGGTGAACACACACACATACACACACACGACAGCAGAATGATCAGACAGCACTTCAATAACGTTAGCGACTCGAAAACACTACCAGGCTTAGTGCAATACTCCAGCGCTGTCTGTCGCTCAGCCACACCATTAAGTAGCCCTGCTGAAGATGGTAGTTGATTGGCAGCAGCTGGTGGATTGACTGCAGGTGCGGCAGCTCCGGGTGACAGCACTTCCGGGTCGGAGGTAGCCTGTTGCTAGGTTACCTCCTAACACATCACAGCGGAGCCGGAGGGGAAGACAGGGCGATAGGAGAGACACATACACACAGATATACACACACTGGCAGGTCGACCGGTCAGGGCGCCGTCAGATCCTGACATTATCTTTCATTTCTCCAGTGGCACTTATCAAAATCAATGCTACTACTGAGTGTCAGTAATGTTCCCTCTTTTGATTTCACTGTCCGGTCATCTAAGTGTGTATCAATGGAGGGAAAAAGCCATATCTTTAAGTTCTAGTGATGTGTCGGTCGCGAACGAAATGGCTCTTAGAGCCGGGTCTTTGACGTGAACGATGCGAGCCGGCTCCTTATCGCGAGCCGTGATTCTCTCTCTCTCTCTCTCTCTCGCCCTTTTTCCCGCTTCACTCGGCACGCGAGCCTTGTGCTTTGCTGGGCAGAGGGGGGAGGGGCGGTAGTTACACTCAGTAGCACAGGAACAGAGCGGGAGGGAGAGAGAGAGAAAGAGAGCCAGGGACAACAACGTCACATTAGAAAGGTATAGTAATCACCCACAACTATTTTCAGTTGCAGATTACACAGGTAGGATGCTCTGTTTCTTCACCTTCCAAAAACTGCTTCTTAAATAGTAAAACCATGCGACTGTTTTGGTGATCGGCCCGAGTTTCGCCTTCATCGTGTGTCGTGCATCGTGTAGAAGCGATAAGCACCTCACGACCAGCTCCCGATCATCGGTCGCTTGGTTGTAAGAAAATCAAACCCGTTTGAAATCCTGTCGGCCGTCGTGAGGGCGTCACCGCAGCCTCTCACACTGCGCACGCACAAACACAGAGATGGAAGTGAAAAGACGGAGCAGCGGTGCAGCGTGTGATCTGGACACAAGCGATGGAGGCACAACTTGTAGAACTTTGGAAAGCTCATCCGAGCCTTTTCGATGTGGCCTCACAAAATTATCACGACCACAACAACCGTGAAAATAGTTGGATCTACACTGCTGCTCAATCACAGCTGATCAATGCTTTTTATTAGCAATTTAGCAAAGTTGATGGTGGTGTGTCTGTGTGAGTGAAAGACAGAGAGCGAGAGATTTTCTGTTATAAGCTTCATGTTACGGACGCACAGTGTGAGCACTCAGGTCACATCAGAGCATCGGGGCGTATAGTGTGAGACCTGCATCGTGACCTACGAACTTCTAACCCTGCGAGTCAATCGTGCAGTTTGAGCAGGAGCTGAATAACGTGACTGAAAAAATCACACAGTGTCTGCCCAGCTTAATAAGGAATCTTCCAAACCATAAATGTATGTTACTTTTTATCTAGCCTCCAATACACTAATAAAAATACAGGCCAAGGTTAACGAACCCCTGCCTCCATTACATTGTGTGTGAGCTCCCACTCAGCTGCTTCGTGAGCAACCACATCCACTCTGGTATTCCCTATAAAAATTGGGTCAGGGTTGTTACTGTGAGCTTGACAATGAAATACGAAGAACCCCAAAGAGAACAAGATCACGGTTACGCAAAGGTGTCTCAGAGTAACAGGGGTGAGGAGAATATGCTTCATTTAGCACAACAACACAATTATGCTCTACCCCTTCTCGAGCAATAGGCAACAGATCATTGTCCCCTCCATGACCCTGCAACAAAACAGAAGTTATGCACACATTTTTCTCATCCCTTTCTGTGAAAGGTCTGGTGGGCTCATGTAGACCTAAGGTGGGTACAGACTGGAAAGCGAGCAAAAAAAAGCATCTATCACATCTGTCACTTTAATGTTTTGATAGTGGCACGTGTTGGGCAGAGTGTAAAACATCAAATGTGCCACAGTGTGTACATCTTAACTCCACATTTTTTTTCAACTAGAGCAAGTATGTTTGGGTCAAAGGGCCTCATTTTTAAATTCATCCTTGAAACACTAAATCGCTATCCAAACCCACAGAGAAATGTCAGATGCTGTGTAGAGAGTGCATTTTCTTTTCTCCTCCAAAAGTAGGTCACTTATGCTACCAGCTGCCAGTCTCCACTGATAAGACTATAAGACTTGATCAGGTCCTAAAAGTGTCAGGTTCAAACCCTATTCACTTTTAGAAAGCAAGCAGTTTGTTTGCCACATACTACCAATTCATACTGAGGCATTTTACGAAATGTAGAGGGTCTAAATTTATTTTTCAGATTTGAAATATGAGGGTGTAAATTTATATTCAAAATAAAAAAATATCACAGGATATGTGTTGGGATCTGTGTGTGCTACAGGTGAGGTACCTTCAGCCTCAGTTGTCAGAGTGGCTACACATCTCTCTTACACCCCTTCCCAGCTTTGGTTCATCCATGCAATGTCACCACTACTGATGTCCTTACTGGGGCAATGTTTAGTCCAACAATGGCCCTGATTATACAGGAAACAGACATTTCCATCATATCATCCTGTTCTCAGCCACCTCTCCCCTTGCCCCTGTGATTGCATCCTCTGGTGCTTAGATGACCACTCCCTCCTGCGGGACCTTGATACATGGTTAGGCTTTCCATGTAGGGCTCATTTTCCATTTTCTCCTTTTTCTTTGTCTGCTCGGCTTTTAGGTCATTCCCAAAATGATCATCCAACTTTTCCTAGTCTGGGCCCAGGAAATATAGTTTCTCAATTTCTCATGGGGTGGCTGTGGCTCAGGTGGTAGAGCAGATCAGCTACTGACTGGAAAGTTGGTGGTTCGATCCTTGGCTTCCCCAGTCTGCATGCCAAGTATCCTTGGGCTCGATACTAACCCCAAGTTGCTCTCCGATGCATCCATCGAAGTGTGAATGTGTGTGAATGCTTAGATTGCACTTAAGTACAGAAGGAAGCGCTTGTATGAGTGGGTGTGAATGGGTGAATGAGGCATGTTGTATGCAGCGCTTTGAGTACTCTGGGGGAGTAGAAAAGCACTGTATAAGAATCAGTCCATTTACCATAACCCCTGCTGCTATCACCTCCTGGAGCCATAGATGAAGCTGCTTTTCAGATCATCTTCCCAGTGTTATATTCTTTCTGACACAAGAAGAAAGAAGCCTCCAGATGTTTCCTGTCGACTTATTCATGGCATGCTTATCTTTAACACCTTCTGCATCACTAGTTGCTATGCAAGCATACAGCAACATATGTTTCACCTTTACCCTAGGAATAAACCTATGTCATGTCTGTGTCTAAGCGTGCTATGCATTCATTCACTGCGCTCCAAGTCATTCCTACAATATATCAGTTCAGACGCTCACGCTGAACTTCTGATTTTCACAGCACTGAGTTCTTAACTCTTTCACAAGCACATATGCAATGTTTGTAATAACATTATTAAAACTATATGTTTAATACCAGGCAGTGATCTAATTAGCAATTCGGTAATGCTCAGCAGTGCATTTGAGAGTCAGCTGGAGGTTCTCCACGTGGCTGTCAGGTGTGATAGTCTATGGAAGAAAAGTTGACTCAGGAATCGGCTTTTTGCTGTGAAACCTCCAATGATTAATGAACGTTCTGTGGTTGTTACTGAGTCGCTAGAAGACTCTGCCCATGCCACATGCTATCCGTCTCTTTTGTATGGTGACAATGAAGGTGGAAGCAGCCACTGGACGGGCGGCGTCGAGGTTGTGATCCACTCTGACACACTGAGGCTCTAAGGAAAGACACACAATAGAGTTTCTGTCCGAACATTTATCTGTTTCACACTTCTTTTTTTCTTGAGCATTTTCCTTAATGCTTTTCCTGTCCTTGTATTCTACCTTATACTTCCACACCTTGAATGCTTTCGTGTGATTTTCCATTTCAACAAAAATATTTATTTTTGGTCATGGCGTTTATCTCCCTGAAATCAATGAAAAAGACCAGAGACTCAATAGTAAATTGAAATCTGGAGTGAATAAAATTAAATAGACTGTAACTGTGTTGGTATAACAAGACATACTTTGTGATTCTGGTATTAATATTCTTCCTTCAGAACAGCAGTTTCCTTTGTTTTGAAAGGGTAGGCTAGGCTGTCCTTGAGGAGCATCAATTCTTTTTTGCTGATCAAATGTACTTTGGTAACTATTAAAATGAAGGAACTTAACACCATGGTGACTAAAACTACATGTGCTCCTCCATCTGCAGAACAAATTTGCCAACATTGTTGACTACAACTTTATTGAACATCTCAGCTAAGTTACTAAATTAGCCGAACAATGTAAAGGTAAAAGTCTGAAATGTCAGTGATTGTGTCTGCTTGTTTTTCTTCATTATCAGCAAATGCAGAATGATATTTTAGTGGAATCATGTCTTCAGAGCTGTTTGCTGATCCATCCTGAGATCCTGTCTCATGTTACTAAGCTACCAAACATGTTTTGATGAAAGTTGCTAAAAAAGTGCAGGAAAAATATTCTGTCATCATCTCCCAGTCCTCCCTGCGTTCCTACCAAAGTTGGTTTCTTTTCTCAATAAAATACAATTTTATTTATACAGCATGTTTAAACCCCGGGGGTACACCAAAGTGCTTCACAGTAAGGAATAAACAGTAAAATGATTACACTGAACAGTAAGTCATTAAACCAAGGTAAAATAGAGAAACAAACAAAGGCATTAGTAAGTAGGGATAGGGAGAAATCATGATAATCCAGAGACATGAGTAACAATACAGCAATTAATGAGCAGTGAGAATTAGCAAGTCGGAAAAGCAAGGTTGAATGGGTAAGTTTTCAAGCGTGCTTTAAAGGACTGAATGGAGTCAGAGGCACGAATGGTATCAGGAAGACTATTCCAGAGGTTTGGTGTGTTAACCCTGATTCTTTTGTCCCCGTGATAGAACAGAGAAAACCGACTCATAGTGTGTTAAAACATTTATATTTCTTTTTATTCAATCATCTCCCGGAAGAGAGAGACCCCTGCATAGCCCAAACACCAGTTGCAGGATCTCTAACATTAGAATCATAAACTGTGCCTCATATAGGTGTTATTTTGGTACTTTACACGTCACAGTTTCAATACAAACATTGCTTATATGGCAAAGTTCCTCTTTTCTGTCTTGCTTCCTGTATTTATTAATATACTGTTCAGCTCTACACTTCCTGTTTTCAGTCTAGCTGAGCGCTTAGTTTATGAGTCAAAAGTGGCCTTGCTCTACAAACCTTCATTATTAAAGTACATAAAACAATATAATAAGAAAATAAGGATACTAAGGATATTAATTACATGACAGGTGCTACGGAGGTTTAGAGATTGGCCTATAATTAAGGACTTAATGCTAATATTAAGCATATGGCCTTTTACATGGATCGGTGCACTTACCCATTGTGTAAGGTTAAAAGAGTCAGTTAACACAAGGAAATTCTTGGCTAAATTCGGATATAAAAGACTTATTGTATGTGGTTGGCCGATAAATCACAGCACAGAGAGTCATGGGGGGGCCAGTCAGTTTATTTTTAAAATGGCTATGCCTCCACCCTTCCTTGAAAGACTCTGTGAGCTGAAAAAAACACAGTCAGGGGGAGGAGTTCAGAGGAGAAAAGCTCACCGGGGCGAATCCAAGTTTCCGTTAGGAACAAAGCATCCAGGGGCAGGGTGAGAAAAAGATCATTTAGGATGAAGGCTTTATTCACCAGCGATCTTGTGTTTAACAATGCCATCCAGCTCTTAGTCACCTCGTTCCAGACAGAGGAGCGTCTCAGCTTGCTTAGGTGCCTGTGTTGAGCACGAGTCCCACAGGTCCCAGTCCAGGTCCGAAGCAGCGAGCATACCACTGGAAAGGTCAGATAAAAGCGATGGCTGAGCAGTTTGAAGGATGACCGGTGGTAGGAGGTGAATGGAAATTGCAGAAAGCCCGGGATGGGAGAGGAGTTAGCCGCAGCATGTACCTTAAGTAAGGCTTTAAGGCGAACCCGAAGTCCACTCCGCTTACCACATTTCCTGGAGCGCCTCTCAAACAGGGAAGGTGGAGGCAGGCAGAAAGAAAGATGGGCAGGTACGCAGCAGCATAGCGTCTCCTAAGTCCCAAGGTGGCCCTGGCTCATGGAAGAGAGGTGGCCGGACATTTAGCAGAGTTAGCCGATCATATGTGATTAAAGCAGTGTTCTCAACGAGGCACGAATCCAAGATATGAATAAAAAGCAAACAAAAGTCTAAATAAAAAGGACGAAAACAGATCTCTGACTGTAGCTCCTCTGTTTTGTTTGTGAGAATCTGGTGTTGGCGAGGAAGATAGATGGAAATGGATGTTTGTGCTGGATGCAATAGCTAGCTTTCCCTCCCTGCTTTTGTTTTCTCTCCCGTCGCTTGCTGTTCCCGACAATAACCCATGAAGCACCCAGTGGTCTTGCAGTCTTGGGTGGGATACTGTGGGTCCAATCAGAAGTAAAGTCTGGGTTCAGGCTGAGTCTATCAGTTTCTGACAACTGACGGCTTTTGTTCCCATATCAGACCAAGACTTTGATTGGTAGTGTGGAGATCAGGGAAATTATTTTGCTGCTATTGTCCAGATTAATAATATAATCTACAGTATTGATATTGCATTCAGATGTTTAAACAGTGTGTGTCTTTCAGAAAGACTAAGTTGCAGGCTGACAGGAAATTGCAGGTTTGCAGAGTGTGTCTTTTGCAGAAGTGAAATTGAAAACAGAGTCTAAGTGCAGGTTATTCTGAGGATTACATGTAAGGATGAGCCTCTGTTCTGGTGAAAGGTCAGAAGTGCAACGGGTGAGATGAGAGAGCATTTAAGGACGACACATCCACACACACACACACACACACTCAGTTAGAGAGAATCATTGATAGGTGAGAGGTTAATCATGTTTGCTTGTAACTGTGGGTTTGGAGAAGCGGCAGTCAAAAGCTTGACGGGAAACATCTGCCGTGAAGACGAAGACAATGTTCTTTTCAAACTGTGTTAAAAGTCATTGTGGTTTTGAATTGACGTATGCATATATTGTATCTGATGACGCATGAGGGGGCGTCATTAAATTCAAACCCTGATGGTATAAAATATCTGCTTATGCTTTGAGTAGTCGAAGATCAATTGCTGTCTGCGTACGGCTGGTCTTCCCACGCGTGTATTTCATTAAAATCTATTGTTTGACCAAGCTCTTCTGGACCATGGTTGTTTTTACTCTCCTTCCTCAATATTTGAACCTTAACAGTAGCTGTTGCGTCAGCTTCCAGATAGAGCTCTTTGAGCCGGTTTGCACAGTCATAAGGAGAAAATGCATCAAGAACTTCAGAGCTGTTCGATGCTACTTTGTGTAGAGAAAGGTTAGATGTGGTGAGCATTTACTGTGCTTGACTGGATGTGGGCCTTGATATGACCGCATCATCAACATAGAACTCCCTCTCAAAAGTGTCATGCTGTCATGGTCCTGCGGCCATGACTCAGTGACTTTGTGTTTGTGTTCCTTATTGTTATTATTCTCTTTATTATTCTTGGGCTGTTTTGGGATGGTTTGTGTTTTGGGATTTTAGATACTGGGTTTTGGGTTTGTGCTCCCTCTATTGGTCCCTGGTGTTAGTGTTCCCCTGTCTCGTCAGGTTAATCAGGTCCAGCTGTTTCCCCCACCTGTGTGTGATTTCCCAGTGTCTCTCTGTGTACTTATAGTGTGTGTTTGCCTCTGTTCCTCGTTGCGTCGTCTGTATTCATACCTTGTGAAATCCCCTGCGTGCTCTCCCTGCTCTTCTCCCTTCATGTTCAGGTTTGCCACTCCTTTGTGTAGTTTATCCCAGTTTAGTTCGTCCTTAGTTCTGTTTGCCATCTCCACTTTATGTCTGGTATTGTTAATAAATCACCCTTCCTGTTGCTGCGGAGTCGGGGCGGTCTGCCTCCCCCCACCGCAGGGAAAAGGGAAACACCACCTGGGTCTGGGTGCAGTTCCCCCCTCCAGGGGCGGGGGCACCTAGACCCGGTTTGTAGAGTACGCTTGGGGAGTGTGATCGTGTGTACAACGTCTCTTTATGTCTGTCTCCACGTTGGTTGAGTGTGGAGTAAGTGCATATGAGAGCATGAGGGTGGGAATGGATGTTTGTATCTGTGTGTGCCTGTATGTCTGTGTCTATATGTCAGGTTGGGTGTCAGGCGCCACCTCTCTGGGGACATCTCAGGCCCTCCAAGGTTTGGAGGCCTATCTCCCCCTACCACCACTTCCCCTGCCAGTGGCGGACCCCCTCAGACATCGGTGCGTTGGTGGTTCTTTGTGTCCGGGGATGGGCGTCCAGGTACACACCGGCTCACTCCTTGGCGGCCGCTTATCGGGGCCTGGAGCCTGGGGCTCGCTCGGGCCACTTCGGAGGTGGGGTGCCCCCGGCCTCTCGGCCTGGGGCTCGGTCACTCAGGCGCAGCTGGCTGCCGGCGGAGCTCACGGGCGCGTCACTGCAACTCCCCCTGGCTTCTGCTCCGCGGCTGCTGAGTGAGCCCTCATCTGGGACTCTCCTCAGCTCTTTCCGGGACAGTGGCGCAGCTGCCCCTCTGTTGGTCTTCCTTGGTCTCTTGTGTTCTGGGGGCATCTGGATGTCTGGAGTTTTGATCTCCTCCACACCTGCTTCACGCCCTGGAGGACGGGGCTGTGGCCCCCCCACACCCTCTAGCAGATTATTACATGAAGGAACCTTTTAAAAAACAAAAAACAAGCGCGTCCATGCTCACAGGTGTACACACGGGTGATCACACCCACAAACTACACCCTTTTTGGCTCCTACCTCAAAGCACACTGTGTTCTGTTGATCTTATGTGCTGCACAATAATGTTTAACATTTAGTATTTACTGTCATATTCCCATATATCATTGTGATGTTGTTTATTCTATTACTCTTGTTCTCTTCTGCTTGCTTTCTTTTTTCTTTCTCAGCAGGTGATCCAGGTGATTGATATATGCATTTTTTTTTCTCTGCCCGTTCTGTTGGTTTTTGTCTTTTGCCCTTCTCCCCCGTCCCTCTTCTCAGCTGTTTCTCTTTCCCCCAGTCAAGTCTGTCCCGTATTCAGTAAGTGAAAATAAAATAAACAATAAAAGGTGAATCAAATGGACCATTACGGCAAGGCTGGGATGGTCAGTTTGGTAAAGTAAATCCGTTGGGCATCTTTCTTTGCCTTTAGACAACAATTCTGATGGCAAAAGAGCCAAACGGGACAGGCCAAAATAAATAAATAAATAAATAAATAAATAAATAAATAAATAAATAAATCACCCTTCACGTCTGAATAAGTGCTGCATTTGAGTCCTCCTTCCACTCTTCACACGGCCGCTGCCCCGAACCGTGACAGTACGACGCGACCACAAGATGGACCCAGTAGCGCTTAATCCGTCCAGGGAGCTACGGGAGACGCTCATCGATGCCACACAGGAGCTGATCGACCTGTGGCTGGAAAGCCCGGGTGGCACGTCCCAGCGCGCTATAGAGAGGCGGCTACAGCGTCTGGTGACCGGTCTCCCATGGCTTCTGGACTCGCTCTGTTCGTGGGAGCGGGAGTTTCTCCTTTTGGACCTTGGACTTCACCCCCCGTCTGCATTTACTTTCGAGCAGCCCGAGGCGGTGAGTGAGCGGGATGCATTGGCTTCCCCAGATTCCGGGACTTTGTTTTCTGGGGCTATTCAGAGCGGGATGGGAGACTGTACGGGTCGCTTACCTACCTTCGTGGTAACGGATCCTTCCCAAGTGGGCGTGTACAAACCCTCTGTAAAACCGAGAGACTGTTTCTCTGCCGCCCCTTCTGAGCCAGGACTTTATCTCCATTCTCCGGCTCAGTTCTGTGTCCAGCCACAAGCTTCCAGGTCTTTAGCTCAACCGTTAGCCTCCCTACGGACACAATTACCTGTTCCGCCGCCGCTCCAGTTAGCCACTCAGCCACCACCACCGCTAGCATCGCTTCAACCCATAGTTCAGTTAATGGCTGAGTCACAATATACACACTGTTTTTCCACCGCTGTTTCTAAGCAGGGAGATGAACTGTTTTACAACGGACCTGTTCCTCAAAAGCTGGCAACATTAGAGACTGTTGCTCACTCCGGGGCTTCCCCAGAGGCTGGGTTACTGCCCTCAGCTGTGAACTGCACCGGGCTGTCACTGCCTGAGCAGGGTCAGTGCTCTGCGCAGCTGCAGCCCTCCGTACGTGCGCCAGAGGCCCACGTGCCTCCTAGTTTTGTTTCATGTGTGCCAGAGGCCCACGTGCCTCCTGGTTTTGTTTCGTGTGTGCCGGAGGCCCACGTGCCCGCTGGTTCTGCGGCTGTTTTCGCTGGGGGGCCCAAGGAGCCCGTCCAGCCTCCTGCTTCGCCTGCTGGGGGGCCCGAGGAGCCCGTCCGGCCTCCTGTTTCGCCTGCTGGGCGGCCCGAGGAGCCCGTCCGGCCTCCTGTTTCGCCTGCTGGGGGGCCCGAGGAGCCCGTCAAGCCTCATGCCACACCGGCTGCCACGTCGGCTGGGGGGCCCGAGGAGCCCGTCCTGCCTCCTGCTTTGCCTGCTGGGGGGCCCGAGGAGCCCGTCCAGCCTCATGCCATACCGGCTGCCACGTCGGCTGGGGGGCCCGAGGAGCCCGTCCGGCCTCCTGTGGCTGCTTCTCCTCCTGTGGCTGCTTCTCCACCTGTGGCTGCTTCTCCACCTGTGGCTGCAGCGCCGCCTCCTGCAGTACCACCACCGGCAGTGCTACCGCCTGCTACGGCCACACCTCAGCCTGAGGACGCATCCTCACCTGGCCCGGCTTTATCCACGCCTGGCCCGGCTTCATCCTCGCCTGGCCCGGCTTCATCCTCGCCTGGCCCGGCTTCATCCACGCCTGGCCCGGTTTCATCCACGCCTGGTCCAGCTCCAGCCTCGCCTGGCCCGGCTTCATCCACGCCTGGCCCAGCTTCAGCCTCGCCTGGTCCAACTTCATCCTTGCCTGGTCCAGCTTCAGCTTCATCCTCGCCTGGTCCAGCTTCAGCTTCAGCTTCTGCTTCAGCCTCACCCGGCCCGGCTTCGGCTACAGCTTCGTCCTCGCCCGGCCCAGCTTCACCCTCGTCTGGTCCAGCCTTCGTGTCTACATCCTCGTCTGGTCCAGCCTTCGTGTCTGCATCCTCGTCTGGTCCAGCCTTCGTGTCTGCATCTTCGTCTGGTCCAGCCTTCGTGTCTGCATCTTCGTCTGCAGCAGCGTCTTCAGCATCCGCACCATCGCCTGCAGCAGCGTCTTCAGCATCCGCACCATCGCCTGCAGCAGCGTCTTCAGCATCCGCATCATCGCCTGCAGCAGCGTCTTCAGCATCTTCGCCCGCTGCGGCCCCGGCTTCCGTGCCTTCAGCCTCGCCTGGCCCAGCCTCGTTTGGGTCTGGAGCTAGACGGCCGTTTTCTAGACCGCTGGCTAGGCTACTGGCCGGGCGCCGTCGCCTGACTGGCCGCCGTTGCCTTCCGCACGGCCGGACCCCGGACCGCCATCGCCTGACTGGCCGCCGTTGCCTTCCGCACGGCCGGCCCCCGAACCGCCATCGCCTGAGCGGCCACAGTTGCCTTCCGCACGGCTGGCCCCCTGAACTTTTTGCGCGCCGTCACGGCCTTCTTCATGGACGGCCTCCCGAACTCTTTACGCGCCGCCACGGCCTTCTTCGTGGCCGGCCGCCTGAACTGTGCTTCGGACTCGGCTCCCCTGTGAGTTTTGTGAACGTTTGTTTGGGACTCTGGGGCCTTCATTTTGGTCATGGCCCGGTCCCTCCGTCCTGGGCCCCCTGCCTCCCGCCCGGGTCTGGTGGTGTGTTTCTGTGGCTGTCAGGGGCCAGCCCTTGAGGTGACACATGCATCTGATTCAAATTCCTTTTCATCGTGATCTGCTGCATGTCGAAGGCCATATATAGCTACAGATAGGGAGGAACTATTGCCAAACACATGAACCGTCAAGCGATACTCACAGATGTCATGGTCCTCTCTTACAATGAAATTATGGAGCATCTGTTCTATGTCCGCAGTTAACTGCAACAATTTCATGTCAAAATCTCAACAAGACTCCCAACAAGTTGTTATTGAGGTCAGTTCCAGAGAGGAGGACACCACTGAAAGACATGTGGTGACACTGTGCCCTTGAGTCAAAAACAACTCTGATCTGTCCTGGCTTCTGTGGATGGTACACCCCAAAGGTCAAATCAAATCAAATCAAATCAAATCACTTTTATTGTCACATCACATGTGCAGGCACACTGGCACAGCACATGCGAGTGAAATTCTTGTGTGCGAGCCCCACAAGCAACAGAGATGTGCAAACACAACAACACAAACGAGCAAAATACAAGAATGGCCAACCTGAAACTAATAAATATATGTACAATATATAATAGTGTATGCATTTCTGGATGTGTATACTAAATATTTTCCTATGTGTGTGTGTGTGTGTGTGTGTGTGTGTGTGTGTGTGTATACACATTTTTACAAATTAAATAGTAAAATAATAATAATAATAATAATAATAATAATAATAATAAAATATATAAAATATACAGAGTTGAATATGTGCAAAACAAGTGGCATTTATATACAGTGTGGAGTGCATAATGTTGAAGTTCCAGTAGTGAAGCTGAGGTGTCTATGACGTGTTCAGCAGTCTGATGGCCTGATGGAAAAAGCTGTCTCTCAGTCTGCTGGTACGGGACCGGATGCTGCAGAACCTCCTTCCTGATGGAAGCAGTCTGAACAGTTTATGGCTGGGGTGACTGGAGTCCTTGATGATCCTCCCCGCTTTCCTCAGGCAGCGCTTCCTGTAGATGTCTTGGAGGGAGGGAAGCTCACCTCCAATTATCCGTTCAGAGCACCGCACTACTCGCTGGAGAGCTTTGCAGTTGTAGGCGGTGCTGTTGCCATACCAGGTGGTGATGCATCCAGTGAGGATGCTCTCAATGGCACAGTGATAGAAGGTCCTGAGGATGCGGGGGCTCATGCCGAATCTTTTCAGTCTCCTGAGAAAGAAGAGGCGCTGCTGCGCCTTCTTCACTGTTTTGTTTGTGTGTACTGACCACGTAAGATCCTCAGCCAGATGTACACCAAGGAACCGGAAGCTGCTCACTCTCTCCACAGCAGCGCCATTGATGGTGATGGGGGTGTGTACTTCTCTGCACCTCCGGAAGTCCACTATCAACTCCTTTGTCTTTGCGACGTTGAGGGTGAGATGGTTGTCTTGACACCAGTGGGTCAGGGCGCTGACCTCCTCCCTGTAAGCCGTCTCATCACCGTTGGTGATAAGACCCACCACTGTAGTGTCGTCCGCAAACTTCACAATGATGTTGGAGCTGTTAGTGGCTGTGCAGTCGTAGGTGTAGAGTGAGTACAGGAGAGGGCTCAGTACACACCCCTGTGGAGCACCAGTGTTCAGTGTGATGGGGGATGAGGTGATGCTGTGATGGTAGATAAATACCTCCGCTCCTTATCTACTTTAAGCGGAAGGGCCAGTTCAGCATGGTCACTATCAAATATATTCTGCATGAAGGTAAAGAAATGGTTCCTCATTTCAGGCCTTTTTTCAAGGGAGTGAAAAAGAAAGGATTTTTTAATTCAAGTTTATAAATAAAACCGAATTGAAATCACAACAACAGTCACCTCAACTCACTTTCACTCATCTCCCTCCTGCTTTAATGACTACCGTCCGGTTGCACTCACCTTCATCATTTTGAAGTGCTCAAGTCATCTCTTCCCCCCAGCCTGGATCCATTTCAGTTCGCATTCCAGTCAAACCACTCAACCGATGATGCAATTTCAACTGCTCTTCACTCAGCCCTCACACATCTGGACACCAGAGACTCATATGTTGGGATGTGAAGTTAACTATCTGTCTGAGTGGTGCATTGACAACAA
The DNA here is from genome assembly GCF_963969265.1 of Rhamphochromis sp. 'chilingali'. NCBI lineage: Eukaryota > Metazoa > Chordata > Actinopteri > Cichliformes > Cichlidae > Rhamphochromis > Rhamphochromis sp. 'chilingali'. Next base: position 910,164 of record NC_137931.1, on the reverse strand, counting down.
CCTGTCCCTGAATGTGGAGAAGACCAAGGAGATCATCACAGACTTCAGGAGAACTCACACGTGCACACCCGACTAACCATTGACGGTGGTGCTGTGGAGACAGTAAGCAGCACCAAGTTCGTGGGTGTGCACATCTCAGAAGATCTCTCCTGGTCAAAAACACAGCACCACTGATCAGTAAAGCCCAACAGCGACTCTACCTCCTCCGCAAACTGAGGAGAGCAAGAGCACCAACCCCCATTATGAGCACCTTCTTCAGAGGCATTGTGGAGAGCATCCTCAGCAGCTGCATCACTGTGTGGTATGGCTCCTGCACTGGGTCCTGCTGAAAAAAGTTACAACGGGTAGTGAGAGCAGTGGAGAGGATTGTGGGTACTTCCCTCCCTCCAGGACATCTACTGCACCCGCCTCTGCATTACAGGTGACTCCACTCATCCATCCAACAGCTTCTTCAGTTTGCTGCCAACAAGAAGGAGACTGAAGAGCCTCCGGGCCAGAACCGGCAGACTGAGAGACAGCTTCATCCATCAGGCTGTCAGGATGCTGAATTCACTCCCTGCGCTCACACACACCTACTCCAGACCTGCATCCCCTCTTCCCTCTGAACCCCCCCAAACATACAAACTCTAAACCGCTGCCTTTTCACTGACTGCTCCACTCCCACTTGCATATGAACTTGCCCACAGTCACTATGATTGTATTGGACACTGCTGTTTAAATAATTGTATAGTATTGTGTTGTGTTGTACATACGACTTTTATTTTTCATTTTTTATCTTTATATTTTTAGTGTATACTGGGGGCCATGGGAGCATTGCAATTTCAAATTCCTGTGTATGACTGTACATATGGTCTTTGACAATAAAGCCGACTTTGACTTTATATTATAAGGGAGACCCTACAAAGACACATACAGAGAAAATCCAACAATCATATGACCCCCTGTGAGCAAGCACTTTGGCAACAGCAGGAAGGAAAAACTCCCTTTTAACAGGAAGAAACCACCAGGTTGTGATTGCTGCAGAAACGGCAGGTCTTGGTGAGGTATCCTAAATGGAATTGGTGCCACCCAGCTGTTGGCCATGAACATCACCCTTTTCATGACCTCTAGGAAAACTGTCTTCAACAGAAAGCCCCATTTTGTTATCAAATTCCAAGAGTGTATGCATTAACTGTAAGCGTTTAAGTGATAGGGAAAGCTTCCCACTCAGACTTGAACCCACAATTTTCCTTTTAAACAAAGAGTACGTGGACATGGACTGAAATAGGATGGGAGGTTGTTTTCAAGCACATTAGTGCGATAACCTTCCACAGTTCCAGGATTGTGAACATCACCTAAACCTCACCGATGATGGCCCATCCCAAGTCCAGTTTCTGTGCACATGGGCACCGTGGAGACCATTTCTCTGCTGCCGCACCTTATGGACTCTGAGTAGGTCCATAAGGATAGCTTAGGAGGATAGTCTAATGACTTGGCTGCTTCCACCTCTTGCAGTTTCACAGGATCCTTGCTACTGACCTACTGACTGAGATGGCACTGACCTTGGAATGGCTTTGCTTCTCATTATGAACAAGCAGGTTTCAACATATACTGTACTAAAGCTTTGTCTGGGAGGAGCTGCAGGCTTTAGTTTGTGAACAGTTCACACTCTAGGCTCTCTATCTGGTTTAACACTCTTTGAAGCTGAAGCAGACGGCGTGGAATGGAGAGAGTGTAGACCCAAATGCAGACGATGGAGACATAGTGAGGATATTAACAAAAAGCTAGCCTTTATTCAGTACTGCACAAAACATTACAAACAAAAGGCATGAAGGGAACTAACAAAACCTAAACTGGGAAAGCTGAACACAAAACACTACAAAAAAGAAGAAATCTGAAACATGGCACTTGAAACCTGGAAACCTGGAAACACGGGGCAAGAGCAGCAGACGAACTGACAGCTGGGGTGGCTGTAGCTCAGGCGGTAGAGCAGGTCATCTACTGATTGGAAGGCTGGTGGCTCGATTCCTGGCTTCCTCTAATCTGCATGCCAAATATGCTTGGGCAAGGTGCTAACCCCAAATTGTTCTCCGATGCATCCGTCGGAGTGTGAGTGTGTGTGTGAATGTTAGTTAGAAAGCACTAAGAAAATGTGCTTGTGTGAATGGGTGAATGCACAAGTTGTGTAAAGCGCTTTGAGTGCTCAGAAGAGTATAAGAAATACAAGTGACAATACCAGGAATAATGCTAAATCAAAGAAAATACAAAACCGAGAAACGCACAAACACTGATTTATATGCAGTTTTACTGCAGTTTTACACAGCTGCACAAACACAAGCGTGGCTTTACCAAGGGTTAATGTTACTCAGTTGCTCAATACTGGCATGTTGAATATAAATAAAATAAATAAAAATAAATGAATCCGACAGTGATTCAATGAGAGCCTGTACAGAGTGTGACCTTGGTGTGGGACGGGGGTGAAATCGATATACTGGAACCACTAATCTCAAAGAATGTCTGACTGAAAATGTATGATTTAATGAAAATAAGCTGCATAAAATGAATAAAATAAATAATTGACAAACACAGAGTTTTAAAAGATGAACAAAAGTATTCCTCTGTATTTGAATTAAGGGATTATTTTACAATAAATGCTCAAATGAAAATGTGCTAAAGACAAATAGAGTTTAAGTAGAATGACATAAACTCAATTTGTCTTCAGGACAATACGTGACTGAATGTTTACATGTGATGTGAATGTGAACTCTTTATGTTGAGAATAAAAAAATGAAATGATTTTAAAGTTTAAAAGTTGAAACTTTTTGTTAAATCTTGTAAGTCAGATAGAGAGAGAGAGAGATAAGCGTGTTTAGACATCAGATTAAAATGAAGTTTGAGTATTATTCTTTATTGGTACAATAACTGTCACGGGTAACACAGTGCGTTTATTTACAGTGCCCAAAAACAGTCTCAAAACACAAAGTGAAGTGCAAAGTCCAACAGTGATCTTCTCCAAACTCCCAGTGGTGCGCAGGTGAGTTTCCAAAGTGATTATCCGAGTGCGTGTTCTCCTCCGAGAGCTTAATCCCGCGGGCTCCTTCTCTCCAACCTCCTGCTCCATGTCTCTTCCTCCTATAAGCGAGCGACACCAACAGGTGAGAAGGCTAGCCGGCTAAAGCTAAGTTGGAAGTAATAAACACTCTTAACCACCGAGCTTCAAGTACAATCCAGCGTCGACTGCCGTCTGGACACGCAGTTAAATGCCTCAGCCCACGACGAAGGATGATTAGTGACAGCTGGGCGGCAAATTAGGTGCAGGTGTGTCAGCCGCTGGGTGGAGACAACAAGGGTGAGGCAGGTCGCCCGGGAAGGACCGTCCGACCATGACAATGACGGTGTGATTGAGACACTGCTCCACCACACTGGTCCACAAGATCGGTCCATGACACAGAGGCAAAGGCAAGTAGGAGTACCAAAACATCAAGCAAATGAGTGGAGAATCAACGTGATGTCATGTAATTAATATATTCTTAGTGCTTATTTTCTTATTATATTGTTTTATGTATGTTAGTGATAAAAGGCCACTTTTGACTCACAAACTAAGGGCTCAGCCAGGCTGAAAACAGGAAGTTAGTGTAGAGCTGTACAAGCAATAAAAACAGGAAGCCAGACAAAAAGATGAACTAGTAACATGAAACCATGTGTGACGTGTAAAGGACCAAAGTCACACCTATGTGAGACACATTTTTAAATTCTAATGTCAGAGTTTCTGCAGCTGGCTTTGGGCTGTGCAGGGCTCTCTCTTCCGGAAGATGATTGAATAAAGAAATATAAATGTTTCGACCACTCTGAGTCGGGTTTTCTCTGTTCTGTCACAGACATCAAAGACTCGGGATCTAATAGTGACCACCTTCCTCACTCACACAGCATGAGACCACGCTGTCACACAGTTTTGGTACTCAGTCTGGAGCTGAACCTCATATCAAAGCAGCGTCACCAGTACAGAAAACCATTAAGAACAGATCATTCAAGTCAAACAAAGTTTGGACTTCCATGCTGTTGATATCTGCAAGTGTTTTTTATCCTTTTTCTTTCATGTGTCACCGTGTGCCACATGATCACAGATTTTGCTGCGAGACACTGTGTGGCATTAAGCCACTGAAAGAGAGAGTCGGGGAAATGAGAGACACATCTGGTCAACTGCAGTCACGCGTCCCTCGGGACCTCCTACGACCATTTCCATCACCTCACACTATTCATGTTTGCTGTTCATTAGGCAGGTAGCTGGGGAGCCTCATTTGCAGGCCAGAGTTTCCACAAATTGTTTCATCCTCAGAGGCCCACAGTGTCAACCTGATCACCATAGCAATGCCATGCAAAACAGGTAGAAATGGTTATGTTGCCTGTTAATTTTGACTTGCTGAGGCATTTGCTGTCTCCGAAGGGATTGTTAAGATTTTCTCTGAGTAAAAACAGGCTGACTCCAAAGTGTCAATGATGATCTCGAAACCAAATGATCTCGTTCTACAGATGTCTGTTCATATCAGACAAAGCAAAAAAACACATCACGGTGTCCTGTCTGTGTTAATTAGTATGTAAACAGAAAGCCAAAGTCAGATGGGATAATAATCACACAAACACCCACACACCCACAAACTACACCCTTTTTGGCTCCTACCTCAAAGCACACTGTGTTCTGTTGATCTTATGTGCTGCACAATAATGTTTAACATTTAGTATTTACTGTCATATTCCCATATATCATTGTGATGTTGTTTATTCTATTACTCTTGTTCTCTTCTGCTTGTTTTCTTTTTTCTTTCTCAGCAGGTGATCCAGGTGATCGATAGATGCATTTTTTTTTCTGCCCATTCTGTTGGTTTTTGTTTTTTGCCCTTCTCCCCCGTCCCTCTTCTCAGCTGTTTCTCTTTCCCCCAGTCAAGTCTGTCCCGTATTCAGCAAGTGAAAATAAAATAAACAATAAAAGGTGAATCAAATGGACCATTGAGGCAAGGCTGGGATGGTCAGTTTGGTAAAGTAAATCCGTTGGGCATCTTTCTTTGCCTTTAGACAACAATTCTGATGCAAAAGAGCCAAACGGGACAGGCCAAAAAAAAAAAATCTCACAAACATTCATGTTTCATTGGCTCATCACACAGACGTGCAGTCACAGTACATCTCATCAATAAGTGTAGCATGGTGTCGGGTGGAGAGCAAGATGAAGTCCATCCATCCATTTTTCTTTCATCCATTTTTCCACTTATCCAGTTCAGGGATGCAGGTGGAGCCTATCCCTGTGCTAACACAGAGACAGCTGACTATTCGCACCAATGTCAATTTAGAATCACCAACTAACCTAGCCGCACTGACTGCATGTCTTTGGACTGTGGGAGGAAGTCGGAGTACTCCAGAGAAAACCCACGCAGACACAGGTAGAACTTCCAAAATCACCCTGAACCCGGGACAGCTTTGAGAAAATGCACAACATTCATCACTGCTGTCGTGCATTTTTAACAAACCCCTCCAGGTGAATACTAGATGTCTAGTTTTAACATGTTTTATCTAATGATATGTACATGGCAGACTTCCATACTACTTTCTGAATTATATTTTACTATTTTGTGCCATTCATTCTGGTAAGTATTAAATGTATTATAAAACGAGAAAGCTGCATGTGCATAAGAACAGGGCAATGGTGTCAGAGCTGGTCGATGTGCTTATATGTGCTTGTTCAGTTAGGCACAGACTGTGGTGTGTCTGATTTAACTTCCAGTTCATATAGACCAGTAATTCATTCAGTAAGTCCAGTCAGACAGTTCACTGAGGACAGGGATAGCTTTTCATTTTGACCAGTACACCATCAGCCCTACTGAGTGAATGAGCTACATACAATACTAGGTCCAAGGTGTAGTGGAAATTAGGTTTACATAGAAAACTGTATTTACTGTAAAGGTTAATGGTTAGCATTAATAAATAACTTCAAAATGGGTCGTAATAAGCTGTTACACCCATGATCTGTGTGATCTTTATTTTTTTTCATCGGTGGACAATCTGAAGTCATTAGAAACAAACAATAAAGGTAAAAGGAGGGTGGTGTAATTGGAAAAAAGCAGGTTAAAATTAGTACAATCTTTCAACCAGGTCATTTCTCATAGATCCCGATCTGCAGTTATTTTATTATTATCACTTAATTATTGAGCCTGCACCTGTTCAGTTTGCCTGTTTTAATAAATCAGATGTGGTAGAAGCTGACATCCTATTTTGATCATCAAGGCTTTCCTTTAACAAGAAGCTATTACAAGCTTCTTCACACTGCACTCCACTCCACTGGTACAACATTACCTATGTTGGAGAAAGTGATTAGAAAGAGACACCTTATCTGTTAAGATGACATATCACTGAGTCCTCATTTGCTTCCTAAGGCTCTGTTATGTGCAGATTGTAACTGATCTATAGCAAGTATAGTCAGTGGCATCTTTTCTGGCTTGTCTGTTACTCCCACTTCAAAGACTACAGGTTTTTCCACAATAGACAAACAACCAAAAAACAAGTTGTTTGGCTGACAAACTCCATCCTTTATTCAGGACACAGACACAACCATGAAAACAACAGACAGCCAAAGTCAAATGCCCACCTGAAATAAGGCCAACGTGTTTGTAATAAGCAACTTTTAAAACTCTGTCATGCAACCTGACCCTAAATGCAAGACAACACTGATCAAAAACAGGGATTCCATCAGTTTCCACAGTTCGACACAGTCTCATAGTCAGTGTGCATTAGGATTTTCACACACACAGCTTTGCGTTTGCAGTGAAGTACTTTTGTCCAGTACAGGCTTGCCATAGACATCTGTGTTTGTCGACCACTGCTGGAGTCGATGTGTGTACAAAATAGCATTCTTCTTTTTTTTTTAAATGAGAGGAGCTGCCATTTGTTATCGGTTACGTGTGTTGTTACACTGAGGTAAATGTGGTTACTTACTTGTGTCTAATGCTCTACAGTAAATGCAATAATAGTATCTCCTCTCACCTGCTGCATTTTTTCATGTATTCTTATAACAGTAGTTCTTATTGAAGCTAGTTTGAGCTTTGATTTGTGTCGATTACAATCGGTCTACAATCTTCTCTTCTGCAGCGTCTGCAGCTGGTCCAGAATGCCGCAGCACGTCTCTTGACCGGCACTAGAAAGTTTGACTCTATCACCCCTGTTCTGAAAAATTTACACTGGCTTCCTATCAAATATCGAATTGATTTTAAAATTCTATTGTTTACTTATAAAATTTTAAACAATATGGCACCTGACTACTTAGCTGATCTCCTCTGTCTGTACAGCCCTCAGAGAGCACTAAGATCATCGGGCCAACTGCTCTTGGTGCAACCTAGGTCTCGGCTGAAGACCAGAGGAGACCGTGCCTTTGCCGTTGCTGCACCCAGGCTATGGAATACTCTCCCTCTTCATATTCGCGCGTCAGATTCCATTCAGTCTTTTAAATCACGTTTAAAAACGTATTTGTTTGATCTGGCATTTAAGGCGAATTAGGGTAATTTACATCTGGCTCTGTATTTAGATTATGTAATTATCTTATATTTTATATATTTGTAATTTATATTTTAGTGTGATTTTATTTGTACTGCGATTTTACTGGAAAGCACTTTGGTGTACTTCGGTCTTAAAAATGTGCTATATAAATAAATTTTGATTGATTGATTGATTATAATGATGTCTTTGAAGTACCCGGTGCTCAGTGGTGTTGATTGTTCTTCTTTCCTTGATATCAATTTTGTGATGCATTGGAGAGCTTTGCTGTTTTCATTTTGTTGAAAAACCTTAGTGCTGCTCCACTCTGTCAGAGTCATGTGATCAGCATGGCTTGTTGATGCTGTCTCAATGCTAGCATCTCTGGAAATATCAGCAAAAAGGTTCTTCACCTGCAGATGTTACTGGTTTGAGGGACCAAACAAATACAGCAACTCTTGTTTTATGCAAAGTCGTGTCCAACATGTCGTATAAAACCAACTAGTGGCTTTTTAGAGTGAAATTTGCCATTCAGCGTACCGAGTGATGTCCTTAGTCATGTTTCCTGTATTTGACATATCCCACACACACACACACAGGTAATCATCCAGCCAACTGTGATTACAGCCAGGAGTCAAGGTCAGACCTTTCAGATAATTTGCATTGAAACATAGTAACACATTTGTGGAATATACTTGGCACAGGTACACGCACACACAGGTCTTTATCGCCAAGTTCCACATTTATTTACACTTTCACACACTGATACTATCGCACAGAATGACAGCTGTCCATCCCAGCTTATGTGTGTCTCTTTCTTCCTCTCCCGCTCCTCTCCGTCTCACTATAACACAGGGGAGGGAAACCATCATCAGTCCATAAACAACATCAGCTGTTCTTACCGGCCTCGCAGCGCCGCCCTGATGAGCCTTCCGCTCCACTCCTCCCCTGCAGCTGCGCCCGGGGCCACGCCTCCGCCACACACCCCCACCGCCCGTTCGAGGCCGGGGAGCCGTCCGGCCGAGCCAACTCCCCCCCCCCGCGAGCGAGAGAGGAAATCGGCCACTGCCATCTGCGCCCCCGGCTTATGGATCACCTTGAACTTAAAGGGCTGCAACGCCAGATACCACCGGGTGATCCGGGCGTTGGCATCCTTCATGCGGTGGAGCCACTGCAGCGGGGCGTGGTCCGAACAGAGGGTGAATGAGCGTCCCAGGAGGTAATAGCGCAGGGAGCCGACCGCCCACCGGATGGCCAGGCACTCCTTCTCCACGGTGCTGTACCGGCGCTCGCGCTCTGCTAGCTTCCGGCTGATGTATAGGACAGGGCGGTCGGCCCCCCTTACCTGCTGGGACAAAACGGCTCCCAGCCCTCTGTCCGAGGCGTCAGTCTGCAGAATAAAAGGGAGGGAAAAGTTAGGAGTGTGAAGCAGCGGCTCCCCACAGAGAGCCTTTTTCACCTGCACAAACGCCGCCTGGCACGGCCCCGTCCACTGGACCAGATCCGGGGCACCCTTTCGAGTGAGATCGGTCAGGGGGCTGGTTAGCTGCGCAAACCCCGGCACAAAGCGACGATAGTAACCCGCCAACCCCAAGAACCGTCTCACCTCCTTTTTCGTCCTGGGGCGCGGGCAGGATGCGATAGCCGCCGTCTTCTCCACCTGTGGACGCACCTGCCCGCCCCCCAGGTGGTACCCCAGATACTGCACCTCCCTCCGTCCAACCGCGCACTTCTTCGGATTGGCCGTGAGCCCCGCCCCCCTCAGGGACTCCAGGACCGCGGCCACCCGCAGCACATGCTCCGCCCAGGTGTCGCTGTGGATGATCACGTCATCCAGGTAGGCGGCAGCATACGCTGCGTGCGGACGCAGTACCCGGTCCATGAGACGCTGGAAAGTGGCCGGGGCCCCGAACAGGCCAAACGGAAGTGTCACGAACTGGTACAAACCGTACGGAGTGGAGAAGGCCGTTTTCTCCCTGGCCTCGGCAGACAAGGGAATCTGCCAATAGCCCTTGGTTAAGTCCAGTGTCGTGAAAAAGCGGGCCGTGCCTAACCGGTCCAGGAGCTCGTCGACCCGAGGCATGGGGTAGGCATCAAAGCGTGACACTTCGTTCACCCTGCGATAGTCGACACAGAACCGTATAGACCCATCCTTCTTCGCCACCAGAACGATGGGGCTACACCAGGCGCTGTGCGACTCTTCTATTACTCCCATCCTCAGCATTTCCGCCAATTCCCTCTGCACGATTTTTCGCTTGTGCTCCGGGAGCCTGTAGGGCCGTGAACGCACCGTCACGCCAGGCTGCGTCACGAAATGGTGCTCGATGAGGGACGTCCGGCCGGGCAGGGGGGAGAACACGTCCGCAAAACGCTGTTGCAACGCGACAACGTCCGCTCTCTGGGCCTGTGTGAGATGGTCATCACAAGGGAGGGAGGCGGGAATGATAGAATTTGGCACCTCAGGCCCCAACTCATCTCTCTCCTTCACCAAGCTCACCAGAGAAGCGGTTTCAACCTCTCGCCACAGTTTGAGGAGATTGAGGTGATAAATCTGCGTGGCTCCTCCCCTGTCCGACCGAGCGACCTCATAGTCCACGTCCCCGACTCGCCGTGTGACCACAAAGGGTCCTTGCCACTTGGCGAGCAACTTCGAGCTGGAAGTAGGGAGTAACACAAGCACTTTATCTCCCGGTGAAAATTGCCTGAGCCTAGCCCCTCTGTCATACAGGCGTTGCTGACGCTGCTGAGCCTGGAGCAAATTCTCCCGTGACAACCTCCCCAAAGTGTGGAGTTTTGCTCTCAGGTCCAACACGTACTGAATCTCATTTTTGGCGGGGCTCGGACCGTCCTCCCAGCTTTCTTTAATCAGGTCGAGCACCCCACGTGGCCTCCTGCCGAACAGCAGTTCAAAGGGAGAAAATCCCGTGGAGGCCTGGGGCACCTCCCGCACTGCGAATAACAGAGGGTCTAGCCAGTGATCCCAATTGCGTTCATCCTCGTTAATGAACTTCCGAATCATGGACTTTAAAGTCTTATTCAGCCGCTCCACCAGCCCGTCAGTCTGAGGGTGGTAGACGCTGGTCCGAATAGATTTAATGCCCAGTAATTCGTACAGTTCCCGCAGTGTACGAGACATAAACGACGTGCCCTGGTCAGTCAGTATCTCTTTCGGGATTCCGACTCGGGAGATGACCTGAAACAGTGCCTGCGCCACACTCTTTGCAGAGATGGTGCGCAGCGGAACTGCTTCCGGGTACCGCGTTGCGTAATCCACCAAGACTAACACAAAGCGGTAGCCGCGTGCACTCCGGTGAAACGGCCCGATGAGGTCCATGCCGATGCGCTCAAACGGGACCTCAATGAGGGGGAGAGGGCGCAGCGGCGCCTTCGGTATGGCCGGCTGGTTAACAAGTTGGCAGTCCGGGCAGGACGCGCACCAGCGGCGCACATCCGCTCGGATGCCCGGCCAATAAAATCGGGCCGTTATTCGCTCCAGAGTTTTCTCATAGCCCATATGCCCTGCCATGGGGTTATAGTGGGCCGCCTGGAAAAGCGTTTCCCGGCGGCCCTGCGGCACCAACAACTGGGTGTGTGTTTCCTCTGTCTGAGTGTCACGACTCACTCGATATAATCGGTCGTTTAATAAGACGAAACGTGGGTAGGTCTGCGCGGCCTCAGGGCGCACCACGTGACCATCAATAGCCATCACTTGGTCAAAGGCTGAGCGTAGGGTGCCGTCACGAGACTGCTCCAGTGGGAAATCACCCATGGGGGACACTTCCGGGGCCGGCGGGACGTCCCGTGAGGGACCCGCCGGCTCCTCCCCCCCGGAGTCAGTGTCGGACGACCCCGCGTCACCGCTGAACGCCGCGCACACGCTACACCCCGCTTCCGGTCGTGATCGCACCCCCGCGTACTGTCCCAGTAGCTGACGAAACCCCGGCCAATTGGTACCCAGAATCAGGGGGTGCGACAGGCGCGGGCTAACCGCCGCCGTTACTCTATGCGTTTTGCCCTTATACTTTAATAACAGCGGCACTATGGGATACCTGTGAACGTCACCATGCACACACCTCACCTCCACCCATTCTGCCTCCAGCAATGCCCCGGGGCGAACCAAGCTTTGGTGTACGAGGGTCTGCGTGCAGCCCGTGTCCACCAACGCCTGGCGTATACCCCCTCGAGTCCTTACCGGAATACTGTATGTCCCTCCTGGACCGGGGAAGGGTGCTGGGGCGCCAGCAACACGAAACACCTGCCCCACTTCCATAAGCGGACAATCCCTCCTCAGGTGCCCCGGCTGCCCGCACTTCCAACACTCCGGCCCCGGCGTCTGTGCTGCTCTCCGTGGCTCGGGGGCGGCTCCACTTGGCTCGGCTGCCCTGGACGGCACCAACGCCGCGAAAGGGTTAGTGGGGCTCAGCGCCGGCAGCCGCTCTGCCTGCCCCGGTGCCGGCACACGGCGCCTCGGGGCCGGCACCGGGGCCTGTTTGTTCGGCCTCCATCCGGCGTCCCCGGGTTCCCCTGCTCCAGCGGCAAGGTGGTCCTCCGCCAGCGTCACCGCTACCTCCAAGCTTGCGGGCCGGTGGCACCGGACCCATCTCGCCGTCTCCGCTGGCAATCCCTCCGTGAACTGCTCCAGCACCACCTTGTCCACCAGCTTCGTCTCCCCCTCCGATGTTCCCGGTTGCAGCCAGCGTACCGCCGCGTCGCGCAGCTGCCGGGCCCAGGCGAATGGTCGGTCCGTTGTAGCCAGCCGACAGGCCCGGAACCGCCGGCGGTGGTCTTCGGCGGTGAGCCCTAGCCTGTCCACCACCGCCCGGCTCACGTCCGCGAAGCTGCTCCTCGACGCCGGAGGCAGACTCAGGGCCGCTGTTTGTGCCTCCCCGGACAGCAGGGGGAGCAGCCGCGGAGCCCACTCCTCCCGCGGCCATTGGCAAGCCTCCGCCGTGGCACGGAAGGTCTCCAAAAAAACCTGTGGGTCGTCCCCGTCCCCCATCCGGGGCACCGCCACCGACAGTGGAGAGGGCTTCGGCGTGGCAGCGGCCCCGACCAGCCGCTCCAGAACTTGCGTCTGCCGGTCCGTCTGCTCCCGCAGCGCGGCCAGGTGGGCACGCTGGTCGGCCGCCTGATCCCGGCTCATCGTCGCCATCTCCGCCAGCATCTGCGCCAAGAATTGCAGAGGCTGGGCGGGTGGCGCGGCCTGTGGGTCGGACATTTCCCCACCGGCACTTTCCTGGGTTTCGGCACCACTTGTGGAATATACTTGGCACAGGTACACGCACACACAGGTCTTTATCGCCAAGTTCCACATTTATTTACACTTTCACACACTGATACTATCGCACAGAATGACAGCTGTCCATCCCAGCTTATGTGTGTCTCTTTCTTCCTCTCCCGCTCCTCTCCGTCTCACTATAACACAGGGGAGGGAAACCATCATCAGTCCATAAACAACATCAGCTGTTCTTACCGGCCTCGCAGCGCCGCCCTGATGAGCCTTCCGCTCCACTCCTCCCCTGCAGCTGCGCCCGGGGCCACGCCTCCGCCACAACATTATTATAATTGTATGCATTTTTGCTTTAACATCGACAGCCCTAATACATATGTATATTTTCCAGCAGAGTTCTTTAGTTAAACAAATGAGCTTTTTCCACGAAACAGAAAATATAAAGGTAACATGGAGACTAGCCTCAGCTGAACATAGAAAAGAAAAATGCACTTCATGCAAACTTCATGAATACAAAGTGAAACAAAAAAGCTTATTTCAAAAGTCAGGCAACTCACAACAATCACACATTTGCACATATTAACGCACACAAATGCGTCCTTTAACCTTTCTTCAATGAAGGTATTAATCATTGTCAGGGTCAGGTTCTGGTTCCTGTCATCACTGCTTCACCTTCACAAGATAAAAGATGCTCATTTCTCTGTCATCGTTTTCCTACTGAACAGAGCACTCACTTCAGAGCACAACAACCTTGGCCCATTGTGGCCCAGCTGAGGTCAGGCTATCAACACACGACTGGACAGATTAGTCAGTCAGTCCCTCTGGAGACAGTCACAGATAACATCTTTTCTCTTGGAATTGCTCTGTCCTGCATTCTTCTGTGAAAGGCTTAATAACGTAGAAAAGTACTAGAAAACAAGCAGCATTTCTTCTTACAAACATGTACCTGACTTAAGTTCAATCAATAAGTGTTGTTTCGGACTTTGCCACAAGCTGCTGCTATATTGCAGTTAGACAACAGATCCAAAGCTACAAAGGCTCCTGCATTAAGATGAATCCAGTCCAAATTGGATGTTGCAGAGGAACAATGTGATCATCACTCCTTGGTTACATTGCCTCTCAACCGTTCCTCATTAGGGGCAATCACTTTGAGCAGTTTGGATGAACAGGCAGTATAATTCTATTGAGATTCAAGGATACACAGGGCAGAAATTAAAGGCCATTCTCTTACTAAATTTCTAAAAGCATATTAGTATAGGCACAGTCAGCTTGAGACCTGCTGAGGAGCTAACAGAAAACATGTTGAAATTAAGTGCTTTGAAATTAGGTGTGAATTCAGTCAGAGCCCTAAATGTTTTAAATAGATGTCACAGGATGATATGAGGTCGTGTAAATCTAGACAGATTTTTTATTTTTTATTTTTTTTGCTTACTGTGTGTAATTTCTAATAAACTTTTACCAAAACAAAAAATTCTGTTTAGGTTGGATAGAAGTTTTTTGTCAACCTTTTCTCTCATGTTTTTCTTGTTTGGCCAAAATGGATAAGGTAATAAATACTAAAAAAAGTCATTCATAAAAATGGTTAATGATCTAGGCACGTTTTTATGGGCTGCAATGCAAAAGCTCTTAAGGGAGCTTTTCTATACTTGTAAATGTCTGTGAAGGTTCTCAGTCATCCAGGTCATCGTAGTCAAAGGAGCTTGCAAAGAAAAGCGTCTGGACTTCTTTAAGTTGCTTGAAGACGTTTCACCTCTCATCCGAGAAGCTTCTTCAATTCTAAGGTCAAATGGTGGAGAGTCCCAGATATAAACCTAGTGGGAGTTTCCCCCCAAAGAAGGACAAAGGACCCCTGATGATCCTCTACCTAATCACATGAGCCAAGGTGTGAAAGCGGGTGTGGGTCCCATTCTCATTGTGAAACCTGGCCCCACCCTATCATGTGATTTCCTGAGGTCAGATGGCCCAGGATGTGAGTGGGCGTTAAGGCGTCTGGGGAGGGAACTCAAAGCTGGAGTCCAGACGCTTTTCTTTGCAAGCACCTTTGACTATACTTGTTAAGCAATCTACCATCTACCAAACCATGTTGGTGTGGCTTGGTAGATGGCTGGCGACAGTATGGCAAGGCAGGTGACCGGTAATGGCATGGCAGGCACAGGACTTGCAGGATGTGGCGTGGCAGGCGCACAGACCTCTGTCTCGGGCTGAGCAAGTCCACTCGGTGGGCAGCAGACTTCTAAATTGAGCTGAGCAGGTCCAGATGGCGCGACGACCTCTGGCTGAAGCGAAACTAGCAGGGGTTGCGCAGGGCTCGCAGAAGGCTCAGGTGGTGGGTGTCTCTCAGGTTCAGGCGGAGAGGGACCCACTGGCTTGGTGCCAGAAGCCGATGACTGCAGCATGGAGTCCAAAGGAAGCTAGACAGACTCATCTCAGCCCCAACCTACAGAGGCTGGAACAGCGGCTTGGCTGAGCTCCCAGCGGATGCAGGAAGCTGAGACAGCTCAGCTCGGTAATGCGAACTGTGCTTCCTCCTGGAAGTGAAAGCAAGGGAGTTAAGTGCTGCTAGAGCCGAAGGTGGTGTAGCGGTGGGCTCGTCCTCTGTCCTCTTGACAGAACTAATATAACTGGGTCAGGTTTGTTGGCTTTCTTGCTTGCACTCATCTTTTCAGTGTCACCAATAATTTTCTATGAGATTGAGATCAGGGCTTTGTGATGGCCACTCCAATACCCTGACTTTGTTGCCTTAAGCCACTTTGTAACTAATTTGGAGGTATGCTTGGGGTCATTGTCCATTTGGAAGACCCAATTTAACCTAAACCTTCAGATGTTGCTTCAATATGTTCACATAATTTTCTTTTCACATGATACCATCTATTTTGTGAAGTGTCAGTCCTGCAAAACTGCCCCACAACATGATGCTGCCACCCACATACTTCACAGCTGGGATGGTGTTCTGAGGCTTCACAGCTTCTTCCACCAAATATACCGTTTATCGTTATGGCCGAAGAGTTCAATTTTTGTTTTGTCAGACCACAGGATATGTCTGCAGAAATTAAGATTTTGCCACTCCATATGCAGTTGCAAACTGTACTCTGGCTTTTTTTATGATGGTTTTAAAGTAATAGCTTTCTCCTCCCAGAGTAACCTTTGGGCTCATGGAGGTACAGGACTCGTTTTGCTGTGGACAAGCAGTGTCTTCAGCCAGTATCTTCAAGGTCTTTTGCTGTTGTCCTGGGGTCGATTCACACATTTCGCTCTCAGAATCTTTCTCCTTCCCCAGTGATATGATGGTTGTACATAGCCATGTTTTTTTATACTTGCATATTATTGTTTGAACGGATGAACATGGGACCTCCAGGCTTATTGAAATTGCAAAGGATGAGCCACACTTGTGGAGGTCCAAAAGTCTTTTCCTGATGTCTTGGTTGATCCCATGATGTGTATGGGGTGGGCCTATATATGCATACGCAGGTATGCCACCAGTTAACCCAAATTGATTTAATTAACCTATCAATGAATCACTTAACCTATCAGAAGCTTCTTACGCTCAGACTGGAATCCTCTGGCGTTTTCTTGTTGTTTAAAAGAACACTAAGCTTAGTGTATGTATGCTTTTGACTTTTATTATTTTTTTAAATGCATAACAATTTCAGAAATGCAAAAAATGTGTCAATATTTATTAATCCAAAACAAAAAAGTTTACACCGATTTGATGTTTGACGGTAAAGAAAAAAAGCTACTCTACTGTACAGACATACAAGACATGTTTAGGTGCTCACAACATAATTTCACAATAAATTTCGTGTACAAATAAAATTGCCTTGCTGCAAATGTATTATCTGCAGTACTGGCTCTGTATTAGTATTAATGTGTATGAGGGGATAAAAGTTTTATTTGACACCACGATACCGAATGTAAATGAAGGAACATACTGTCACTCGACACGATGTAGAGTTCAGTCATTTAACAGAAATCAAACAAAGGCCATGTTAAATATAGTTTTACATATATGAAACAAGTTTTCTAGATAAAGGACAAGAGGAGTGAAAACACCCTCTGAATCTCTGAGTGTATATTTAGAGATTGCATTGTTTGCCATTGTTGATGGCATTGTTTGTGCACAGACTTCCTCACCTTTCCCAACAGCCAGGCTTATCAGACGCTTACTCGTAGAAGAAGGCTTTAGGAAGTTTTGGAGTAAGTGGGGCAGGTAGACTTAGAACCATCACTTTCTTTATATAGTACACTCCCTGTCCAGAATATAGATCAGGTTGCTGCATAGTATCAGTTACTGACTGCTCTGTCCTTGAGAGGCAGAGGGGAATAATTAGGAGATGGGCTGCATCTCTTCCATGGTGGACTTCAGAAAAAGTTGTTTCAACAACAGAGCAAAAAGAACTATGAATGCTCACCTCTGTTTTCTACACAGATACACAAACATATCACTGATCTCATCACATGCTCATAGACACACACACATGACACATGTTCACATGTGAGTGTTTTGTCTGTCGCATGATTAATGAGGTTTTGTGTGACCACTGATAAAAGAGCTGCGAGAGGGGGCCAGAGTTTGGAGTTGTCTGGGATCAGGTGAGGAGCTCGCAGCTCCAAGACCCTGATCCGATCTGCTCCCCGTGCAAGTTAAAATGGATCGAGCTCTAAACCAGCGGGGCCCGCGAAGCGCAGACCTAACACTGAACATAGCATTGGGTCGAAGCAGGCAGAGGAAACAGAATAACCATTTGTGTTTTCTCCTCAGGTATCACAATGTATAACAAACATAAATGTATCTGATTTAACTGATTTCTTTCAACAATCTCTTCTTCAAACAAGTAGAAAATTAATAAACCACGAGAGTAGTTTGCTGAATAATGCAAGATAGCAAGAAAAATGCATCATATTATCTGCGGTATGATTACAGAAAATATAAGTTATGACCATTAACTGACAAAGGTGGACAATGCATATACTGCATATACTGTAAAGGTCCCTTGGAAGAGCATCTATTAAACATATTAATAGATATATAAATAAAAATATATTAAAAAATGTTCATTTAGTAGCTGATACAAATATATCCTCTATCTATACTTGGAAAACATGTTTCTGCAACACTGTTTTAATCCTGATCTTAATCGTTTGCTATACAAAAGCACAAAACAACTTATTCTGTTGTTTAAACAACACAACATCACAAAAGTTTTGGCATCAGAAGACAAAAAAACTTAAATAATGCAAATAAATAACATCTAGCTCTGAAGTGAAATGTGAACCACTTTATTTACATGATATTTGGAAAAATATTTTATTCAAGACGTTGAAATGATGAATAGTAATACAGAGAATAATATTGTTGTCTGACAGATGATTCTTTGCCAGACAGATGTATTGTATTATAACAGGGTGAATGAAAGATTTCCTATATGTGTGCTTATTACAGCAGTGAATCAGTCTTTTAGAAGCTGCCCTGCTGCCTGTCCAGTAAGTGGTGAAGACGGTGGTCAGGATTATACTTGATGGATGACCCAGGCTTCATCTAGTTTTTTGGGATTTGCATACTTGTCCCTTTCATTTACAGACTCCAGTACAAATCTCCACATCCTTGAAAGTTTTAGTACAGCGCTTGTGCTCGCTGACTGGCGTCCTTTTCTTAAAGAAATCTACAACATCATGTACAGGGAGTGCAGAATTATTAGGCAAATGGGTATTTTGTCCACATCATCCTCTTCATGCATGTTGTCTTACTCCAAGCTGTATAGGCTCGAAAGCCTACTACCAATTAAGCATATTAGGTGATGTGCATCTCTGTAATGAGAAGGGGTGTGGTCTAATGACATCAACACCCTATATCGGGTGTGCATAATTATTAGGCAACGTCCTTTCCTTTGGCAAAATGGGTCAAAAGAAGGACTTGACAGGCTCAGAAAAGTCAAAAATAGTGAGATATCTTGCAGAGGGATGCAGCAGTCTCAAAATTGCAAAGCTTCTGAAGCGTGATCATCGAACAATCAAGCGTTTCATTCAAAATAGTCAACAGGGTCGCAAGAAGCGTGTGGAAAAACCAAGGAGCAAATTAACTGCCCATGAACTGAGAAAAGTCAAGCGTGCAGCTGCCAAGATGCCACTTGCCACCAGTTTGGCCATATTTCAGAGCTGCAACATCACTGGAGTGCCCAAAAACACAAGGTGTGCAATACTCAGAGACATGGCCAAGGTAAGAAAGGCTGAAAGACGACCACCACTGAACAAGACACACAAGCTGAAACGTCAAGACTGGGCCAAGAAATATCTCAAGACTGGTTTTTCTAAGGTCTTATGGACTGATGAAATGAGAGTGAGTCTTGATGGGCCAGATGGATGGGCCCGTGGCTGGATTGGTAAAGGGCAGAGAGCTCCAGTCCGACTCAGACGCCAGCAAGGTGGAGGTGGAGTACTGGTTTGGGCTGGTATCATCAAAGATGAGCTTGTGGGGCCTTTTCGGGTTGAGGATGGAGTCAAGCTCAACTCCCAGTCCTACTGCCAGTTTCTGGAAGACACCTTCTTCAAGCAGTGGTACAGGAAGAAGTCTGCATCCTTCAAGAAAAACATGATTTTCATGCAGGACAATGCTCCATCACACGCGTCCAAGTACTCCACAGCGTGGCTGCAAGAAAGGGTATAAAAGAAGAAAAACTAATGACATGGCCTCCTTGTTCACCTGATCTGAACCCCATTGAGAACCTGTGGTCCATCATCAAATGTGAGATTTACAAGGAGGGAAAACAGTACACCTCTCTGAACAGTGTCTGGGAGGCTGTGGTTGCTGCTGCACGCAATGTTGATGGTGAACAGATCAAAACACTGACAGAATCCATGGATGGCAGGCTTTTGAGTGTCCTTGCAAAGAAAGGTGGCTATATTGGTCGCTGATTTGTTTTTGTTTTGTTTTTGAATGTCAGAAATGTATATTTGTGAATGTGGAGATGTTATATTGGTTTCACTGGTAAAAATAAATAATTGAAATGGGTATATATTTGTTTTTTGTTAAGTTGCCTAATAATTCTGCACAGTAATAGTCACCTGCACACACAGATATCCCCCTAAAATAGCTAAAACTAAAAACAAACTAAAAACTACTTCCAAAAACATTCAGCTTTGATATTAATGAGTTTTTTGGGTTCATTGAGAACATGCTTGTTGTTCAATAATAACATTATTCCTCAAAAATACAACTTGCCTAATAATTCTGCACTCCCTGTAGAGCAGAGCAGAAGTGTAATGTCATCAGGTTCTTAAATATAAGAACTGCCTCAGCCTGAGCTTGTTCAGTCATTATTTGTGAAATAGACATGGATCTTATATGATTTCCTTGTTGTACGGTCTTTGTGATAACTGAATAGATGAATATTAAATAATAAATGCCTGTAGTCTGCCCTTCAGGAGATGGAGCTATCTGTCCACTGAACTCTGAGCCCCGACCTCACTAATGTGCCAGAGGAATATCGTAGCCTGGAAAAGAGATTTAGTAGAGATTGCACCTCAGCTCTTCCATTCTGTATGTCATATGACCGCAGAACCGATATACTGCCACGTAAACTTCTCCTCTTAAATCTAGAAAGGGACGCCATGGATAAACATCAAAATATCACTGACTCTCTAGGTGCAGCATCATTCATCATTCTTCCTCATTTTGCTGTATTTTCTGTTTGTAAATCTGCCATTTGTCTGGGTTTTTGCATCACTGAGACTACCCTCTGTAAAAATCCCTTTTAAACAGAAGATCAAGGCTGAGCAAACCTTCACTTTCCTGAACAAGGAAGGTTTTCTCTTCAGCACCTATCCCTGCTCCAGCCCGATCCTGCACAGCAGTATGAGGGTCGGGGGCAAATGACGCCCTAAGATCGGAGAGTAATTCACAAGTGGTCAGTCTGTCTTCAGTCCAACAACAACGAGTAAAGGTCCTAAAGAGCTACAGACCATTATAGAAGAGAGCTGACTGACTATGGTTTATTCATGACATCACACCCCTCGCTTGCTTAGGCTTGCCATAAGACAACTTCGACACTGGTGCCGAAGCTGAGTGCTTCTGTGTGTTTCACAAATGAAAAAAATCATAAACAGCCATCAGAACGCTGTGTGGCGTCGGATTTATTCACAGTGGTGCAACAACCCGTTTTTATCTGACCCTCAGGCCACACTGTCTACACAGCCACTCCAGATATTGGTGGGAATGGCAAATATGAACCGGGAGCAAGCGGATGCACAGCAGGAGCAGCTTGACAAGCTGCGTGAAACAGGCGGACTGGCAGACACAGGTCCTGGAGTGACTGGTCAGGGTCGTCGTGTCACTGCCCACCCCTCCCCAGTGGCACTGCATCGCATGGGGGAAATGCACAATCCCCAGATTTTCGTGAAGGCCTTCCAGCCCACAGCAGAAACATGGCAGTGGCCTCCGGTGGAGTGGGTGCCGCGGCTGCTGCCCTTGTTGTCGTGGGAGGCCCAGACGGGGGTCTGAGTCTTCCACCAGAATCACAGGGGAACTTCGCAGACATCGGCCGGGCCATGCTTGACCAACTGGGCCTCTCCCCGGAAGATCATCGACGGCTCATTACAACCCCATGGCAGGACATCTGGGACATGATAAAACTCGGGAGCGAAAAATGGCCCAATTTCATTGGCCGGGCATCCGAGTGGATGTGCGCCGATGGTGCACGTCCGCATTGGCATGGACCTCACCGGGCCATTTCACCGGAGTGCATGTGGCTATCGCTTTGTATTAGTTCTGGTGGAGTATGCAACGTGTTACCCGGAAGCCGCTGCACACCATTTCTACAAAGAGTGTAGCACAGGCGCTGTTTCAGGTACCGAGTCGGCATCCCGAAAGAGATTCTGTCTGACCAGTTCATCACACTGGTACGTCCGGCCATGTTCTCATGGACTGGGTGCTACAGCTGCATGCTGCATATGCTGCCACCTACCTGGATGATGTTATCATCCTTAGTGACACCTGAGTAGAGCATGTGCAGTGGGTGGCTGCAGTCCTGGAGTCCTTGAGGCAGACAGGGCTCACGGCAAACCCAACGAAGTGTGCGGTTGGATAGAGGGGGGTACAGTATCTGGGGTACCACTTGGGGGACAGGAGAGTTCGTCCACAGGTGGAAAAAGCATCAGCGATCACACACGTACTTCGTACAAAAGGCTTTGGTGGTGATAACAGCTTCCAGACACTTCCAACTGTAAATTTGGCCCGTTCTTCCACACAAACAGTCGACCCATCCAGCCATCAACACATACTACAAGATGATAAGCTCATCCCCTCCCAGGGAACCACATTACTGGCAGCCACTGATGAACTGTTTAAACTTCACTTTGTTTTCAGCATGATGATGCTCCCACAAACATGAACACATTTCTATAGACAACAGTTTATAGCATTGATGTCGACACCACTAAAGAAAGTGCAAGAGTGAAAGAACTGAGAGAAAAGTTCATGAACAGAAGCTAAGTCAATACGGAGTATTACTGACCTTTAACTAAGGTAATTGAAGGGTGCACTTTGTGCAGTTAAACACTGTATGAGTTATTTATGGCCAAAGAATCCTTGCTCTCTGCATTTCTGTTTACGGAGCCTAACGCTAAAGAACTGCATTCTTAAAACTCAGCTGAAAGACAAATAGTTGAAAAATGGACAGATTTGTAGCTCCTTGTAGCTCAGAATACACCGAGTGCATCCAGCATCTTCCTTTTTTTTATGGGTTAAACCCAGGCAAAAAGACGTATTGTCGTTTGTGCCCAAAATAAATGTTTCCTTAACTTTTTGCAGGTTGTAGAAAGCATTTAAATAGTTCTCATAATACTGTAACAGGGCAAAAGTAGTGATGTTCAAAACACACATCAGTCGGATGTTACTGAGCATGTATCCTAGGAGCATGAACACGACATGAAGATGCACCTTCAACATGTTTTATGTCTGAAGAACAGGCAAAGTGAAATTGCTAAAGCACACAGGCTCTGAGAGTCCACCAACAGACAACACACCAGTATGAAGGGCAGCCTGCTGATGTGAAGCCCCAAAGTGGACCGCCTGAACTTGAGAACTGTATTTACAGCTGTAGTTTTCTGAGAAGTCAACATGTATCCAAGCCTCCTCCCCTGACATGTTGTTCTTCAGCTCACGGCAGAAGGCATACTGCTGCTCGATATTAAAGTGATTCATTTTAAATTTCTTTACAAAGCTCTGGAAGAGCTCAATGAGGTCCTCTTGTGTGCCCTCCAAAGATTTCTTGAGTGTCACCTTGACAGTTGCCTCCATCTCTCAGCTCACTCTGCAGGTATCTCTCCCTTCTTTCAGGATCAGCTTTAAGGTGTTCCCGATACTTCCTTTGCCTTTCTGCTGCTGTTGTTGGTGCCATCTTACTCGCATCCTTAACATGGAACATAAATCACATTCAGCATGCATGCAGTATAAGAATGGTGATTGAATATAATAATAACTGATTTAAATAATTGGATAACTTAACAACCAAAGTATTAAACTCTCAACCCCATCACAATCTCACAACCCCGTTACAATCAAAAACATAACAGGGTTGAGATTTTTGCACAAACTGGCCGCTGCTCAATATAGTGAATACCAGACAGAGAACACATGGCATGCATGAAATTCAAAATCACCATATATTCAGGAACTAACAAAAAACTTTTCATAAGTAATAGTTTTCTTTTTTTCATGTTACGGTGTTGAGTCATTGAGGTTGACGACCACAATATCACAAGATAAATGACTAAAATAAAGGAAAAGAATGGAGCAACTTGCCTGTCTCTGGTCCTGTTGTCCAAAAGACTTCAGTGATGTCACTTCCTGATGTATATGGAATTCTGGATCACACCATTGTATTTATGGGGGTGGGATCATTCATGTGACGGGGTTGAAGGGTTAGTCAGGTACAGGAATAATTGTGATTTTATTGAACAATTAACAATTACATTTGAAAAAAAGAAATATTAACAGCAAACAGATGTTTAGGTTGATACCAAAATTTATTGACTTTTTAAATAGTTTTATTTGGTATTTTCAAAGTAAACTTTCATCAAGGCCATGAGGGACGTGACAAAATAGGTGGTGTCAAATGAAAAAACTGTATTATTTCCCATAAAAAGATAAAAATTAGTTCAGTTTTTTACACTGTATTAAAGGGTACATTTCAATATGTATGTAAACCTGTTTAAGTCCGGACCTGGAGCTGCTAGCCGTTAGCTTGCAGCCATACTATCTACCTCGAGAGTTCAGTCATGTGACTGTGTGTGTGTTTACATCCCTCCGAGGGCCGACGCAGCAGCTGCCTGTGAGCAAATACACACAGTTACAGTTACTGCAGACACAACACCCCGAGGCTTTCATTATTATATCTGGAGACTAATCATGCCACACTGGATTCTACTCTGGCTGCTTTTCACCAGTTTGTGAACTGTCCCACACGGAGCAACAGGACAATTGACCTACTGTATGCTAATGTGAGAGATGCATACAGAGCCACCCCCCTCCCCCCACCAGGGAAGTCAGACCACAACCTGGTTTACCTACAGCCACAATACACACCCCTCGTCCAAAGGCAGCCTGTCACAACGCGCTCCATCAGGAGATGGACCCAGAAAAGGAGGATGCTCTGAGGGACTGCTATGACACCACAGACTGGGATGTGCTCCTGAGCCCACATGGTGAGGACATAGAGGGGGCGACACACTGTCTGACAGACTACCTCAACTTTTGTGTGGACACGGTCGCCCCTGCTAAGACGGTACGGTGTTATCCTAATAACAAACCGTGGGTAACACAGGAAGTCAAAGCTGTCCTCAACATGAAGAAGAAGGCTTTCAGGAGCAAAGTGAAGGAGGAGATGAAAGCAGCACAGCGGGAGGTGAAGGCTTCAGGAGAAACTGAACAGGATGCAGGTGGACCCCTGCCTGGTGGCTTGGATCTCCGACTACCTCACCGACAGACCACAGTACGTCAGGCTGAAGGACATCACGTCTGACACTGTGGTCAGCAGCACAGGAGCACCACAGGGAACCGTGCTGTCCCCTCTTCTCTTCACCCTGTACACCTCTGACTTCTGCTACAACTCTGAATTATGCCATATTCAGAAGTTTGCAGACGACACGGCCATCATGGGGTGTATCTGGGATGATCAGGAAGAGGAGTACAGAAGTCTGGTGAGGAACTTTGTCGCATGGAGTCACATAAACCACCTGCAACTCAACACCTCAGAGTGTGCTGGGGGAGCAGCACAGCAAAGAAGGACTCATCCAGGCTGGAGAAACTGATCAGGAAGGCTGGCTCTGTGGTCGGCATGAAGCTGGACACTCTGGTGACAGTGGCAGAGAAAAGGACATTAAAGAAACTGATGGACATTATGGACAATGCTGGGCATCCTCTACACACGGCCATAAACAATCAGAAGAGTCTGTTCAGTGACAGGTTGCTTCTCCCCAAGACAAGAACTAACAGACTTAAAAACTCCTTTGTCCCACACGCCATCAGACTGTTTAACTCCTCTCTGGAGGGGAGAGGGAGGGGAAACAGGAGGACAAAGGAGGGGGGGACAACTAAGCTGTAGTGCCTCTTCACTCTGCAATTGTGACGCCCACAAGTGTATGGTCACAATTGTAATTTTGTTGTGAATTGTTTTTGATGTAAAAGACCTGATTTTATGGTGGTATTGCACTTTTCATTTAGTGTTATGGACAATGTAATTGCGTGGCATTGCCACAAGGGGGAGATAGTGGTGAGTGCGATAGGCTGTTGCAACGCGTCTCGGCCTCAGACGAGGAAGAGCCTGCAGACCGAACGCAACTGATGTCTCCTGTCTCTGCTTTTCTGTTAAAAAAACAGGTCAGTAGTTCAAGTTTGCTCACCACAATGTACATATAAAGGCAAGAAACCTTTTTCTGTCTTAGTTTAAAGACCGCAAATGTTGTGAGAGAGTGTGTTTTCACTGATTGAGAGAAAGCTAACTATACCGCCATTTGTAATGGCAGCCGCCATTTCACTCGTAGTCTAAATAGGCAGCTGGTCTTATTACCTGTTTTATTTTGTGACAAATGGAGCTCTTAGACACTTCTTTTATCCTGGCATTATTGGAAGTTACAGTTGATTAGGACCTACGCAGTTCTTATGTGTCAAATGTAAATAGTCTGATGTATACTGTTTGTGGATGATTGTGAACTGTTTGTGAGCAATGGAAGAATATTTTTGTTTATTGGTTACAAATGTAATATATTGTTTGAATCTGTTAAAGTATAAGAAAAGTATAAAGGTGACATAAGCGGGTTAATTGCAGTGTTAGTGGTGCTGCACAGAAATGTTTTGATGCTGAAATGCAGTAAAATTGGTTACAGATTTATTGTAAATAAGGACGTTCATATACAATGATTATTTTGTAAGTTTATTCTTGTGAGAGTGCAAGGTAACCAAAAGGGTTTGAGCTATGGACCTAATTGAATGTTTGTGTTGTTAAAAGCGAAATGTGTGTGTCTAAATGAAAAGAAAAGTCTGTTAACTCTGTTAATAAATGAGACGAGGAAGAGCCTGCAGACCGAACGCAACTGATGTCTCCTGTCTCTGCTTTTCTGTTAAAAAAACAGTTTAAAAACAGACCCCATCGAAGGCCTGTAACACAATACTTTTTGTTAATAGCCAACGGTGCAATAGACCTCAATACTTGAAATGTGCAATTCCCTTGTATTCTTATTCCTATTTATTCTATGTATCCCTTTTGTATATTTACTTATACATGTCTCTGTATTTCTATATGTGTATATATGGTATTCTGCTCACATTCTGTAACTTCTGTCGGTGCTGTGCTATTGGAAACCAAATTTCCCAGAGGAACCCACCCGAGGGATTAATAAAGTTCTATCTTATCTTCTTTGTTTCATTCCCAAGATGCAAAAACAATATGGCGTTGAGAAAATACTCACTCCATTTGTTGACAATGTTAACATATGAGGAAACAGTGGTATGACTGTCTCATTTACCAATACCTCCTGCACGACTGCTAACTGAAAATAATTTAGGTTTGAACTCCATTCTTGAAATGTTGAATCTCTGCAAACTACAACTGTAGAATGTGTTTCAAAAGGTGTTTAGTGAAAATGATCCACAATTGAAATTGCTCACAAAATTAACCAATGAGGAGCCCCACAGCTGACCTGTGGAGAAACCAAGGGAACGTTCTTCATGCATGATATGTTAGAGGGTGCAGCACAGCATGAAGTAAAGTTATACTGACTGAATATTCAGCCAAAACTGAAAACATACTGCAGTGTGTTTATGCATTCAATTAGGGCTTCATGGATAAGAAGACTTGTCCAAGAAACATAAACGTTTTGTTCTGGCGTTGGCCTTCATACCAGTCAAACACAAGGCCTCATCACTCTAATGCTTGGTACTGTTGTCCCAGACGGTGACAGACACTTGCTCTTGTCTTTGTTCCATATTATAAACATTAGGTTTTCTCAGTATGTTGCAGAGGGGATAACTGTATTTAAACCATCTTACTGAAGAGCATTATAGACTATTTGTGAATTTGTACAATCAAAAGAATTTGATTCCCAAGACTGATGACACTTTATTCCGAGTGTATACGCCAGATTAGATCCTCAGTGCATGTTTGGAGTGTGAGGTAGCCAGAACAGGAAACATCAGCTGTTGCTTCACCTTGTCTGTGAAAGGTTTCCATTGTAGACAATGTCAGTTAACTTAAGAGCAAGTGTGTGAAGTCGGACCCGTACAGACCAAGGCAAATGACGTGGTGACAGCACCTTTATTTAATTAAGCTTTCACTGTGGTTCCAGCACATTCATAGGACACAGACACTCCCGCTCCGCTGTCACGTCCGCCTCTGGTTGGAGAGGCTCCTCAACACTCCCGGCGCCACCGCCGCCTGCTCCCGCTGCGTGGCCACCAGCTCGGCCAACATTCTCACCATGTCCTCCCTCTGCTGGCCCAATCCTGGGTCTGCCGTGCCTCCCCTCCTGGGTTTCAGCACCACTGTAAACATGCATGGCAGACCCAGTTGTGTTGTGTACGTTTTTATTATTCTGTGCACATCAACATCAACACCAACCAATCAGGACCCAGTCCCATAGTTAAGTAGGCGGGGCATGATTGCAGATGCCGTGCAGATGTGCCCGCCTGCCCTGCACGGCCCCGCAGGCCACACCCTGCCACCGTGTTTTCAACAACCTAACATGATGTCAGACATCATGGAAATTAATTTCACATTTATGACATTTTTATGCCAACATGAAATTTTTATCTATTACGGAAAAAGTGAACTATGAGTTCTGCCTCAGGATGATGGAACAGTTACACTACCTGATGTGCATTTTAACACAAATAGTGTTAATGAAGGGCACATATTTAACACTGGTGATGTACATGTCTGTGAAACTGATTCAGGGGTAATACTGTCTCAGTTTTGACCTTTTGTGTTTTTTAAGGTGTCCAGCGAGTGGACCTTTAACACCTTTAACATTTTTGTCAACTCTTCTTGTGTTAACATTATTACAGTTTTGTGAAGTTTCAGATTTGCTGTGTCATAACTGACCTGGGCCCAAATGGTAACTACACTGGTATTTAGAAAGCGCCTTTCTACTCACCTTTGAACGCTCAAACACCTACAAGTCTTATTCACCCAGTCACACATACATGTATACAACGCTTTTATCTGGACCTAAGCAGGGATATTTCAACACATAGACAGGAGAAGCTGTGGATCAGTCCACCAACTTTCCAACTGGTAGATGAACCGATCACAGCCACCCAAGGTGCTGTCGGGCTCCCGTGTCTGCAGCTCACACTTACGATACTGGATTACATGGGGATGGCAGTCAGATGTGTCTGCCTTTGACTTGTGTATATGTGTTTATATGTGTGAGATATCTACAGTGAGACAAACTGTGAAGTCACAGGTTTAAATCACCTGTAATAAAAACACGCAGGGGAAAATCTATAAGATTTTTTGTGCCGTGCTTGTTTTATTCAACAGAAAGGTGACAGCACAGAGCAGCGGTGACAGACACAGGCCCCGTGGTACGTTTCTCAGATGAGAAAACAAAGTGAATCAATACCCCTGTTGTTGATGCCATGTGGCAGAGATTGATACTCTGCCGGTGAGCATGAAATATGCATGCCTTTCTAAATCTGAAAATATTGTCTTTGTGCAGCCAATCCATTAGCCTCTGACAAAGTTTTCGATTGTGTTACAGACATCTAATAATGCACACCTCCATCCTCTTTGGCACCATTCGGTATCTGAAACCCAGACTAATACCAGTCATTGATTAACTCGCACATGCAACTGAGCATCTCCCAGAATATTAGGAAATGCTACACTTCAAGATTTCTTTCATGCTTTTGCTTGAAAGAGGAAGCTGTGCCTAATTTTAAAGCTTGCTATATACACAGATATAGACTCAATATGCACAACAGTAAAATTATTTTTACAGTTACTCTCAACACTGACCTGTAATTTCATGATTCATACTTAGCAAATATAAAATAAGAATGGCATTGTGTCCAGATCTAAAGAGCTCTCGAAGGTAAAAAAGAAAGAAACAAAGGAGGACGTGTGCTGAGGCAAGGGAGCTGAAAGATTTAAATAAATCATGTCACTGTAAGGAAAAATCATCTACATAAATGTGAAATGACTGAAAATTTGCTCCAAGCAAATTCAGCCCCAGAGTCGACTGTTTGATCCACAAAGAGCTTTTTAAGACTTATTATGTCGAGCAGAATCACTGATAGATCCACTTACAATTTACAGTTTTTATTGTTTGAAAATGTTCAGCTTTAGTTTAATTTTTATTAAGTTCAGTGTTAGTTCTACTGTTTCTAATTATTATTTCAAGGAGGGCATATGTCAGAGGCAAGGTTTTGAAATAACAGTACAGGTATTAGAACAAAATGCATAAAACACTGTTTAAAAACAGTTTATTTTGCATATCCAATAAAGACGCTCACGAGGCAAAGGGAAGTTTTGTCATTTTAATAATATTATTATTATTATTATCATTATTATTATTATTATTATCATTATTATTATTATTATTATTATTATCATCATCATTATTATTATTATTATTATCATCATCATTATTGTTATTATTATTATCATCATCATTATTGTTATTATTATTATCATCATCATCATCATTATTATTATTATTATTATTATTATCATTATTATTATTATTATTATCATTATTATTATTATTATTATTATCATCATCATTATTATTATTATTATCATCATCATTATTATTATTATTATCATCATCATTATTGTTATTATTATTATTATCATCATCATTATTATTATTATTATTATCATCATCATTATTATTATTATTATTATCATCATTATTATTATTATTATTATTATCATCATCATTATTATTATTATTATTATTATTATCATTATTATTATTATTATTATTATCATTATTATTATTATCATCATCATCATTATTATTATTATTATTATTATTATCATTATTATTATTATTATTATCATTATTATCATCATCATCATTATTATTATTATTATCATCATCATTATTATTATTATTATCATCATCATTATCATCATCATTATTATTATTATTATTATCATCATCATTATTATTATTATTATTATCATTATTATTATTATTATTATCATCATTATTATTATTATTATTATTATTATTATTATCATCATCATCATCATCATCATCATCATCATTATTATTATTATTATTATTATCATTATTATTATTATTATTATTATCATTATTATTATTATTATTATTATCATCATCATCATTATTGATGATAAAGTTGAAGTTTATTTAGTGCCTGTTTGTTTTGTCAGGAAGCAAATCGAGCCACAGCCAGTTGGGCCACGTCCCAATTTAAAAGCAGTGCCTGAGCAAAGAACAACATGAGCACCAGTCCCAGTCAGGGATGAAAACTATATAAAATGCAAATTATGACCGAGGTCATAACAGTCAGGCAGCAGAGAGTTTCTCAGGTCTAACTCGTTTTTTGTTTTTTTTTTTAAATTAGACAGAAGCCTGAAGTTCCTCAGCTTTTCACTGTTTCAGTTCTTATTCATATCGAAATGCAAGCCAACACATTTTTCCCACACTGGTGCAAACTCTACTAATACTCACATGAAGTGAAATCATGCTGAGTGTATGGGGTAGACTTGCAGTAATAGTTAGTGTGATGCACCATCACTTCCCACACAATACATGAAAACACACTTGTACAGAATGCCTTCAGCTGGTGGACTGTTACAGAGCATCAGTTTAGTGTTTACTTGTGTTTCCCAGTCAGGGGTGAGAGGATCAGAGACACCCAGGGGGTGGAGGCACCACGCAAGTTAATGTTTCGCATCCAACAGATTAAGAGCAAGCCACTAGACATTAAGTCGAGGGAGACACAAGGGAGTGAAGGGAAATGGATCAGAGAAATTACTATGCACTCACTTCAGGAAAGACATATTCAGCTGCAAAAAGCCTTGCAAAGAACCGTCATTAGCGAGTGGCACATTCACCAGCGCTGTGTGGGAAATAAGAAGAACAGAGTTTTGCTCAGCTGGCTCTTAGCCTGTTCCACATGCGGGAATCAGAAACATTGTAAATGTGGAAAATGTGATATGCATCTTGTCTTGACACATATCAAAACAGAATAAAATCAGTATGTGACTAGTTTAATACTATTGAGACCTTCATAAAAAAACAAACAAACCTGTATTTCATGACTTTTTAAATATCTATCCAATGCTAAGAACGCTCGCTCTGAAGTGTAATCATTTAGAGACCGGGACACTTGCATGCACTGTGATTGGTGTACTCCCTAAGTTTAACATGGGACCTTAAATAATTGTTTAATTGCTCCTTTACACAGGTTTAAATTAGGGATACAGATTCTTTCTCCACCTAACTTCGGCAGTCCATCCATCTATTTTCTTAGTCTCTTATTGAACTTATGGTTGCAGCGGTGTTCAAGTCTATCTCAGCTCTATTTGAGGCTAACACAGAGAGACAAAGACCTTTTACCAATTTAGAATCACCACATAAAACTTTAAATCTGGGCCAATCGCTGGAGTTCCCTGAGAGAACCCCGTGTTTTACTTCTTTGTGTCATATTACCAACCTCAGTGCTTGCAACTGATCCTAGTTCAGAACTGAAAATGGGAGGTGAAGTTAATCTTCAATGTCCCGTCTCTGAAATGTTTAAAAATGTAAAGCATAGCTCACTGCTGATGGTCAGAGGCTCAGTGGTGTGCAAAAAACGAAGACTTACAAGTCAAATCAATTCATTCAGACTGTTTTAAAAATAACAGAAGCTGACCAAAGTGACTTCCAAACATCCCAGGTCTCCAAAAATTTGGAAACACAAATTTCCCATAAAAATGACTGCCAAGCAAAAAACAATATTATAAATGTGATAAATTAACAGAAAATTAACGTTGGTGTGTAAAGAAGACTCCCTACTGCAGTCTGTTAGGTTATGGCGTTATCTTTCTGCCACTATTCTGAGCGCACGTAAAAAAGGTTTGCAGGTGCAAGTGTTGCATTTTGAGGAGAAATTTATTTTGAGCGAAGAAAAGCTGAATTTGAGTGAACAAAATTCATTGCTGCGTGCAAAACATGTATTTCAGTGTTTGCTATTATCCAGCCCTTCTCGCTCAGTTTTTGCACTTGCGCTCCCCTAACTCTGTTTTGTCGCTTGTCCTCAGGTAGCTCCGGTGCGCCATCTATCCTCCCGCTTACCTCGGCTCCGTTTCATCCCCTCGGCTCTGTCTCCTCGCACATTTTCCCGGTCACTGTACATAGCCCCTTCCCTTGTAAATATTCACTGTAAATAAATCTGCTTCACCGCGATCCTGTGGCCATGTGTGGTTCTGCCACTAAATCCACCCGTTTAAATTCCCCTAACACTATTTGATGAACAGTTATTGATTAGAGCCAGAAAAATATTCAGTTGTATTTATATATCATTTTATTTATATAGTGCCAAATCACAACAACAGTGTACCAAAAACGTCCTGAAGGAAATGTGGTGATATTATGTCTAGAGGACAGTGGGTGAAATCATATTGTACAGCAGGGTGGATTAAACTGGTTGAAATTGATGGAGCTCACTGACTGACCAGTGCATCTCTGACGATTCTGAAACTGGGGATAAAACGATAGCTCAGTGTGTTAATTTTGTCAGTGAAGAAATCTAAACTCTTGATTTGCAGAGAAATATGTTAATATGTTAATCGTAAATGTCTTCACTAGGCTCTGGTACTGCAATAACCTTTCATTTGTCTTTTTTGTACTCTGTTCTTCTACAAGCTTGTCTAAGTGCACTGGTAGACTCAGTCATCCAGAGAGTACCAACAGTGATATGCAATGTTAACATGCGTTACAGAAAGTGTCCCTGTATGAGGCAAGGATGGCACCTGGTATTTCTGAATGCATTGAAGGAACCTGTAACAGTACCTGCAGCAGTGTTGTCACAATAACCTTTTGTTTCATGTTGTAATCTTCACATGCTTAATCCAAAGCACAGCAGATTGGCTCGAGCAGCTGGGAGAACAGAATGGCTGGGTGATGGTGAGGAGGAAGCATAGTCCTAAACAGATACCATCGGTACACCACTAACTCATCCATGTCCAATCTCTTTTCCCCACTCGGTGACACACAGGCCAAGGAACAAACTGGTGACAAAGACACCAGCAACCACAGTCAACTGTCTTCCAGGGCCGGAGCAGGCAACACTGGGGGAATGAATAAAATTATAATTCACATGAGCAGTGTTGACACCCGGTTACATCAATTGGTGGTTAATGAATTTTGCCAAAACAATGTCGAACTCTGTCATTTTCTCCAATCCCCCCCCCACCCCCCCACCCCAGTCAGACCAATTTGAGGCATGTTAAATTGCTGGCTTTCTGAGTTGTGTCCAAAAAATGATGTAGGCTTTGTAGAAAATTGGGAAACTACCTGAGCAAAATCTCATCTTCTTAGGACAGACGGCATCCATCTCACTTTGGATGGAGCAGATCTTATTTCTAGAAATCTGGCCATATTCATTTAAAACCCCCAAAGCATGACCGTAAATGGAGAGTTGTCATCACACACTAAGATTAACCATTAGAGAGTTCTGTGCTAAGACAAGTTCGGTTGTGGGGTGTGGTTTGTTGCTCAGCTGCAGGGGGCCGGTGTAGCAGCGGGTTCAGGATGTGGTGTCAGAGGAGGCTGACTCACATACATCTAATCATGTCTCCCCTGTAAAAGATGTTGCTGGGACCCAGAGACCCTTGTTTGTTACTGCCCACTGTACCCTCTGTATGGTTTATAAAACTCTGCGTGGGAAGAAAACTTCTTTCTACAGCAAAAAATTAAACTTCAAACCTGAGCGAGCAGCGAGCACGCTGCCACGGGAATGTGACATTCAGAGAGAAACCCCCGGATCCCCCCACTGACATGACCGCTGTGGGCAAACCTCCACCCGCCCCACTCCTGCTAAACAGGTGACAGTAGATTTAAGAGCTGCTGAGTCTGTGATTTTATTTCTTTTTTGTTGTGTTTTACTTGCATCTATTTGAAAGAGTAAACACAAAAAATTATTTTATTTTATCTGCTGGATTATGCAGACAATAGGTTTAAATGTTAAACACATTGCTCCCAGTCAAAGACTGTTGATAGAATGTAATGTTTGCTTGATGCACAAAGTTAAAAGATTAAAACAATTTTAAGGAGCGGTTTTCCATTTGATTACATTTTATATGATGGAATATGAATAAAAATAGAACTGGGCTGAAAGGTCTGTCAGTTTATTACGTATTCAGGTTGTGTATCGTGTTTTTAAAAAGTAACTAAGTAACTAATTACTTCTGAAAGTAAGTAATCAGTAAAGTAACAGGATTACTTTTTTGGAGAAGTAATCAGTAATTAGTTACTAATTACTTTTTTTAAGTAACTTGACCAACTCTGCTGGGACCTGAGGTGAAGGGTGTGTTGAGTTTGCTACAGAAGCTGGAAAGCTGCACAGGGGAAACCCAGCCAATAGAGACGTCCAAACCTGCAACGCTGCTCATGTCGGGTCCCTCATTGTCACGGTGGTGCCGAAACCCGAGCCGGGACCTGGCGGAACCACGACCGGCCCAGCCATTTGAGGCGCTGGCTAGGAAGGGGGCCGAGCTGGTGGTTATGATGCAGGAGCAGGTGGTGTTTCATTGCCAGTTAGAACGGCTGCGGGCGCAGTCTGAGCACCAGACAAAGGTCGGGCTGGTTCCACCACCCCCATTAGTATCCCTCTACTGCATGGGGGAGGGAGATGATCGCCACACCTTCCTGGAGGTCTTTCAGGCCATGGAGGTGGCACGCTATAGGGCTTTGGAGCGTGATGTCACGGGGGTGGGCGTGGAAAGGATTTTGGCCCGATCCGCCATTTTGGGGGTCTAAGTAAAAAAGGAGCGAAAGCACAGCCATGGTTCGTATTTGCTGTGTGGTCCGCTGCAATGTTCGATCACACGACCGGCAAGAGAATAAGCTTGAAAATGGTTTATCTTTTCATTCTTTCCCAACCTGGAAGCAACATGAACCGCTCGTGTATCGATGTTAGCAAACGAAGGCGTCCAGCCTGGATAGCAGCTGTGAGACGAGCTGACGTGCAGTTCTCTTCCATCTCCAAATATCTGTTGGTGCTCCGGACATTTTCATTCCGGTAAGTTCTAAATATGTTCATATCTTTATAGCCTATTAGTTTTATTTTCGATGCGCTCTGAGCTCATAGCAAATTAGAACAAACATCCTACTGAGTGCAGAACTACCTTCTATTTATAGAGTTGCTAATTATTTGGCATTATTGCAGCAAACCAGCCGATGAAATGGATGAAACATCATGACTGGCTCCCAGCGCTACACGAGGGACCTGCTTCAAACATACCACCATGCCAATCAGATTACTTCTTCCATGTGAGGGTGAAGAGGGGACCCTCCTGGATAAGATGGTGAAGGTTTGCTGCGTTTGGTGAACAGTGTGATAATAAAACCAGGGAAAATGAAACCTGCTCCTGTTAAATGTTCTTAAGTCTTGTGCTGTTAAAATTGCTGTATTTTTTCAAAAGATACAGTAAATAAAGTAATGTTAGTAGTGGGTGATATCATGTAAACACTCATGATTTTGTGTGAACATTTTGTCATTTGTAAACTATAAATGACATCATCATTGTAACTGATGTGATGTTCTATAAGGTGGTTTTAATAAAAAAAAAGAGCAAAAATTAGTTTGTTTCTTTATTCAACTTTTGAACAGCGGGACTCAGTCAGTAGATATTCAGTAAATGCAAATTATTTACACAGCAGTGCACTTCAGGCATAAATCTAGACCCCTAGATAAAACATTATGGGTCATTCCCACAACCCACAGCTTTACTGTGTTCCAGCAAAGTATCCAATAGCAGTGACAACTCCTCCACAGTAGCAGGTGGAATGTTTCTTTTTTGAGGACGGCTTCTTTTACCTGTCACTACAGATGGTCTGTTTATGTTTTGATCAAGAGCCTTTTTTTGGGCAGCTGAAGAGGAGAAGTCTATCTTATGGCCAACCTCTGGCTGTATCTTGGTCATATTACCCAGAAAAACCCAGTATGCAGGTTCATCTGTAACAGTCCTTGTGCCATGGATCAACACTGTTGCTTCTACATTAAACAGAAGAGCAGCGACATGGCTGCAGGTCTCTGCGACTCCGGCCATACAGCTGCAGTGGGCGGCTTCAACCTTCCCTGTGATGCTCACAGTGACTCATGGCTGCAATGCTGGTTCATTCAGTCTTTGAGAGTGCAGCACCTGAAACACACACAAAGTTCATTTAAAGACAAGAACTATGAGCCAAGGCCGACGTAAATGTGTTTTATCTACTTTATCATAAATGTAACAAAGTGTTTAGAAAGTTAGCACATACTGTACATGTCATTTTTCATTTCTTTATGTGTCCATCTATAGAGCGCTGCAGGTTATATTCTAAATCTGTCTGATCTCTGTCAGAAACCTGCCTGCAGAAAATGAACCTAAAGTATGTAATGCAAGGATGTAATCACTTTCAAGATGGAGAAAGCATAAAGTGACAATTATGAATCCCTTAATATGATAAGGAGATTCTGCAGGTCAGTAATCAAAGTATAAAACTAAAATAAAATGTATTTTTAGTGACACAGGATACAAACATGGAAGCAAGATGTATAATTAGAATTATTTATAATAAATGTGAATTAATTAGTGCAATTTCTTTAACCATAAAGAATAACTAAATCCTTCAGGACAATGTCACATCAATGCACTGAACTCACTATGTTATTCACCTAACAGTCTCCACATGTTCTCACTGTAATTTCCCCTCATGAATGAATTTATGCTGCACTAATCTGAATGTTTGCAGGGAAATCAAACGCATTTCACTCGCAGTACTCGAGCTGACATACCTTTGCTTGAATGACGACTTGTACGCGCTGACTCCACAGACAAGGTACGAAAATATGTCAGGCTACGTCAGTAGCGGTTGGTCTTCAGGGTTTCTACTCCACGGCCGTATTTCATACGGGTCCACATTTCCAATGCACGCTATTTTCTGCAAGTACCGCTGCTTCGCCTCTGGACGCAATCGGTCTCTATACAGTTCATTCTCTTTTGAGCTGCTTTTAAGCATCTTTCTTGTAGTCGTCGTTCCAACACAGTGTGTTTGTTTTGATTCGTAGACCCCGAAAATGGCGCTGCGCTCCCACAATGCATTGCGGCGTGACGTCAACTCCAAAGCCCTATTACCCGGAGGAGGAGTGGGCGCTGAGGCTGCTCCAACTGCTGTCCGCCGAAGCCCAGGCAGTGGCTCTCAGCCTGCCCACAACAGTGAAGAGCAGCTTCTGTCTGGCAGCCGGTTGTGGACCGCTTAGGCCTCATGCTGTAGGACTATCACTGGTGTTTCCAGGAAGGACAGATGGGGCCAGAGAACCGGCCTTTCGCCTACCACAACATATTACTCAAACGACTGGAGAACTGGACAGGTCTTTCAGGAACTGTACTAAACTGGTTCAAAACATACGTAGAAAACAGGAAATACTTTGTATCAATAGGTAACTTCACATCTGAGCAGACAAGTATCACATGTGGAGTTCCCCAAGGTTCCATCTTGGGACCCCCTCTGTTTAACATTTACATGCTCCCACTGGCACAGATTATAAACAACAACAAAATAAACTATCACAGCTATGCAGATGACACACAAATATATATCACAATGTCACCAGGAGACCGAGGCCCTGTACAGGCTCTTGGTAAATGCATTGAGGAAATCAATGACTGGTTGTGCCACAATTTTCTCCAGCTAAACAAAAACAAAACTGAGGTAATAGTCTTTGGCGCCAAAGAAAAACGATTACAGGTCACCAGAGAACTTCAATCTATACATCTAAAAACCACAAACCAGGCGAGAAATTTGGGTGTAGTGATGGATGCAGACCTAA
Organism: Rhamphochromis sp. 'chilingali'; assembly: GCF_963969265.1. Taxonomy (NCBI): domain Eukaryota; kingdom Metazoa; phylum Chordata; class Actinopteri; order Cichliformes; family Cichlidae; genus Rhamphochromis; species Rhamphochromis sp. 'chilingali'. The sequence continues at coordinate 871,897 of NC_137931.1, read as the reverse complement.
ACTTAGAAAAACACATTAAGACAATAACAAAGTCAGCTTACTATCACCTCAAGAATATTTCAAGGATAAAAGATCTGATGTCTCAACAGGACCTGGAAAAACTAGTCCATGCATTCATCTTTAGTAGGCTTGATTACTGTAACAGCATCTTTACAGGTCTACCTAAAAAAATCAGTCAGACAACTACAGCTCATTCAGAACTCTGCTGCTCGAGTCCTCACTAAGACCAAAAAAGTGGACCACATCAGTCCAGCTCTGAGGTCCTTACACTGGCTGCCTGTCCGTCAGAGGATAGACTTTAAAGTTCTGATGCTGGCCTATAAAGCTCTGAATGGTTTAGGACCAAAATACATCAATGACCTCCTGACCCAGTATGAACCTTCCAGATCCCTCAGGTCATCTGGATCCGGTCTTTTATCAGTTCCCAGAGTCAGAACCAGACACGGAGAAGCTGCATTCAGCTTTTATGCTCCTTATATCTGGAACAAACTCCCAGAAAGCCTCAGATCAGCTGAAACACTCAGTTTATTTAAATCCAGGTTGAAGACTCACCTGTTCTCAGCTGCATTTGAATAAAGCACCAAATCCACACTTTAAGCTTAAATTTCAAAACTTACATTTAACTACTGATTTTATCTACTGTTCTGATTTTATCTGTTTTGATTTTATATACTGTTGTTTGTTTGTTTGTTTGTTTGTTAATTAGTTAGTTAGTTTATTTGCTTGTTTTAATCAATTTTAAATCATGCTTTTTATTTGTTCTTGTTTCTAATGTCTCTGTAAAGCACTTTGAATCACCTTGTTGTTGAATTGTGCTATACAAATAAACTTGCCTTGCCTTGCCTTGCCTTGCCTTGCCTTGCCTTACGCTAGGCAGCTCGGCAACATGGTGAGGCAGTGGCTCCAACCTGGGCCTGCTGGAGGGAATGTGCATGTAGACCCTGGGCCACCAAACCCTGGTTTGACCCTGAGCCAAGGATTCCTTGTTGGAAGCAGAGAGGCTGGAAGTTAAATGTGTGCATGGGGACATTCACGAATATCCCATAGTGCCGCTTAAATACAAGGGCCAAACACACCTAGAGTAAGAGCTGCAGTTAGCCCGCGCCTCGCACATCCCTTAATTCTGGGGACAGATTGGCCCTTGTTGAATAGTGTGTTGGGGGCAGTGTGTGGGGATGTGTTCATGACCTTCATGTCTGTGCTGCTAGATGGGGCCTGATTATTTAAGACCTTGTATGTGAGGAGCAGGATTTTGAATTCTGGATTTAACAGGAAGCCAAAACAGGAGAAATCTGCTCTCTCTTTCTAGTCCCTGTCAGGACTCTTGCTGCAGCATTTTGGATTAGCTGAAGGCTTTTCAGGGAGTTTTTAGGACATCCTGATAATAATGAATTACAGTCGTCCAGCCTGGAAGTAATAAATGCATGAACTAGTTTTTCAGCGTCACTCTGAGACAGGATATTTCTAATTTTAGAGATGTTGCACAAATGGAAGAAAGCAGTCTGACATATTTGTTTAATATGTGCTTTGAAGGACATGTCCTGGTCAACAATGACTCCAAGGTTCCTCATAGTGTTACTGGAGGCCAAGGTAATGCCATCCAGAGTAAGAATCTGCTTAGATACCATATTTCTAGGCTTTTTAGGGCCGAGTACAATAACCTCAGTTTGATCTGAATTAAGAAGCAGAAAGTTAGCGGCCATCCAGGTCTTTATGTCTTAATAAAAGCATACTACAGAACCCAGTCTCAGAATATTGTCATACAGCTTTCAGTTCTGTGGTGAAGCCTGTCGATCACTGACACTAGTTTCAGTTATATCGACTCTGTCTGCCGGACTGCCACTGTAGGCTTACATTTAATGTACACATTTATGACCTTTTCGCCTTTTTTTGCTTTTCTGATTGCAATTAACAACCTGTCCTGTTAGTAAATTACCCAAACCTTAATACTATCCCTTAATTTGCTCTAAACTGCATGGCTCTTGTAACATTGGACACATCATAGTGAATATGAGCACTATTCAGCACTATTTGGCAATCGCACTCACACTTTGCCATGTTCAGTAAATCTGGCTTTTAGTTGTTTAAGGAAGAAAAACACTGTGCTGGTAGACACTCAAGATTCCAGTATCATTATTGATAATGGACAAACTGAGGCACCAAGCCATCCATAATTCTATCACTCTGCCTGTCAACAGTTGTCAGCACTTCTACTAATGTTCTGGAGTTATCGTTGGTGTTGAACGCAGCTGCAGGGTATTGCTCCCATTCTACTTCTTGTGAAGTCCGCACTGTTGGGTTAAACGATCTGGCACAGTTTTATACTGAAGGTAAGGGGAAAGAGGTCAGTACGGAACAAAACGAACTTCGGGATAGATGACGTGCCCTTTAACAGCGTTCATATTTCATAACTGAAGCATATCAAGATAATAAAACCTCCTGCCGCTACACAATTTTATCGGTGACTGAGTCAGGAGAGCTGTTGCTGCTGGGTTGTTCTTGCTTAAAGCACAACTTTTATTACTGAAAATATTCTTTTATGCAACATTAATGAATGAAACCTATGAGGATGTAAAGATATTGTTGACTTTATGAAGGTATATGTTCACTGGCAGCACTAACAAATCTTCTGCTGCTGAGCACTGAGGTATTAAGCACTCTGCACAGAAATTTCAAGCAAGACTATTTTTAAAATCTCCTGCTAATTCACAATCTCTCTGGGTGATTACCACCAGCATAACTATGCTAATTGTTTAATAAGCACACTTGCTCGGCATCAAAGGAGAGATTTTTGCATAATATTTCCCGCAAGTTCAAAGTTGTTGTTATGCTGAACAAATGGTCCTGACTGTAGGGGTTGCTTTTAAAGGCAGAGAGAGCAGGGTTAGGAGACGGCCATGTAATTGCATAATTAAAACAAGATTATCAAAGCCAAAAGCATCGCAGTTTTGTCATATATTTGCTGTTAAAAAGCTATAGGCTCCTTCTGTGCTCTGTGCTCGAGGCTTTACAGATCTAAATTGGGCACCAGTGTCAAGTACCAAGGCATTATCTAATGTGATTTAATGTATTCACTTTCTTCTCGATAGAATCCTGTGGCTGCATGATGAGGAAATGACTTTTTTTGTGCGTGTCTTTGAACACGTCCTCCAACTGTCCCTGGCAGATTTCTTAATTCAGACGGAAAATTTTAGCCAAGGTTGATTGAGTTGAGTCTCCAATCTCTCTCTGCTTTCTGTCTCCTTGAGCTTCAGAGTGAAACAGTGTCTACATTCTGCTTGCTACCTGCCATGTAGTGTCTCCGGGGGGGTCACGAGGAAGGAGGATTTTTGGCGTGACAGACACAATGTCAGCCTCGGCTAAGGAAGCAGAAACCCTCGGAGGTCTGAGCTGACTGGCAGTCAGTCGACAAGGTCATGATAGCAAAACTGCCTGGATGGCTTGAAGCCACTGCGTTAATCCTCTCACTCTGCCCGCCTCTGCCCACTTCTGACATTTCAGCCTCTTGATTTCACCACATCTGGCCCTCAAACTGGAACAAAACTGCGGTTGGCATAGTGTCAACCTGTCGGTCTTATCTTTCATAAGATCCCAAACATAACTACCCTTTGCTATTGACTAAAAACACAAACTCCCTAAAACAAACAAAGATGCAATCCTAACTCCAGGACTAACTTACCTTCGAGCAAACATGACCACAGGATAACATTTGAAACCATACCTCTGGAGACCTCTCATGCTCGTGCACCATTAGACACATTCAGTTTTTAAAAATTGAACTGTGGACCACACATATTTATAAATACATCGATGCCCCCCCCCCCCCCCCCCACTCACCCCCCAAAAGACAAAACAGATTGTCCTTCATGAGCAATGAATCATCCACCCACTGTGTTATGTCAGAATTTGTAAAGTAGACATTTCATGAATAGAATCTCACATTCCTTCGTTCTCTCCCTCCATTTATGTCATCATCCCACTCCTTTCTTCTCATTTCCCTCAGTGTTTAATGTTTAATTTAAACCTCTAGTGCAGAGCAGAATCAACAAGAGTGTGTCAGACCTGCAAAGTTCCACAGCGCCCTCACATGGATGTGAGATGGATGAGATTTCCTGCAGCCACACATGGAAAGACACAAGCCTACTATTTGCCAAGGAGGTGTAAGGCACCGTCTTTGCTATGCTTATTCAGGAAGCAATTATGTAAGTTGTCATTACACACACTTTAATCCCCTCCACTGTACTGCTGTGATAGACAGCTGGCATCAAAGTGTGAGCGAGGTAAAGAAGAGAGGAAATAGGCAGCAGGGAAGTGTGAGAGGTATCATCATACACACATTCCTGTTGTGAGACCTGTGCAGTGCAGGCCGACGCTGACAGGGACGCCCCCTCCACATGGGATTTCAAGCTGCTTCCATCCTTTCTCATTGAGCATCGTTATTTGTGCTGCATCAGTCTATCCTATAGCAAAATTGGACTGACGGAGTGTGTGGGTAGACTCATTACTGAGATCTTTGCTTTAAGCTACACTTATCAATATTTATATATCAACAATGACTCAAGTAATATATAAGGGATTGCTGGTGAGGAAGTCTCAGAGGATTAACATCAACTCTGAGGTTTACCTCACTTTAACTTATCCGTTGATTACTGAGGCCTCAGCAGCAGGAGACACCACACGGCTTTAATGTTATTCTTATACTTCCAACACCATCCAGAATGTCGTTTCATGCACCAGGCAGATGGGAGACCAAACCAGAGATAGAAAACACAACATCTACAACAATATACGTCCAATACTGATCATTCTTCTGTGTCAGTTAGGCTCGTTTGCGATATCAACTTTGTAAAACAACATTTACATTTAGTTCTGATTATTTTTTCTTCCACTTATCCAGGACCGGATCACAGAGAAGCCCGACCTCCCTCTCCCCAGCCACTTCCTCTAGCTGATCCGAGGGACACTAAGAGACGGTCTCTCCAGCGTGTCCCGGGGCCTCCTCCCTGTGGGACAAGCCCAGAACACCCAGGAGGAGTCAGAAAACTCATTTCTGCCACTTTTATCCACAGTGTTGTTCTTTCAGTCACTACCCAGAGATCATGGCCATAAGTGAGGGCAGGAAAGTAAACTGACCAGTAAATCGAGAGCTTTTACCCTCAGCTCTCTTTTCACCATAATGGACCAGTACAGCATCTGAGCAGAGAAAAGGAAGAAATAATGATGTGAAATGATGTGGAGCCATTGTTAAAAACAATAATCCATAATAGATCGATATGTCATTACTTTGGTGTCATGTTAATGGTTATTAGGTGGTTTTTATCAGGAGACAAATCTGTACAACAACCTATGAAAATACATTTAAAAGTCAAAAATGTATGAACATGCCTCTGTGAGTCACCTCAGGCTGACTGATGTTTTCTCTTATATCACCTTTGTCGTTGTCTACCTGAGAATAAGCAGCAAGAACAAGTGTGGGAACTAGATTCAGTCATTAGCAGACTTGTGGTGGAATCGTTGGCTTGGACAATTACAATCCAGGTGACAAAGACACAAATGCATCAAACTGACATCAACAAAGCTGATTCTCAGCGAGGCTGGGATTGGCACTTATAACAATTTCAGGCCCCGGGTAAATAATCTTTTGTAAGCAACAGAGCACTAAACTTCAAAAACAAAATGTAATCCCCACCACGTACAGGGTGATGACAGCGAGTGAAGGGTATCAAGGTTAAACAGTGAGAGCTGACAGAACTGTGGTCAGAGAGCCTCCACTGATGTTTCTAGCCATCAGCCAGAAGCAGCAAACTGATTTTAAAACAGCTCTTTAAAGTGGAAAAAGACAAACATTTCTGACATTTTGTGTTTCCCCTGCAGTGCAGCTGGGGGCACCAGACGGCAGATTCGGGTCAGGCAGGCAGCCCCTCTGCTCTCCTGGGTACAGACTGTAAATGAGTAAAGCTTGTTTAGCACACACACCAGTCACTGTGCTGCTGCTCAACACCCAGAGCAGTCAGAGCCTAACACCCTGACAGGAGCTGAAGCTACTGGAGTTACCCTCTCAGATATTTCAGGTGACTGTGTGATGAATAGTGATACTCTAGTAGCTTGGCTTTGAGCTTTACTCAGCCCAGGATCCCACTTATACCAAGCCCTCTGGCTTCAGCAACTCCTGTTTTCTGTGATGATTCCATAAAACTGAGACACCATCCTGAGTTTTGGAGCGTCCACAGGTCGAGACTGCTGCTGCTGTGACCCAAGACCAGGAATAGGACCTGGATGGGGGAAACGTAGCTGCTGACTTTAGATGATGTTACCTACACCCACTTTCAGTCTCAAAATTAAGTCAAAAAATAATCGACAAGTTCTTTCATTGCCATCCGAACCCTATTTCCTCATTATTATATGACAAATTAAGAAAACAAAATACATTCAGTCAGTCATCACCTTTCCCGCTAAATCTGGGCTCCATATATTTCAGTTCAATACTTGTTCAGTCGCTCGGGCCATGCTACTGAACTCAAATTCCTCATCTAATGACTCCACACACGGCCCAGTCATTCCAGCAGCCTGATCATTCGTGTTCACCTAGAGTTAAATTTACCACTAGCTTCCTCCTCATAAGCTTGCAGCAACACATTTAAAAGTTTGTACATTCAAAGATTTATCATGAGTGGTATCTCAGCCCTGTAAGCAGAAGGTGATGACTTTGACCTCCCATCAGCTCAGTCTTAGGTTCAGCAGTAGACCACACGTTCTTTATGAGCAACCGACGGAAAATGGGGAAAATGGGCTAAAGAACCCTTTGCTATTCAAAAGAATTACTGACAGTACACTCACCGTAAATCTAGCCACAGTTATAAAAGTTCAAAGAAACATCTACAAGAGAGCAGAGTTTTTCAAAACTCTCAGCAGGGCTTTAAACTCGCTGCGCAGGTAAATGAGACATGAGACTTCCAAACCCTGACCTGCATAGCTGCACTGGACTGCAGGAGTTTATCAGCGTTAAGGGTTTTACGTGTTTTTCACCAGATTATATAAATGATTGTAACTTGTAGTCACAGTTGGTAATATCAACACTTCACCGAGTTCTTTTGATTCCTCAGAGGCGTCCAATGGAAGACAAAACACTGCTCAGCAACGTTCCCTCTAAGCTGCGCCGTGCACAATTGTGCACTGCTGGCACGTCTCTGCGCACAGAAAATCTGCGTTGCGCACAAAATAAAATCTAACCTGAATTGGAATTAAAATAAATACTTTAACAATTCTGTTTGCAGTGTGAGTCAGTGACTGGCTGCTCCTGTATGGGATCAGAACGATGCCACCTTATCCCACAGTCCAGCCAATGATGCGATTCACATTCGTATATATGTGTAACATAGTTAAATAGAGTTGAAGTTAAATCCCGCTAAATGGGACATTGGCGCCACCTACTGTCGAAAAAGTGACCCTGCAATATTCACAAAGGGCAAGGGATTCTGGGTAATCCTCAGAATAATGGAGGATTCCTGCGAGGTAAGGAATGCGCAAATGTCGTGGGGAGGAAAAATCATATCGCAGGCTGTTAAAGTAATACAGTCTGACCCGATTATTTTTGTTGTTTATACATCATTTGTTGCGGGTCATTTCTCCAGTCTTTATGTTGAACTGAGTGCACGTTTATGTGAGATTTCTTTATTGGGAGGAGAGGAAACAAAATGGGAGCATAGTTAGCTAACTCTGTTGTTGCTTTCCCGTTTAGATTTTGTGCTGATTGCCCACGACATTAAAAAGAGAGCATTCTAACCATTGCCTTTTTGTTGTGAATGCAGGTATGTGACTGTGCCACACTGTTTAGAGAATTTACATTGTTTCATGTACAGCTTTAAAATATATTTCTATATTCCTTTCATTTGGGAAATTTAACATGCAATGTTAATGGTGTTGAAGTTTTTCTATTTTGGTTGTATAAATTTACCACTATACGATCACACTGCAAGTGGAAATGTAATCCTCAGAATAATGGAGGATTCCTGCGAGACCAGAGAAGACACTACACAGAGGTCACATTGGTGCCGTGACTCGTTCGTGACGCTGCTGAATCGGGCTGGTGTCCTCTCGTCGCAGCATCATCGTGGAGCATCAGCTGCCTTATTGTTTAGTCTGTTGGGTAACGGAATCAAACTTTGGGGACTGTTGGACATACTTTTATATTGGCTTTGTATATTGCCATATTGTATTAAGTCCACCTTAGCTCTATTAATATTCTGCTAGATATGGATCTAAGTGACTCTGATGACACCCCAAATGTGACTCCCCTTGTTGTGGGTAGGGGCAGAGGGTTCACAACTGTTCCTTTTTCACTGGGTGACTGTCGGGTGGGGCATAGAGCAGCAGATAGTTCTTGTGAGCTGGTGGCTGAGTCGCAGTCAGTACAGTGCACTAAGTCATCTACCTCAGACCCCCCAATAACTGATGTGAGTCTAGTCGACCAAATGAGCGACATTGTGCAGCAAATTGGGCAACGCCTGGCTGATAGCATTCTGTCACACCTGACTACGCCACACACTTCGAGCCCTGCATCTGCTACATATACATGTCCTGAGGTGGCGCATGAAACAACAGATCTCCCCTCCAGCCGCTCACTAGATCTCTCTCAAGTCCAGCTGGTGGCTCCACGACAGGTTAAAGACCCACCTGTGTTTCGGGGGGAGAGTTCGGACTCATTGTCTGTTGATGAGTGGCAGGAAGCCATGCAGAGTTACATAAAGAAGAGTGCCATTCTTCCAGAAAACCAAGCTGAGGAGATTTTGATGCATCTGAGAGGCAGGGCAAAAGATGTTGTGAAATTTGGTGTGAGGAATGGTGGAATTGATGTCCAGCATAATCCACAAGCTATCTACAGACTTCTGCACAAACATTTTAGTTCCACCCAGTGCTCGTCTGTGCCCCTGGCTGACTTTTATTCCACCCTGCCGAAGGACCGAGAGGATCCATATGAGTACTGGCTGAGGCTGAACAAGGCTGCTGATGTTGTTGGCAACTGTCTTAAGGAGCAGGGGAAATCTTTTGAGAACTCTGGTGTGGAGGTTGCACGCATGTTCATCAGACACTGCCCCTGCAGAGACTTGGCTCTTATTTTTAGAACCAAAACATGTGATAAATGGTCAGCTCGTGAAGTTCAGGAGGTACTGGATGAGTATCACCTGGGTAAGGGGTTCCAGTCTCCTCCACAGACGGGTAACTGTGTCTATGTGAATAAGGCAGAGGTTAGCACAAATGGTACTCCTTGTTTGGCTGACCATGAGCAGAGGCCAGCTGTGAGTCAGGATGGCTCTGCTATTGAGAGGTTGATCAGCATGCTAGAGAAGGTGCTGCTTCAAGGCCCAGGCTATGCTCGAGCTAATGCCAGGCGACAGAGTGCCCGACTGCCGAGAATACCGGGCTTAGATGACACACCATGTTCCATCTGCAGAGATAGCTCCCACTCCACACTCACGCACTGTCGGGAAAACAGATTGTGCTTCATGTGTCACCTACCTGGTCATTCGAGACGTAACTGCCCAGAGGGCAAGTGTACTCCTTCCAGTGGTCATCACGAACGATCTGCGTGGAGGGGAGGACAGCGCAGATCCAGCAAGTAAGCCTCCCATCTTGGATGTGACTGATATTAACCCTTTAGAGCCGATCGGAGCAGGAACGCTCTGTTATGCGTAACTATTTTTAAATCCCGGTAGCACTGCAACCACGTAAGCTAGCGCAAAAATTTTTTTTGCATATGAAACCGGAGGAGTTGTACTTACATCTGATGCCATCAGCTTGTCCTAGGTCACGGTTTCCTTCCACATAAAGCTTTGCAAAAACTGCATAAAAAGCGCTTGCAGGAACAAAAACATAATATTCCAGAAACACGCTTTACCGATCTGATCAGCTGTTCAAAACACTTCCTACGTTGGAATAGACGTCAGCGCGAACTTTTGCATTTCCGCCATTACCTGCCCGAAACCGGAAGTGACGTCATTTTCGCGGAAATGTAGTCTTTTTTGCGATCAGGGCCTCAGGGCCTATACTGCTCTTTTTAAAAGTTATCTTTGACTTTATGACTTTCTGTGTCGTTTCTGGGATTCTTAGGACTCATATTGCACTGCTGGAAATAGTTTATTTTGATGCATATGCTGCTTTTTTGCAAATTTGCAGTATAATATTTATTTTCATTTTTCCTGAAGTGTATAAAAATTGGTGTATTTCAAAAATAAAACTATGAAGACACTCAAAATAAATTTCCTGTGGTGGGAAACTATTTTGTGCAACTTTTTTGTATTTACAGTTTTGAGGGATAAGACTCTTAAATTTCTCTAACTACAAATATATGTTAAAAAATCAAAAACGATTTTCAATTTTTTTTGTAGTTTATTGCACTTTTTTGCAATTTATGTAATTACTATGCACTTAATGAATACATATTATTAAAATCTGGGCTATAATGGTTGTATTGATGTATAGCAACTTGAAATGCTCCCAAAAATGGCTCCACAGCATGTAAAAATATAATATAAGCTCTGGCGGACTTGGTTCTATGGTAGGTCTTAAAGGGTTAATGATTATGACACTTTGTATTCTACTTACAGTGGCATTGTCCCGCCAAATAAAACACTGATTGCACAGGGCTTGCATAGGCTCTCAAACACTGATAGTTTATTCTACTCTGCAGTGACTACTAGTGGTGGACAAGTTCTTAAAGCATTAGTGGACAGTGGCTCTATGGCGTGCACCATAAGTGAGACAGTTGATGAGAAACTTTCACAATCGATACCTGATATTGAGAGACGTTCAGCTGAAGACGTTGTCATTGTTGGTTGTGGGGGTCACCTCGTTACGCCTTCTGCTATGTATGATCTTACAGTGTCAATATATGGCTTTAAGGTGGTGATTCCTGTTCTGGTGGTTCCGGGCCAGGCTGATGACATGATTCTGGGCAGCAATGCGATAAAGTGGCTTATTTCACAGTTAAAAATGACTGTTGGTACCCAGGATGATGCTTTCCCTCATTTGGCAACTTTGCTGTCCTATTCTGATGACTGTGGTGGCAGAGCAATGCCTCCAAGTTTCGGCACTGCAAAGCTTAAGAGACGCATCACCTTGCAGCCCTTGTCTGAACATTTAGTGTGGGCTAAGCTGCCTGCTCCTGATGCCTCAGCGGTGGGAAGTGCTGTCATTATTGAACCCACTCAGTCTCGATCCAAACCTGCACAGATCCTAGTGGGGCGAGTTGTCACTTCCTTGTTTGGGGATGGTTGGGTCCCTGTTAAAGTGGTGAATCCCTCCGACAAGCCCCTCACTCTCAGGAGAAATGCTAAGGTTGCTGATGTGTCCCCCTGTCTTTCTGTGCAGGACTTACCTGAACCTGTTCAAATTTGATCCAGTACACAATACACACAGAACTCGTCGCCCGCACCGAGATCAGAAGCGGAGATGTCACAGCGCTTGTGTGATTTGGGCCTGCAGGACCTGGACCTCTCGTCCTGTGAAGTTTCCCCAGAATGGAGAGATAGGCTGCTGCGACTCATTGAGCAGTATGAGTCCATCTTTTCAAGGCACAAAATGGACTGCGGTGAGGCTGCTGACTTTGTCCACAGAATCCGCCTGGTGGATGACAAGCCCTTCAGACTGCCATACAGACGGGTCCCACCATGCCATTACGAGAAGCTTCGCACTGCCCTAGATGAGATGGAGGAGTCAGGGATAATCCGTAAGTCCCAGAGTGAATTCTCATCCCCCCTTGTCTTAGTTGTTAAGCCAAATGGTGACCTGCGCATATGCAATGACTTTAGATGGTTAAATGCAAGAACAGTTAAAGATGCACATCCATTGCCTCATCAGTCAGACGCCCTCGCAGCACTTGGTGGGAATGTTTTTTTTTCTACAATGGATCTCACATCGGGGTTTTACAATGTCAGACTCCACGAGGACGACAAAAAATACACGGCATTCTCCTCCCCATTTGGCCTTCATGAATATAACAGGATGCCTCAAGGCCTGACAAATAGTCCTGCTACTTTTATGCGGATGATGATGTCCATTTTTGGTGATGAGAACTTCACAAGTTTGTTGTGTTATCTGGATGACCTTATGGTCTATGCCCCATCCGAACAGGTGGCTCTTGAACGTCTGCAGATGGTTTTCTCACGACTTTCTGCCAACAACCTGAAACTCGCACCAAAGAAATGCCACTTTCTTCAGCGGTCTGTGAAGTTCCTGGGACACATCATATGTGGTGAGGGTGTGAAAACAGACCCAAGTAAAGTGCAGGCTATAGACAATGTGGAGGAAGCAGACCTGATGGAGTCTGACGGGGTGACACCACGTGCAAGGAAAATCAGATCCTTCCTGGGGATGGTTCTCTACTACCATCATTTTATCGAGCGGTGCTCTGCAAAAGCTAAGCCACTGTTTGATCTTGTGGCTGAACCAGCTGCAAGAGAGGTAGAGGCCGTAAGCCTAAATTTAAAAGGGGCCACGTGAAGCTGTCTCCGGCTAACTGGACTGATGAGTGCAGGGAAGCATTCAAGGCCCTAAAACATGAACTTGTGCATAGTGTCACATTAGCCCATCCAGATTTTACTGCGCCCTTTCTCCTTGCAGTTGATGCTTCCTTTGACGGCCTTGGAGCCGTCCTCTCACAGTTGCCCCCTGATGGTAGCATCGCCAGACCAGTGGCATTCGCCAGTAAGACCCTGTCACACTCTCAGCTAAACTATCCAGCGCATCGTTTGGAGTTTCTTGCTCTGAAATGGGCAGTCTGTGACAAGTTTAGCCATTGGCTGAAAGGGAGCCACTTCACAGTGTGGACGGACAATAACCCGCTGACATACATCTTAACCAAGCCTAGGTTAGATGCATGTGAGCAACGATGGGTTTCAAAGCTTGCAGCATACAGTTTTGAACTGAAGTATGTCCCTGGCACCAAAAATGTTGTCGCGGATGCATTGAGTAGAGAGCCATTTGTCCAGTCGTGCATAGGCCACAGGCTAGTCACTGAACCTTATGCTGCCCTATTGAACCAAATGCACGGTCTGGTGGATGGGACTGTGCAGGATATGTTTCGGTGTGCTGCAAACTGCCAGTTGGTTGTGGATCAGTCTGAGGAAGGAGCTACAACTATCCTAGCTAACCCTCAAGGTTCTCTCTCGTCACAGGATGTTTCTGCTGTGTTGGCTGCACATGACACTGGTGGTATCAGCCATGTGAGAGGTGTGGGATCTGATATCCCTCAGGTCCCAACTATTGCCCGTCCAGCCTGTACGCCGAGAAGTGAACTCGCTAACCTGCAGGAACAAGATGAGGTTTTGGGCAGAGTTTTCTTTTATGTCCGGCGTCACAAGAGGCCCACCAGGCATGAACGTGCTAGCGAGTCCCGTGGTGTAATGAAATTACTCAGACATTGGTCCAGACTCTTGATTAAAGATGGTATGTTGTATAAGGTGAAGAAAGACAGGAACATGAACGTGACGATTTACCAGTTTGTTGTCCCAGACACTCTGAAGACTGAAGTTCTCCGAGGCATCCATGATACGGCGGGTCATCAGGGCCAAGTCCGCACCCTGTCTCTTGCAAGGCAGAGATTCTTTTGGACAGGGATGGAGCGTGACATCATCAATCATGTGAAAGGCTGTTTTCGTTGTGTGGTTGGGAAAACCCCAGAGCCGAATGACCGTGCCACACTGGAGAGCATTTGTACCACTGAACCGATGGAGCTAGTCTGCATCGACTTCTGGACTGCTGAACAGACTGACAAGAAGTGCGTTGATGTTTTGGTTGTCACAGACCATTTTTCCAAATTAGCGCATGCATTCCCTTGTAAGAATCAGTCTGCCAAGCAGGTTGCTCGCCGCCTGTGGAATGACTTTTTCTGTGTGTACGGCTTTCCCAGACGTATACACTCTGATCAAGGAGCCAACTTTGAGAGTCAACTCATTAAGGAGCTCCTGGACATGGCTGGCATCCAGAAATCACACACCACTCCTTACCACCCAATGGGGAATGGTATTGTCGAGCGATACAACAGGACCTTGGGAAATATGATACGGGCTTTGCCCCCTCAATCCAAAGCCAGGTGGCCGCAAATGCTTCAGATGTTGACGTTCTGCTACAATTGCACTGAACATGAAACAACAGGTTTCGCACCTTTTTTTCTCGTATTTGGGAGAATTCCTCGTCTGCCTGTTGATGTTGTTTTCCAGCATGTTCTCCCTGATGGTGCCGTTGTTGACCACGGTGAATTTGTCGCCCATTTGAAGCGTGACCTGTCTGAGGCTGCCCGCATTGCCAGGCAGAACAGCCGTATTGCCCAGGCTCGCCAGGCGAGGAATTATGACCGCAAGGCTAAGGGTGCGCCCCTCTCAGTCGGTGACAGAGTCTTGCTTGCTAATCGTGGTGAGAGAGGAAAGAGGAAGATCGCTGACAAATGGGAATCCACAGTTTTTGAGGTGGCGTCTGTGAAACCTGACATCAATGTGTACCACATCAGAGACCCTGTGACTCTCAGGGAAAAAGTTGTTCACCGAAACCTACTACTTCCTGTGAGTTTCATTCCTGCAGGAAACGAGTGCATACCAGTGTCAACCTGCCCTTCGGTTGCGGATAGTGGACAAGGTGAACCAGAACTTCCAGGTGATGTGCAGGATGGTGAGACGAAGACGGTTCGCTGGCTCATGCAGATGGACCAAGCAAGTGACAGGGACTCTGCGGTTGGTCAACCTGGTTGTTCTCTTGGTGCGGCTTTCAGCGTCCCAACCTCTGAGGCAGAATCGACTGTGGCCCCGCCTGCTGGGTGTGACCCGTTGGTTTCCCAGTTGCCCTCCCCTGCCCCCTCTATTGAATCTGTTGTGTCCCGGAGTGCCTCCTCGCAGCTTCTGGCGGGAGATGCTCCACATGTCCTTTCCCCTGAGCTTGTGACTGACACACGACTGAGTACAGGGGACCGTGTAGTGCGTACACAGCCACCACCTCTTTGTACTAGATCAGGTAGACCTGTGAAACCTCCAACACGTCTCATTTGTGAGATCAATGAACAACAGGTTGATGATTCAGTGTCGACAGTTGACTCCTTGTTTTCATTTGTGCGAAATATGTTTTCAGGATAGATTACTAGCCGTTTTGCAAATGTGCTGTTACTCAGAACGTTTTGGGTAATACCTGCGTGGAGCAATGTTCACATCATGGGAGGTGTATACGGCATCTTTCATATCTGGGTTGGCAGGGGAATTGGCCGCTCTCTTGCTTGCCTTATTCCATATGGAAAGTTTTTTTTAACTGACTTGAACTATATTGTGCTCCCACGGTCACACTGTTATGTTTTATGCATTGGAAGTTTCTGTTTTTCTGTTGTCATGCCCCAATTTAGCAGGATTTAAGGGGGGTGTGTGTAACATAGTTAAATAGAGTTGAAGTTAAATCCCGCTAAATGGGACATTGGCGCCACCTACTGTCGAAAAAGTGACCCTGCAATATTCACAAAGGGCAAGGGATTCTGGGTAATCCTCAGAATAATGGAGGATTCCTGCGAGGTAAGGAATGCGCAAATGTCGTGGGGAGGAAAAATCATATCGCAGGCTGTTAAAGTAATACAGTCTGACCCGATTATTTTTGTTGTTTATACATCATTTGTTGCGGGTCATTTCTCCAGTCTTTATGTTGAACTGAGTGCACGTTTATGTGAGATTTCTTTATTGGGAGGAGAGGAAACAAAATGGGAGCATAGTTAGCTAACTCTGTTGTTGCTTTCCCGTTTAGATTTTGTGCTGATTGCCCACGACATTAAAAAGAGAGCATTCTAACCATTGCCTTTTTGTTGTGAATGCAGGTATGTGACTGTGCCACACTGTTTAGAGAATTTACATTGTTTCATGTACAGCTTTAAAATATATTTCTATATTCCTTTCATTTGGGAAATTTAACATGCAATGTTAATGGTGTTGAAGTTTTTCTATTTTGGTTGTATAAATTTACCACTATACGATCACACTGCAAGTGGAAATGTAATCCTCAGAATAATGGAGGATTCCTGCGAGACCAGAGAAGACACTACACAGAGGTCACATATGCAGCTAATCAACGTCGCTGACAGGCTCTGACAGCGTCCTTATGTGCGACACCGGTGTTTTAGCAAAGCGGCTGATGTGGAGTGAAGCCACGTTAATGACAACGTGTACAACCATTGGAGACGTGAGCAGGACAGACAAACAACTGACGGACAAAGTGTGGACTTTATACCAGTTTTTAAATTGTGTTGATCGGCCACGTAAAACCAGAGTTATGATAAAATATCTGCAATGTTTGGTTTTCTTCCTGAATACTGTCGTTGTTTATATTTACTGCAGGAAGAAACGGTAAAAACGGCGTTTTATAAGGAAAACGCTCGAAAGCCTGTGAGCAAAAACAAAACTCCCAGCCTTTCCTATTGGTGGAAAAATGTACCATGTGGACCAATCAAAAAACGATATGGCAACATGGCCTTTAGTTGTTTAGGGAGGGGGAAGTTTTAGGAGTGACGGCGTGTTTGAGATGTGAGAGATTTGAGACGTTTAGTGTGTAGTTAGTGTGTAGTTAGTGTGTAGTCAGTGTGTAGTTAGTGTGTAGTCAGTGTGTAGTCAGTGTGTAGTTAGTGTGTAGTTAGTGTGTAGTCAGTGTGTAGTTAGTGTGTAGTCAGTGTGTAGTTAGTGTGTAGTCAGTGTGTAGTCAGTGTGTAGTTAGTGTGTAGTCAGTGTGTAGTCAGTGTGTAGTTAGTGTGTAAAATGGCCTGTAAATGGCAAATGGCCTGTATTTATATAGCGCTTTACTAGTCCCTAAGGACCCCAAAGCGCTTTACATATCCAGTCATCCACCCATTCACACACACATTCGCACACTGGTGATGGCAGCTACATTGTAACCACAGCCACCCTGGGGCGCACTGACAGAGGCGAGGCTGCCGGACACTGGCGCCACCGGGCCCTCTGACCACCACCAGTAGGCAACAGGTGAAGTGTCTTGCCCAAGGACACAACGACCAAGACTGTCCGAGCCGGGGCTCGAACCGGCAACCTTCCGATTACAAGGCAAACTCCTAACTCTTGAGCCACGATCGCCCCAGTGTGTAGTTAGTGTGTAGTTAGTGTGTAGTGAGTGTGTAGTTAGTGTGTAGTCAGTGTGTAGTCAGTGTGTAGTTAGTGTGTAGTCAGTGTGTAGTCAGTGTGTAGTCAGTGCGTAGTTAGTGTGTAGTTAGTGTGTAGTGTAGTCAGTAGTGTTGTGTTGTGTGTCAGAACAATGAGGCGACTGCTGAGTGTTACAGGTGTTACAGCAGTGACACATCTGCTGCTGTCAGGCCTGCAGGTATCAGGCTGTTGTTCTCCTTCATCTCATAGTGGACACAAATAATTTTTGGAGTGAAACAAATAATCTGTGTGGCATCAGATTAGATGCAGAACAGCTGATTGTTCTGTAAATAGTTTGAAATGTTTATTTAAAAACGCCTTGGCTGCATTTTTAGGTAAACAGCTGCAAAACTTTGTTGTTTGCAAAACTCAGTTACTTTTTTTGAAGAAGTATTTAATTAACTGCCCAACATTGGTCATTATTTACTGTATTTGCAGACAGAGTTACAGACTCTCTCCCAGACCACAGACTCATAATACAGTCAGAGTTTTTGTCAAGGCTACTGAACGGACCCACGCGCAGACAGTTCTTTCAAGGAAACAAAAAGGGGATTTATTTACAATAGGGATCACCTTAGTGCAAAATATATGTACAGTGAGTCGGGAGGGGGTCCAGGGCTCCAGGGAGAGAAGGGGGGGGGGGAATCCACACACACGCTTCCTCTTCCACTCAGTCACCGCCACCGCTCCTCCGCACACACGCACTCCTCTTCAGCCGCACTCGCTCCAACACTCCACACACTACCCCACTTGGACAGGTCCGGTGATTCGGTCCAGAATCTACAGACAGAAGGTCAAGGTTAGTTCCACAACATAAAACACGTGTAAGCGATTCTTCTTTGAATATGCCGCGAGCACGAACTCAGGTGGTTCGACGTTCCAGCGGTGAGCTGCTCTGTGCCACTGCCTTAAATAGCAGCTGGGGAAATCAGCCAGATCAGCCGCAGGTGGACACCATCCACAGGGGTGCGTGGGCCAAGAGTGAGAGCCCGTAATGAGCTCCACCCAGGCAGAGAGGAGGAGGAGAGACAAAAAACTAAAACTAACAACAACAAAACCTGTAGCCAGCGTGGGCCAACCAGAGAGACACGGGGACCGTGACAGTACCCCCCCCCCCTTAACGGGAGCCTCCCGGCGACCCACCAGGCTTATCCGGATGAAGGCGATGAAAGTCGGCAACCATCCCGGGATCCAACACAGCGGAACCCAGCAACGTTCCTCAAGGCCATAACCCTCCCAGTCCACCAGATAGTGAAGACCCCTCCCGCGACGGCGAGAGTCCATGATGCGGGAGATCGTGTAGGCAGGGAGGCCACCAATGACCCGAGCGGGCGGAGGGGGCCTGGAAGGAGGGCACAATGGACTGGAGAGACACGGCTTAATCTGAGACACATGGAAGACATTGTGTATCTTCATGTTGCGCGGCAACTTAAGGCGAACAGAAACAGGGTTTATCAAAGCAGCAATTTCAAAAGGCCCGATGAAGGTTGAGGTGAGCTTCTTCGATTCGGCATGAACAGGAACGAAGCGTGTGGACAACCAAACCTTTTGACCGATGGTGTACTCAGGAGCGTGAGTGCGGCGCCGGTCAGCCAGACGTTTGTAGCGTTCTTTCGTGCGCAGCAAGGCCGCACGGGTGGCCCTCCAAACCCGGCGACACCTACGAAGGTGAAACTGGACCGAAGGGACAAAGTGCTCACCTTCCAGAGCAGGGAACAGAGGAGGCTGATACCCCAGGGAGGCCTCAAACGGAGATTGCCCTGTAGCTGAAGACGTCAGGCTGTTGTGGGCATATTCCACCCAGGGCAGTTGGTCGCTCCAGATGGTTTGGTTGGAAGCAACTATGCAGCGCAGAGCTGTCTCCAGCTCCTGGTTAGTGCGCTCAGTTTGTCCGTTGCTCTGTGGGTGGTAACCAGAGGAGAGACTGACCTTGGCTCCTAGCGCCGAGCAGAACTCCTTCCACACACGAGAGGTGAATTGCGGCCCACGATCCGAGACCATGTCCTCCGGGATGCCATGGAGGCGGAACACATGATGCGTGAGATGCCGAGCCGTCTCCAGGGCCGTCGGGAGCTTGGGGAGTGCAACAAAATGCGCAGCCTTTGAAAAGCGGTCAACAATAGTCATTATAGTGGTGTTACCTGCTGACTGTGGGAGGCCGGTAACAAAATCCACCGCGATATGGGACCACGGCCGAGACGGTGTGGGTAAAGGTAGCAGCAAGCCGGCCGGAGGTTGATGTCCCAGCTTGTTGCAGGCGCAGGTTGAACAGGCAGAGACGTACTCCCGAACGTCTCGTGATAATGTGGGCCACCAGAAGTAGCGCTGAAGGAAGGTGATCATTCTGTGTACTCCTGGGTGCCATGTGAAGTGGGCAGTGTGATCCCAATGCAGTACCTGAGACCGAGTGGCCGATGGAACAAAGAGCCGCCCCGCTGGTCCTCCTCCTGGATCTGGTTCAGCCCGCTGAGCCTCACGAATGGCCGACTCGATTTCCCATGTTATTGTACCAACGGCACAATTCGCTGGCAGGATGGGCTCAGGGTCCTGCCTCTCCTCAGGCACCGAGAACTGCCGTGATAGGGCATCCGGCTTCACATTCCGCGAGCCCGGTCTGTAAGAGATTGAAAAGTTGAAACGGGTGAAAAAAAGAGCCCACCTGGCCTGTCGAGCGTTGAGACGTTTTGCTGTTTGCAGGTAAGCCAGGTTTTTGTGGTCCGTCCATACAATGAATGGCTGAGCCGTGCCCTCCAACCAGTGCCTCCATTCCTCCAAGGCCAGTTTTATAGCCAAGAGCTCCCGGTCTCCCACGTCATAGTTGCGTTCGGCTGGGGAGAGGCGGCGAGAGAAGAAGGCACAGGGCCGTAGCTTACCCTCTCGCTGTTGTGAGAGCACCGCGCCGACCCCCGAGTCGGAGGCATCCACCTCCACAATGAATTGGAGTCGCAAGTCAGGCTGAGCCAGGATGGGTGCGGTGGTGAATCGGTCCTTGAGCTGTGTGAAGGCCTTTTGGGCCGCCTGATCCCACTGAAAAGAGAACTTAGGAGAGGTTAAGCGGGTCAAAGGCAGAGCGATTTTACTGAAGTCCCCAATGAACCGGCGATAAAAGTTGGCAAAGCCGAGGAACTGCTGAAGCTGACGGCGATCAGTTGGTTCCGGCCATTCCACAACAGCTTTGATCTTGGCCGGATCCGGTTTGAGGTTACCCTGGTCAATTATGTAACCCAGGAACGCCACTGTTTGAACGTGGAATTCACATTTCTCCCCCTTTACAAAGAGTCTGTTCTCCAGCAGCCGCTGCAGGACCTGTTTTACATGGGTTACATGTTCGGTTTCAGTCTTAGAGAAAATCAGGATGTCGTCCAGATAGACGAAAACGAACCGATCTAGGAAATCACGGAGCACGTCGTTAACCAACGCTTGGAAGATGGCTGGGGCGTTGGTTAGCCCGAAAGGCATCACCAGGTACTCGAAATGACCGAGGTGTGTGTTAAAAGCGGTTTTCCACTCATCGCCGTCTCGGAGTCTGACCAGGTGATATGCATTTCGGAGGTCCAGTTTGCTGAACATGGTGGCCCCGTGAAGGAGTTCGAATGTAGATGAGAGAAGCGGGAGAGGATATTTATTCCTGACTGTAATTTTGTTCAGCCCCCGGTAATCAATGCAAGGACGTAGCGATTTGTCCTTCTTCTCAACAAAGAAAAAACCAGCCCCTATCGGGGACGAGGAAGGGCGTATTATGCCAGCAGCCAAGGATTCTGAGATGTAAGTCTCCATTGCTTCCCGCTCAGGCCGCGAGATGCTGTACAAGCGGCTCGTAGGTAACGGAGCCCCAGGAAGCAATTCAATGGCGCAGTCGTACGGCCGGTGGGGGGGTAACGACCTCGCCCTGTCTTTGCAAAACACCTCGGCCAAGTCGTGATAAACTGGCGGCACAGAGGAGAGGTCCGGTGGTTCCAAAGCTGGGGGCGGTTCGACAGTAGAGGCGAGGGGAGGGGCTGATCTAAGACAGTTCATATGACACTCCTCCCCCCACCCAGACACGCACCCCCTCTTCCAATCTATGCGAGGATTGTGGCGTCGTAACCAGGGGTGGCCCAGAACCAAAGGTGCGTGGGGAGCCTGAAACACAAAAAGGCTGATCGTTTCAGAATGATTTCCAGACAACGTGAGGGTAACTGGCTCTGTAACGTGAGTGATGTCCGGTAGGCGCTGCCCCGATAGCTCATGAAAGGTGTGGAGCCGGGAACTCCGTCGTGCGCGCAGGCGGCCGTCTACTTTCACACACAAACTCATTAAAGCATCTAGCGAGGAGGGCAATTCCCGCATGGCTAATTCATCCTTTAACTCTTCACAAAGGTTATTTAGAAGGGTACAACGTAATGCATCCTCACCCCAGCCGGTCTCCTCAGCCAGAATCTGGAAGTCAATGGAGTAGTCTGCCATACTCCGCTTCCCCTGCTTCAGGTTCAGCAACCGATGAGCTGCTGCTTCGGCGCCGGACCCCTTCTCAAAAACATTCTTAAATTTCGAGAGAAAAACAGCATAGGTTATGTCTGGATTGGCTTTAAGCGCTGCCTGTGCCCACAGCAGCGCGCGGTCACGTAACAACTGTACAAAGAATGCGATTCTTGCTCCATCGTCTTCAAACAAACTTCTCTGTTGGCGGAAAACCAAAGAGCATTGCGTCAAAAATCCTGCACATTTTGACAGCTCACCAGAGAAGGGCTCAGGGGCAGGTAGACGGAGTCCTGCGGTGCCTGGCTCCAGAGCAGAGGGGGCTGTTACTTCAGCTGCTGCCGGCTCCACAGCTTGGGCTTCGGCGCCTTGCGGGGCGGGGTGAGCCGCCGAGGGCGTTCCTTCCAGCGGCGTAAGCCGAGCCACTGCCTGGGTGAGGGACGCAATCTGGCCAAGCAGGTGTGAGAACATAGCCTCGTGGCGGACCAGCACCGTCTCCTGTGACGCAAGGGCTCGCTGGACTGGGTCAAGGTCTGCTGGGTCCATATTCTGGCTGGAACGTTCTGTCAAGGCTACTGAACGGACCCACGCGCAGACAGTTCTTTCAAGGAAACAAAAAGGGGATTTATTTACAATAGGGATCACCTTAGTGCAAAATATATGTACAGTGAGTCGGGAGGGGGTCCAGGGCTCCAGGGAGAGAAGGGGGGGGGGGGGGGGGGGGGGGAATCCACACACACGCTTTCTCTTCCACTCAGTCACCACCACCGCTCCTCCGCACACACGCACTCCTTCAGCCGCACTCGCTCCAACACTCCACACACTGCCCCACTTGGACAGGTCCGGTGATTCGGTCCAGAATCTACAGGAAGAAGGTCAAAGGTTAGTTCCACAACATAAAACACGTGTAAGCGATTCTTCTTTGAATATCCCGCGAGCACGAACTCAGGTGGTTCGACGTTCCAGCGGTGAGCTGCTCTGTGCCACTGCCTTAAATAGCAGCTGGGGAAATCAGCCAGATCAGCCGCAGGTGGACACCATCCACAGGGGTGCGTGGGCCAAGAGTGAGAGCCCGTAATGAGCTCCACCCAGGCAGAGAGGAGGAGGAGAGACAAAAAACTAAAACTAACAACAACAAAACCTGTAGCCAGCGTGGGCCAACCAGAGAGACACGGGGACCGTGACAGTTTTATTTAAAAAAGAAAGTTGTGTTTTCAAAATTGAGTTGAAGTTATTTTTCCTTCCAACAGTGTTAACATGCTACAGGTCAGGAACAAGATTCTTTTTAATTTTCATTATAAGTGGGATAAATGTAAATGCTGTAATTTGATTACTTTAATAAACATGTAACTTGGATGGATCGGATGCTGGCGTGACCACAGCGCACACGTCTGCTGTTGCTCACAGTGGTCCAAGGGACGCTCAGGGAGTTTGTGTGTTCAGACACATGAAACATTAGAGGCAACATTGCTGCTCAGTAGATCATTTAACACTTTATTACTTCTAGAAGGGAGATGCGTCCTGCTCGACACGCTGCCGTGGGTCTCAAAGTGGTGGCGTGGCCCTAACA
This sequence comes from Rhamphochromis sp. 'chilingali', assembly GCF_963969265.1. Lineage (NCBI taxonomy): Eukaryota > Metazoa > Chordata > Actinopteri > Cichliformes > Cichlidae > Rhamphochromis > Rhamphochromis sp. 'chilingali'. The sequence goes on along the minus strand of NC_137931.1, from coordinate 848,701 downwards.
GTTCTGTTACAGAAGCTCTCTCATTCTAGTCTAAACAGCAGAGTCTCAGTAACTTGTTCCCCTCTGATCTACATTTTCCCAGGCAAGCGTGAGTCTGCAGCTTTCTACTCCTCAAGGACACACCGTCTCATGCCTTTATTTTCAGGACTGTGTCCACTTAATACTACACTATATAACTTTATTACACTTATTGATAAAAAAGCACAGCATTACAGAGGCACTGCAAATTATTTAATCCCACCACAGTTCATCTGCAGAACTCATCTGAGGGGACTTTATAAGGTGGGCCTGGTCCTCACAGGCTGTGCAATATGCTGCCATATGTGCTTTCTGTTTAATAATAATAGCTGTTTAGGTTTCCTAAACAATCAAATGCTGCTCAAATGTCCCTAGCTCCTTATCCATTCCACATCAGCTGCCTCCTTGCTTGCCCGTCTCATTTTGGTCACACTACAAGTCTTTTTCTCTTCATTATTCATCTTGGCTCTCCAGTGCAACTATTTTCTGCTATTAAAGGTTGCGTCAGAAGTTATTTGTTGTAACTGCTCAGTCATTTGAATGTTATGTCCTTTTCTGTGTCTTCACATTTCTTCTGTCTTCAGTGCTTTAAACATCTTTAGGTTTGGGCTACTACCGTTGGTTATCAGGAGGAGACCGATGTTCCGCTTTTTCCTGTCCTCCACAGGATTGACTCCAACCTCATGTCTATGCTTCTTATATTAGCAACACATGCTTCCCAATATTTCATGTCATTATGGCAAAGACACAACGCAGTAATTCAGAGCTTTGTATAGCTCTGAATTTACAAATCACGCCAAAGTCGCCTCCAGAGGCTTTGATACACTACAGCTATACAGAGCTTTTGTTCCTCTTTCAAATTCAAATTCAAATTCAAATTTTATTTGTCACACACACACAACCATACACAGTATGACATGGGGGTGAGATGCTTGTAGCTGTACAATAAGATAAGATAAGATAAGATAACTCTTTATTGTCATTGCACAGTCATACATAGTACAGTAGTACAATGAAATTGGAAAAACTGTCCTACGTCGGCACTACATATAACACAACACGACACGATATGACACATCACAACGTAACAAACAACACAACACAGTATATTAACTTAGTATAAAAAAGAAGAATAAGTGTATGTGTATTGCACACTGTTATTATTGCACATTAATTATTATTGCACCTTGTTATAAATATAAATATTATTGTTATCGTTTTAAACATTGTTACCTCCCCCTAAAAAGTCCAGGGAGGTATCCAGTCAGGTCAGCTATTTACATTGATCAGGGCTATTGCCCTGTTGTAAAAGCTGTCCTTGAGTCTATTTGTTCGGGACCTCAGCAGCCTGAACCTCCTGCCAGACGGCAGCAGCTTAAACACCCGGTGTCCTGGGTGTGTGCAGTCCCGTAGGATGCTGCGTGCCCTCTTGAGACAGCGAGTGCTGTACAGGTCCTTCAGGGAGGGAAGAGGATGTCCAATGATTTTTTGGGCCATGTTGATGACCCTCTGGAGTGCCTTTCTGTGTGCTGTGGTGCAGCTGGAGAACCACACACCGATGCAGTACCTAAAATATAACAGGACACTGGAGTAAACTCTCGACCATCTCACACACTGTTTATCAGTTTTCTGTTTGACGTTTAGTCAGCTGTGTGAAAACCAAGGAGGAACCCACCCGGGGATTAATAAAGCTTGATTTAATCTAATCTAAGAACTTTTATCTCAGCCAAACCGATTTACTCACGAACAAACAAAACACTGAAAAAAGCCCAACAATAACATTTTACGTTGTCTAAGTGACTTATATATTACGTTTAACCCGAGCAGCGAAAGTCCGCGGTGATCTGAAAATGATGTGCCGGGAGTTGTGCCGTTCTCGGCCGCATCAGTGACCCTCGAGCTCCCGGCTAGCTGTCGAGCTGGTGGGTAGCAGACGTCTCTGAAAACGTCGAAGCACTTTGGCAAATATGCGATATCTTGATAAACCGAGCAGATATTTGAAGTTTACACAACTACTTTCTCGCCTGAAAATATGTTAAAAGTTTATTTTGTGACCCAGAAAGATTAGTATGAGTCATTTTAAAACTTAGTAGCGGCCGCCGTTGCTGGAAACTGGAGTTTGGCTGGGCCGCGCTATGAATTCTGGGATATGGTAGGCCACGAAGGACACACCCGACCCATCCTTCAAATTCGGTGAAAAGGAGGACTCATTTGTCGGCTGCATTCGGAGGAGTCTACGAATCTGGACAGCCTTCTGCGCGTCGCTGTGACGTAATCGGTCTACAAATGCGGCCTCAGGAGGACGCAGCCCATGAATTTGGACACGACCAAAGAGCTCTACCTGGTGTCCAATGCTTTTGCCATTGTAGTAGAATTGTCTTGGCTGTTCCAGCAATAGGGTTGTGCTTAGACAACCCTATCAATTTTACCTGAATTTCCAACCCGTTTATCTCATAAAGCTAATAAACAAAGATAAGTTTAGTTACAAATCTAATCAAAGCCATCAGTGTAGCTTTAAACTGATGTGCACTACCCTTATTCTAACCTAATAATACCTGACCTTGAGCATGGCCACCACATCGGTCTGTCCCAGTCTAACATAGTACAACACTGTAAACTTCATCATAGTACTGAAACGTACACTAAAGTAACCTGGTTTCTAAGCAAAAGAATATGTAGGTCCAATGTCTCCTTTAAAAACTGTCAAATGAAATAGGATATTACAATGAAGCTTTACATTTTCAGTTTATCAAACTGCACTTGTTGAGCAGTCCTTACATTTGAAAAAATCCTTTCCTCTTTGTTACTTTTTTTCATTCTCCGAGTGTCAGCACACTCACATTAATGTGTTCTTGTTTCTCTCCCTGGGAAATACAGCAACTGTACGTTAGCTGCCAGACCAGAAGAGTTTTGGAGACATTTGTTGAGCTGTCTTCAGTTGCAGTGTTGGGAAGGTTACTTTTAAAATGTATTACATTACAGATTACAGAATACATGCCCCAAAATGTATTCTGTAACATATTCCGTTACGTTACTCAATGAGAGTAATGTATTCTGAATAGTTTGGATTACCTATTACATTATCGTGCTTTTTACAACTACATGAATGTCCTATTGCTATGTGATTTATTACTATTACTGAAGGTTACTCTCCACACCAACACCAACCAGATGTTTAAATCTTAATATAAAAGAGTAACAGTAGGTGGACATTAGGTAAGGCTGCACTTTTTGCAGCGATCTCGTGTAGAAACTATTCCACGCGTATATAAAACAGGTCCGTGGCTCCGAACCGTAGTAAAGGGACCTCTGGCTGATACGTCGGGTTCGTGTCGGGCTCGCAGCTGACTTTGAACTACTATTTATGTTTGGTTCTCTCAATGTCACATAACACTTGAAGCTAAAAGAGTACTCAGGTACCAACAACATTATCACTTTCATGATAACGTATTAAACGTGATCCTTGGCTGTTCTGTTGCAGTGTGAACAGAGGACGGCCTGCTTCAGTGTGTTTTCAGACGCCTTCGACCTTTCTTGTTTATTCTTATTTTATCTTTGCAAACCACTGCCCTGCACAATATGTCTTTCATGCCACTCTGGACTCTCCACAGCTTATCAGTTAGAGCACAGAATAATGGTGCAAAAAAGCCCTCTGTTTGAAATTGATAAAGAAAAGGAGACAGTTTTTTCCCCATCAAACACTCTGGGCTTATCTGAGACGTGTGTGTTGAGAAGTGGTTGGAGAGCGCATACGCTCTAAGGAGCACGCCAGGCCCGAGAGTCTTCCTGGCTGATTGTTCAGGAGAGAGAAGGTGCATTAACTATGGGTCAGTCCCTGCAGGAAAACTGGGCTTGTTCATGAAACACCAGGACTGGTGCAGAGACATATGGAGAGATAAACCACTGTGTTACTGAAAGAATAGCCGCTTTGCAACAGAGAGACTCAGTGGGGCTTCTCAGAAATAAGCCAGCTCAAATTGCCTTTAAAAGGAAAAAGCTTGTGTGAATCCAGAGCGCTGTGATTAAAATGCAGCTGTCTGCTCATGATGGAACCTCGTGTTTGTTCAAATCTTACTTTAGCCCTCAGCACAGTGGCTACAAAATAGTTTAGGTCTTAAGGTTATTAATAATACATGGTCTTTATAATTACCTTTATATTGCTTGTTGCATACCTAATTTTATGGTCATTTTATACCTGAGAACAGTAAAGGCTTGTTAAAGACCACGGCTGACGTTCAGAAGAAGAACGTTTTCAATTTAGGTTAGAAACACGAGGAGAACTGTAACACAGCTATACACAGCTCTCTCATCAGCACTCCTACAGACTGCTTTACTATGTGAATGTGTTGAACCACACCTCTACATGATTGATTTACGGTGTTCCCAGTGCCACTGACACAGGTGTATAACACAGCGTGTCTTTACAAACACTAGTGAAGGAACGGGACGTTTTAAAGAGCTAACTGAGCACCATAATGTCACCATTGCTACAGGTCAGTTTATGGAATTGCTTTTTGTAAATTGTGTTATTAATGTGGAAACATTTAGGAGCCACAGCAACTCAGCCAAAGAACATCAGACTAGATAAAGTAATAGAGTAGTGACCTTTAGGTTTTGTGCATGGCTTCTCTACAAAACTCCTCTGGTGTTAACATCAGCACATAAACAGTCTGCTGGGAGCTTTGCGTTTGTATTCTTCTCCATACTAACAAGATATCAAAAGGACATAAGACCTCGTGTCCTGTTGTATTCCACAGAAAGCTCTTTTACATCAGTGTGTTGCCTGTTCTTCAACCACTTCTGCTCTTTTTGTCAAGGTTACCCTAAAGGACTCAGATGGAGGAAACAGCTGAAATGTTTAACAGTTTTAAAGAAAGGATGAAACAACGACAAGTAATACAATCCAACAAATCTAAACCAGAAGACACAAGAGCGAAGAACAACAAAGGTACAACAGGTGGAGATGGGAAACACCAGGGAACATGGCTGAAACTAATCACGAAAGTCGGAACAAGTGTGGCTGTAGTTCAAGAGCTGGAGCAGCTCCAGTATGTATGCCAGATATCCTTGGGTGACTAACCGTGCTGTATCCATCGCAATTTTCAATGTGAATGTTCAATAGTTAGCATGCAGAAAAAAGTGCTTGAGAACTGAGTGCAATAGAAAAACCAAAAAATCCATTTACCAAAAAAAAAAAAAAATGAGGCACTATCAAATATAAACACAAGTAACTGAACACAGGAGCATCTTAACATACACAGGAGGAAAGCTGAAACTAAGAGCATTAAATATAAACGGTAACCTCAGATACAAAACTAAAACAACCATAAAACTTTAAAGACCTGAAAACACTTTTCAGAAGTAACAAGATGAGTCAGTATTTCTGTGGAAGCTTAGGAAGAGATTTCAGGTAAAGGTGGCAGTATAGTCTTTGCATAGCCCACTCACATCCTGGCTCATCCGAAACTTTGGCTCACTGTGACAAACACCCGTTTTCACACCTTGGCTCATGTGATTAGGAAGAGGATCAATAGGGGGTCCATGGCCCTCTCGGGAACACTTCCATCGGGCTCAAATCTGGGACTCTCCACCAGTTGCTCTTAGAACTGAAGAAGCTTCTCGGATGAAGCGTCTTCAAGGGAACTTAAAGAGTCCAGACGCTTTTCTTTCCAAGCTCCTTAGACTTTGCATTGGTTGCTTTGCACACTGCCACATTATCACCCAGCCACTTCTATTTATGTAAAGACTCAGACAATACTGCCACATCAGCACTGCTTCTGGTTTTTACTTCTTCTCTTCTCTTCAAAGACTTTGCCAAGTGTGTTTTTTTCCACACAAAGTCTCAAGTTTTCAAACTGTTGCAGCATCTCCCGATGTACATCCATGTATATCTCTGAGGTTCTGTAATGGAATATCATTAAAATGGTAGTAAAAAGTGGCCGAATCATACACTGGGCTGCGGCAGCCACAGCACAACGCGCCAGGTTACAGAAATCACGAGGTTCATGACCAGCCTGTGACAGAAGACAGATTCTTTTTCTTCAATAGCCCTGCAGGTTGGAGCCGACTGAGTTTCATAACGTTCCTCTCGTCTTAATTCCATGTCAGATTAACTGACTGTTTTATTAGTCACATATTTTTTCTGGTCCTGGTATTTGAAGAATATAAATGAGCTGCTATAAAGTCAGTTGGTGTTGTTTTTCTAATTCTCAGCTGTTCTCTAATCCAGACTCCTGTTATCAGAGGAGTTAGTCTAAGTCCGCCACTAATCAGAAGGTCGGTGGTTCGATCCCAGGCTATCTCCTGGCTGCATACCAAATATCCTTGGGCAAGATACTAACCCCATGTTTGCCTACTGGTGGTGGTCAGAGGGCCCGGTGGCGCCAGTGTCCGGCAGCCTCGCCTCTGTCAGTGCGCCCCAGGGTGGCTGTGGCTACAATGTAGCTGCCATCACCAGTGTGTGAATGACTGGATGTAGTGTAAAGCACTTTGGGGTCCTTAGGGACTGAGTAAAGCGCTATACAAATGCAGGCCATTTACTGTTCACCTGTTTACCCCAGGATACAGGTCAGGGATGGTCACCCAAAATGTTCTCTTCCTCCTGAAGAACTGTGATGGAGTAACATGTCTGTTACATTAGTAGGATTTCTGTATGGTAATTGTCTTATACAGAGGAACCAGTGAGGGAGATGCATGAAGATCTACATGCAGCTCTGTATTGAGGAAAGAGAGTCACGATTCCCCCTGCTGGAGCCTACTGTGCATTACCAAAATGTCTGATTCACAACAAGAACGCAGGAGCGTTTGAAGCTATTGAGTGAGGGGCATGTACCGCTAAAACGTCTAATGAAATGGTGCAACATCAGCTAGTAGATATCTGAAAAATATACTGTGGATGTTCAATAAAAGGAGTGCGCACAAGGTACAGTTACATATGTCTGGACATTGCCACAAGTTTCATTTGATTCATTTCAAGCCATAATGCCACTTTTTACATTTTTTGTTATTTTTTAAAGAAAGAAGAGGCATACTTGTTCCATCTTTTTCTTCACTGACTATAACGTTTAATATAGTAGCTGAAGCACGAACAATCGGAGATTTAGGTCAAACTTTTTTGCGATTTCTCTGAGCACCATCTGAGGTGGTATACCCATTTCTGTTAAGATTGTGGCATTCTTTTAATACACACCTGAATTCTCCACACCAGAAAACTGTCAAAACATCTTCTTTTAAAAGGCTAGCTTAGGCGAGCTTAAGCCGGAGGTTTGAGACAAGGTGAGTCCAGGAGCTGTGGCATAAGAAAGCCAGGTTAGCAGAGTAAACCACTGTAAACCTACACGGCAGACCCAGTGGCATTTTGATGCTTTTTATTAAAGCTTTGACGGTTGCTGTCCACAATACTCACAGAGCTGCAGCTCTCCCGCTGCCCGCTCAACACTATCACAACAACACAACCACAGGACCCAGTACAATATTTAATTCGGCGGGGCGTGATTGCGGATGCCGTGCAGGTGCGTCCGCCTCCTCTGCACGGCACCGCAGGCCACGCCCCGCCACAACCACAAAGAGTGGCTGAAACACGTGAGCAAAGTAACAACATAGGATTGATGACCAACGGGCAGTGAATGGATGTCAGGATAAGGTTTAAATTGGTGATGGGATTTCTGGCTCTTTTTAGAGAACCGGCTTTTTCAGCTCCCAACCGGCTCTTCGGGTTGTTTTGTTGCTTTAATTAGTTTGTTATTAACAACAATATAAAATTATGCACAAAATGAATTACTAATGTACAAAAACATAGTTTTATTTAAATATGTTTATATATAAATATATACAGTGGCCCCTAGAGACAAAACATGTACAAACTCCAAAACACATTTCTAGCGTTAACTGAACTTCCAAAGCAGAGCTACCTAGATCACTTAAATTACACAATTGAAAGCATGTGTGTATTGTTTGTGTATTTATACACAAGCACTCATATATATTCAAAAATTTTTAAAAAAAGTTCATGTACCTGTTACTACCACACATCTAATCCGGTCGTTGGTACTTGCTGGCTTGTGTAAATGGTAAATGGCCTGTATTTGTATAGTGCTTTTACTAGTCCCTAAGGACCCCAAAGCGCTTTACACATCCAGTCATCCACCCATTCACACACACATTCACACACTGGTGATGGCAGCTACATTGTAGCCACAGCCACGAGGTAACAAAAGCTCAACACTGCCCCCTAGCATCCTGGAGCACTTCTGTTGTCTTTTGTATGTGTTTTGGAGTTTGTACGTGCTTTGTCTCCAGGAGCCACCGTAAATATACTTTTATTTATTCACTCCACATAAAATGTAATAAATAAATCATATAATACAAAAAAAAACAACTATTTACATTTCAACTTTTAACTAATTAAATTTTCAGCTTTTTCCTTTCAAACAAATTTAAAGTGAAACAACACAAAACACTGCAAGACACAACACAATTAAATATAAATTATAATATGAAAACAAAAAGAACATGCATATTCTCTGTCAGATGGACCTGCATGAATAAACTTTCTGAATCCTTTATCATCTGCAACTGAAAATAGTTGTGGATGATTACTATACTTTCTAATGTGACGTTGTTGTCCCTGCTCTCTCTCTCCCGCTCTGTTCCTGTGCTACTGAGTGTAACTACCGCCCCTCCCCCCTCTGCCCAGCGCAAAGCACAAGGCTGGCGTGCAGAGTGAAGCGGAAAAAAGTGAGAGAGAGAGAGAGAGAAAGAAAAGAAGATCCCAGGTAGACTCAGGAGCATCCAGCCACACACCCCGGACCATGACAGTCTTAGCATAAGTTGAGACTTGCAATTTAGAGAATGATTACATTTTTGTTACAGAACATGAGTCCATTAGAATAGAATAGAATAGAATAGAATAGAATAGAATAGCCCTTTATTGTCATTTACATTTACAACAAAATTGTGGAAATAATATATAAATTGTCATGGTCCTGGGCCATGTGGGCCCAGTATTCTTAGTTTTCATGTATTTTTGTATTTTGTTCTTTATTTAGGCCATGCTTCCTGGGTTGATCTGTTACGTTGTTCCTTATGTGTTTTCCCTTCGTGACTCTCACCCCCTGTGTGCCCTCTATGTATTTATGAGCCCTCGTCTCCCTTTGTGGTTGTTTCATGTTTCCCCAGCCCGTTATGTCTGTGTTTTCCCCGTGCTCTCTCTCCTCCTGTCTGAACCTCTGTGCCTGTACATGTCATGTTCAGTTCACCCCGCCCTGTCTCGTTATGATTATCAGTATCACCTGTGTTCCCCGTGTGTGCCCACTTTCCTCGTTTACCCTCTGTGTATTTCTGTCTGAGTCTCCCTCTGTTCGGGGTCGCGTTCTCCCTCATGTTGTGTGTTATCCTCCCCGTGGTTCGGTTCCTTGTACATCTCATGCTTTAGTTTTCCCAGTTTAGTTTATTTTGTATTGTTTCTCGTGGCCAGCAATAAAGCTGTGTTTTTTTTTAGTTTATCCCCGTGTCTGTGAATCTGCATCCTGGGTCCTTCTCCTGCCTGCCACACAGCAAACCATGACATAAATAGTATTCAGCAGGAATAAACGACAAACAGGACGAATATATAGAAATCAATTTCTCAGATTACTCTGTGTGCCTTCCTGTCCTCAGTAGTGGCCTCTGCATAGCAGACACCCTGGCAGCAGAAGAGTGTGTTCTCCTGAGGAGCAGTAGAAAGCCAGCAGCAGCATCTGCTCCGGGTTTTTCTTCCTCAGAATACGGAGGAAGTACAGCCACCGCTGGCCCTTCTTTACCAGGACATTAGTGTTATGGGTCCAGGTGAGCTCATCAGATATGTGGTTGAAGGTGGGGACAGATTCCACCCACTTCCACTGATGATGAGAGGGGAGTGAACCTGTCTGTGCCTCCTGATGTCTATCATACGTTCAGGTTATTTCCTGAGCACCAGTTCCTTACCTCCACCCTGTACGCTGTCTCATCTCCATCTGAGATGAACACAAGCCACAGTGGTGTCATCGGCATACTTGACAATGATGTTGGTCGGGTGGATGTACAGTCATAGGTGTACAGGGCATACAGTAGGGGGCTGCAGCCCTGCAGGGATATGGTGCTGAGTGACAGTGGGGGCGAGAGGTTGGGGCTGAGTCAGACTAATTGAGGCCGTTGGTTAGCACATAAGCACAGAGCCCACTGCCCGTCCCTTGCTGGAGTCTTTGTTGTGGTCCTGGTGGTGTAGGGTCCGGCCTGGTGACTCCACTGAGTCATCTGGGATGTTTGCTTGGAGTCAGGATTCAGTTACAATCAGTAAAGTCTCCCAGACAGCCAGTTCTGCATCCCCACTTTTATTTCCTCTTCCTGCGCCATCTGCAGCGCTGTTGTCCCCGACAATAACCCACACAGTGCCCAATGGTCTTGCAATCTCAGGTGGCATACTGTTGGTCCAATCGAAGTAAAGTCCGGGTTCAGGCTGAGGTCAATGTCTATCAGTTCCTTTTTTTTTTCTTTTTTTTTTTTTGACACACTGACATTTTATTGTCTTACAGAGCAGCTCAGTCGTAACGAAACCAAAACATTAATATCCTTGAAATTCCAGACAGACGGAAGCTGCCCTTTTCTTTCTGCTAGTGAAGTGTGTGTTGTGACCAAGATCCCAAACCTGTAGACGAAAGGTACTTTCAGTATCTCCCGATTATGTTAAATAAACCCTGAGTTGACTTGAAATGATGTCCATTTTGTTCAGCAGATAGTTTGATGCAAAGGAAATGTGCAAGGATGCCTCAATTGAAGGTAACACCTGTAGCTGTTGGTGTCAAAATCCTTAAATCTTCATAAGAAAGAGTGAAAATTTGATCTACATTAAAGGAATTACAGGTGAAAGTTTAAACGGGAAACAAAGGCAAATAGATTCAAAGTTACAACAGGCAAAGACAATGCTTTTATTTGGAATCACGGGTCGAGTTGTATGGCGGCAGTAACAGTGGACATGGTCGGCAAAGAAGAATAAGCCGGGTTTTGTCGGTGAAAACGTTAGAAGCTGACATATCAAGGAGTTCTTCAAGATAATTTAAGCCCATTCGTGTAAAACCACACCTTACAAGAGTAAGGCAGCCTGATCAAAGCCACATTTGAATCCTACTTAAATGTTGTGGGATTGAGCAGTGACTCAACTTGGGTTAACATCACTGGGTAACAACTGGCTTTCTGTACATAGTCTTTAAAAGTAGAAATATGTAAGAAAAATTGTGTGACTATTTGTGTGTTAAGTACAGTATATGTCCTGACAATTAATTTGACTTATTTTATTAAAAAGGAGAAAAAAAACCTGTTGGTAACAGACCTTACGTCATACTTTTGCTTTGTTATTGTAATCTAAATACTCAGGCCATCTCTGTTTCCACTGCAAGCAAAAAGCATAAAAACACAGACAGTCTGAAGCACCTTTGGGTGGACGTAACCCAGGTGAGTAAGCCCAGACGTACAGTAATGAGCACTTCTCATCTATGTTCCTTCTTCATTTGTCATTCGGGATGACATTGAGGCCAAAGGTTACAGCGTGAATGATAATTATCGAGCGTTAAATGCGTACTGGCCTCTGCGAGCGTGGGCGTACCAAAGTTTGCCTGTGACGGTAACACTCCTGCTCTTGAACGGTCTGTGTGTTTTGTAAAACAAGCAACCTTGTTTTTAAGGGAAGTTAGTGTTAACCGAAAGAAGCTGTACAAGACGTAGTAAGTGTGTGTGTGTGACCCACAAAACACAGACTGCAAACGACAGAGCTCGTGCCATGCATCCACATGCTTCCCGCCAGCCTGCATACTATATAAAATATACTGCTGTTTCACAAGTTTGGCAAAAAATAAACACAGTCAGGCATAATTGTGAGCTTAAACATCACCCATACATACAGCATGGCAAATGTGAAGCGTGAGCGTGTGTGATTCATTCACAAACTGCTGCTCTTACTACACACAGCTAAACAGGAAAGACAATCAATCACACAGGCATCGACAGCAGCCAGAGGGTGAGCTCAGTGTGTATCCCAAAAACAACCGTCTCTGCAGCTCAGACTGTCTGAGTGTATTCTTACTATATGCATGTTTACACTCAGGACCATCAGCAACAGCTGCAATCTGCACCAGTGATGCCCAAGTCGGGCCCAGGCTTACGAGTCAGATGTGCTGGCTGCAGAGCAGGAATCGTCTGTGCCACTAGAAGGTGCTTTGATTTATGTGATGGGACTTAAGCTGATAACACCAGAGCCCCAGAGCAGCATTCAGGAGGAAACTGTCAGCTTGGTGTTACTATGATTTCTTTGCCCTGCTACTGTTTGCAAGAAATGAAGCTGTTTGTTAAGTAGAAGCTGGCTGAGAATTCCTCCCAATAAAGACAGTGCATTTTTTTTTTTTTTTTGTGTCCCGTTTGGATCTTTACCATCAGAATTGTTGTCTTAAGGCCAAGAAAGATGCCAAGCGGATTTATTTTACCAAGTGGATCATCATGGCCATGCCATATTGGTCCATTTGATTGACCTTTATTATAATTATGAATTTATTTTATTTTCAGTTGCTACAAACGGGACAGACATGACTGGGGGATAGGACAGGGAGAAAGAATGAAAGAAAGAGAGGGAGAGAAAGAAAACCAGAGGGGAGAAGAGACGGTGAGAAGGGGGGGAAGAAAGAAAAAAAACAAACAAACAAAAAAACAAAACACCTGGGTCACCTGTATGGAGAAAAAAAACAGAAGAGAAAGCAAACAACAAAGAGCAACATAATAAAAAAAACGGCACCATCACAATAAACTAGCTACCAGTAGATATCAGTAGATACTAAATAATAAACGATATTGTGCAGCACGTAAGATAGACAGCGCACAGTGTGCTTTGAGGCAGCAGCCAAGAAAGCTTTAGTCCGCGTCTGTGAATACCCATGTGTGCACACCTGTGTGGATCAGCATGCTTGCATTCCAAAGGTTTCTCCATGTAATGATCTGCTAGAGGGTGTGGGGGGGCCACAGCCCCGTCCTCCAGGGTATGAAGCAGGTATGGAGGAGATCAAAACTCCAGACATCCAGAGGCCCCCAGAACACAAGAGACCAAGGAAGACCAACAGAGGGGCAGCCGCGCCACTGTCCCAGTAAGAGCTGAGGAGAGTCCCAGATGAGGGCTCACTCAGCAGCCGCGGAGCAGAAGCCAGGGGGGGTTGCAGTGACACGCCCGTGAGCTCCGCCGGCAGCCAGCTGCGCCTGAGTGACCGAGCCCCAGGCCGAGAGGCCGGGGGCACCCCACCTCCGAAGTGGCCCGAGTGAGCCCCAGGCTCCAGGCCCTGATAAGCGGCCACCAAGGAGTGAGCCGGTGTGTACCCAGACGCCCACCCCCAGACACAAAGAACCACCAACGCACCGACACCTGAGGGAGTCCGCCACTGGCAGGGGAAGTGGTGGTGGGTGGAGATAGGCCTCCAAACCTTGGAGGGCCTGAGATGTCCCCAGAGAGGTGGCGCCTGACACCCAACCTGACATATAGACACAGACATACAGGCACACACAGACACAAACATCCATTCCCACCCTCATGCTCTCATGTCTATCATGTCTATCAGTTCCTGACGACTAAAAGGGATTAGCGCATTCCAGGAAGACACAACAAGACATAAAAAACACAAAAAGGCACACAGTAGCTGGGAGCTCTGTGCCTCTGCATTAGGGTGACCAGCCTCCTTATTTTACACTTGTTGACTTGTAAAAGCCTAAATGACATTTTTTTATTTCATATTATTTATTACTTATTTCATTAACTGCACAGAGAAGGCATCGTTTAAATATGTTAAAGTTTTCTTTAAGCAAACAGTATCATTAAAGTTCTTCATGGGCCAAGTGTCGTCTTATTTGGAAATCAAAATATGGTCACCCTACTCTGCATGGGTCTGTACATGCCGCCACCTTGGATTGGAGATAATTGGTAAATTATTTAGTATTTTTTTCTTTTAATTTTAGACTACGACGTTTACAATCAAAGATGTAGCAAAGAATGAGATGGAAGAAAAATATAATGTTCTGCCTTCATCAGGATGTTTCATTCTCCTCTTAAAAGGGTATTTTCACATTGACTTAGTCTAAAATGCTAAGTAATGCTCTCCTCAGGGAGACTCACTCAGCTTCAGAGAAAACAACCCTGGGCCTGGGACATTAGGCTAATATGAATGAATATTCTTTATTGTCATTGTCACAGGTACAATGAAATTGAAAGATGTCTCTGGTCAGTGCAACATCACAAAAGATAAATACTTAAAAACTATAATTAAATACTTAAAAACTATAATGATAGGATATAAAAGATAGAAATACATATAAAATACAGTATTCTCATACCGTAGATACACCCAAGCAATCCAGGCCTAAGGCCCCATACAGACACTCAACATACGACCTAGTTGATATATCACTCAAACAATCAATCACTCAATCAATTTGTTAGCGCATCCAACAAAACATGTCTGAAAGCATTCCAACATCAAGGGCACAAATGACAACAGGGGCAATGAAAGTCATCTACTTTTAGTAGCATTGAGACATGATATTGCAATTGGGTAGAAACTGTGTTTGAGTCTGTTAGTCCTTGTGTATGTTGTTCTATACCGTTTACAGCTGTTACCTCTTGGACACACTTTCTGCTTTTCTCATTTTCTTTTCTCTATACCTTGTTTGTAATGATTTGATAAGATAATTGCTTTACACTGTTGCAGTACCAGCATCCATTCTCTGTCGCTTATCCTTTTCAGGGTTGCCGGGGGCTGGAGCCTATCCCAACTGTCTTGGGGTGAGAGGCAGGTTACACCCTGGACAGATCGCCAACCTGTCGCAGCGCTAACACATAGACAAAAACTGTTTGGACTCATATTCACACCTATGTGCAGTTTAGAGTTTCCAACCTAACCTAACTGCATGTCTTTGGACTGTGGGGGGAAGCCGGAGCACTGGAGGGAACCCACACAAACACAGGGAGAACATGCAAACTCCACACAGAAAGACCCCGGCCTGAGGGTGGAATCAAACCTTCTTTCTGTGAGGCAACAGTACCTCAGGCAAAATTGTATTTAATATACATTAAAGACACAAATGGGGAGAAGTGCTCACAACAAAGAAAAACTCCTGTTCTTTAACTGGCAGTTTTTTTCTTTGTAAATTTGTCAAAATTCCAATTCAGTTTTATTACAGTTTTTCTCGATTGCTAAAACACATTTCTTGAAACTATGCCTCATATTCTCACAACAGTAAACACAAATCCATAACATCTCACTCAATTTCCCAAACATCCTATTTCCAGGTCAAAATGAAGCTCTACACTCAAAACTATTCACTCTTGCTGAAAAACCAAACTTTGCCCTCAGACATCAAACACAAGCCCTCAAAAACACACACACTACAACAGAGTTTTGCACACTGGTACAATTAATTCAAAACAATAGTTCCAAAACAATTAGGTTGCTTATGGTTCTCCCCTTCAAAAACCTTTTCACATGATAAACACAAAAGACGCAACCAATGTATGTACAGTGGCACATTTTTATTCATGTACTATACAGTACAACACACACCAAAAAACATTATTCCACCTCAGCATCTTGTCTTTGGTCTGGGTCAGGCCAGAGAATCTCATCCACATCACAGGCTATATTGGCCCTAGCCAGGCAGCGGGGGTAAAATCCTCTTGCATGCCTGATCCACCCCTGGCATGCATCTACTGATATGTCTAGGCAGGCTTCTTCCATGGCCTGAAGGAGGTGAACACGGACATAAGGTTCTCGGTCATACACTTTCCACCGCCATGCCGAAAATAACTCCTCTATCGGGTTTAGAAAGGGAGAGTATGCAGGCAGAAAGATATTAGAAAACCTTGGGTTATTGGTAAACCAGTCACGAACCAGAGCAGCGCGATGGAAGCTGACGTTATCCCACACAACAACGTAGTGAGGCTGCTCTGGCTGTGCTGGTTCCCTGTAGTCCAGCTGGAACATATGTTGTCTTAAACCATCAAGAAAAGCAAGGAGAAGCATAGTGTTATAGGGTCCTAGTACGGCATGGCGGTGGAGTACCCCTCGTTGGCTGATGGCTGCGCACATAGTGACATTCCCCCCACGCTGACCAGGGACATTTACAATAGCCCGATGGCCAATTATGTTCCTCCCCCTTTTCCTTCTTTTGGTCAGGTTAAAACCTGCCTCATCCACAAAGATTATTTCATGGGGAACAGGCCGTCCTTCAATCTCAAAGATTCTCTGCAAAACACATAACACAGTAGAGTCAATCGGTACCCTGAACCACAGTTCAAGAGTGCTGAAATGGCAGCATAAACTGCCATGCTGTGATGGTACACAATACTTTATACAATATCCAAACTCATACCTGAACATATTCCACACGTTGGTTTTTCACTCTGTCAGAGTTTCGTTCGAAAGGGACTCGGTATGCCTGTTTCATCCGGAATTGATTCTTTCGGAGGATGCGGTCAATTGTGGAGAGGCTGATGGCATTTATGCCTCGAAAAAGATGATCATCCTCAATCACTCTCCTTTGAATCTCTTGCAGGCGGATTACATTATTTGCAATTACCATGTTTACAAGTTCCCTCTCTTGCCCCTCCGACAAAAGCCTTAACCTGCCTCCACCAGGTGGTCGTCTCTGTGTCCTACAAAAATAGAAGCACTCATTACTGTAACTGTCACACATTCGAAGGTTCTGATTGGTGTGTGATAAATTTTGACTCCTAGTGTTTCCACCTGGTTAATTGTGTGCTAATTGAGCTCAAGCTATGCTGACTTAAGTTAACATTATTGAATGCTAGTGCTTTCTAAATGACTACATGGTGTAAGCACTGAAAAATGTAGGGATTTGTGTGTAGAGTTTTGCAGTAACAGTTCACCAAATTTGACTCATGTGTCAAAGCAGGGAATAGTGTTTATAGTTCAGGGAAATGGGTGAGCTTTTTGAAAAATAGCGTTACGGTTTTGAAATTTTAGTTTAAAAGCCTGGTTATAGTGTTTAAGCAATCGAGAAAAACTGTAATACAGCAGCAAATCACAACAACAGTCACCACAAATGCTCTATATTGTAAGGTCGACCCTACAATAATACAGAGAAAACCCCAACAATCATATGACCCCCCATGAGCAAGCACTTAGTGACAGTGGGAAGGAAAAACTCCCTTTTAACAGGAAGAAACCTCCGGCAGAACCAGGCTCAGGGAGGGGCGGGGCCATCTACCGGGTCAAAACAGACGTAAGTCTTGTTTTCCCAGAGTGAAAGACAGACTTGCCAAAATCAGTAATGCAGTAACGCAGCCCAAAATTGCTTTCACAATGAGCAAAGAACAGCACTTGCTTATGCATCAGCGCTACATGCTCTGTTGTATATTACATAGTCAGTGCCCTGAATACCATAAATCCTCAGTGATGTGAATGTGTATAGAGGTCTGAAAAAGTCGGTTATTTCTCTTTCTAAAAGCCATATGATCAAAGCTAGGATAAGCCTCAACACAGAATGCTAATGTTCATCTGAAAATATTAAATGAAAAATATCAGGATGTTTGGTAATACCTAGCTTATATTTTCTTTCTAGTGTTGCCATTACCAATATCATCAAGCATAAAATCGCTTTAAAGATCTACAGCTGTAGAAAACAGCTTATAAGGAATCTGTCAGGGTGAATTGTTAGATGTTTGTCATTTTTATGTTTACCATTCGTACATTGTTTTAACTCTGATGAAACTCCACTGTCCTTCCCCCCAGATCCTCGAGGTTCTAGGTGGGGGGCTGTAGTCTTTTATCACAGACACATCCTTGTGCTTCTTTTGATGTAAGCTTCCTGCGTTTACGACCCTTTGGTCAGCAGGAGGTCTGACACACACACACACACACACACACACACACACACACACACACACACACACACACAGTGCCTTGTCTTTTGTAACCAAAGGGGGTTATGTGGGGAAGGTATGTGTTGTAAACTATTGTTTATTGTGTGAACGTTGTCAATAAAAGGGAGCGAGAGGGGGCCGTCGGAGAGGTCATTTGTGATGAGCTGAGATACCGACAAGGCCTCCCTTGCAAGTGAAACGATCGATCGCTGTTGCCTTGTTTTTCTTTCACGGGAATAAGTTCTGGGATCAGCGGGGTCTGACTTTAGACCCAACAGAATCAGTTACCATGGCTACTTGATCTGATCATTAGAAGTATGGCTTCCAGCTATGATGGTGTTAGATGAGAGGGCAGCTAATTTACCATCCTTAGTTAGCACGGTGCATTCACTGACCATAAGTGTGTTCATTTTAGAGATGGGTGAGAACATTGTAGGGGAGACCAGGTATGTTTATAACACTTATAGCACCTGTTACTCAATGGATTTTACACAAAATACCCACATTTGTTTACAATAAATGGCACCTATTCAAAACCCTGAAACAATGCCACAAACCTTGTGTGCCAACATTCCTTTTAAAAACCCACCCCACTACCAGGGTGGGTTGTAACATGAGGAAGAAGCAAAAACCAAAAAAGGGTTTGTATTCGTAGTTGCTCTGTCCTAGTCTCATCTGTGTGTTTTGTTAGTCCTTCAGTCCCACTGGTCATGTACCCGTGCCTGTCTGTTCTCTGTGGTTCTCTCCTTTGTCTCCCCAGTTTCTCATATCTCAAGTTCACGTCTGAGTCTCAGTGTGTGTTACTTCCTGTTTTATTTTGATAGTCTCCCGTTTCATGTGTATTATGTTTAGTTTTGCTTCCCTGGTCTCGTCAGTCTGATTCTGTTCAGCTGTGTTGTCCAGGTGTGTCCACTCTCCCCTGTTAAGTTACAGCTCGTGATGGTCAAATGAAGCTTGTATTTAAAAAAGGGTTCATTACTTGAAGCTTTTCAACATAGTCCTCTTTGGTGGCATCTGGGGGACATAAGTATGAAGAGCAGCTGGAATTAAAATTGTTCAATTCAATTCAATTCAATTCAATTTTATTTATATAGCGCCAAATCACAACATAAGTCACCTCAAGGCGCTTCATTGGTACAGAGAAAAACCCAACAATCATATGACCCCCTATGAGCAGCACTTTGGCAACAGTGGGAAGGAAAAACTCCCTTTTAACAGGAAGAAACCTCCGGCAGAACCAGGCTCAGGGAGGGGCGGGGCCATCTGCTGCGACCGGTTGGGGTGAGAGAAGGAAGACAGGATAAAGACATGCTGTGGAAGAGAGACAGAGGTTAATAACAGATATGATTCAGTGCAGAGAGGTCTGTTAACACATAGTGACTGAAGAAGAAACTCCCAGTGCATCATGGGAATCCCCCAGCAGCCTACGTCTATTGCAGCATAACTAAGGGAGGATTCAGGGCCACCTGGTCCAGCCCTAACTATATGCTTTAGCAAAAAGGAAAGTTTGAAGCCTAATCTTGAAAGTAGAGATAGTGTCTGTCTCCTGAATCCAAACTGGAAGCTGGTTCCACAGAAGAGGGGCCTGAAAACTGAAGGCTCTGCCTCCCATTCTACTTTTAAATACTCTAGGAACAACAAGTAGGCCTGCAGAGCGAGAGCGAAGTGCTCTAATAGGGTGATATGGTACTACAAGGTCATTAAGATAAGATGGGGCCTGATTATTTAAGACCTTGTATGTGAGGAGCAGGATTTTGAATTCTGGATTTAACAGGAAGCCAAAACAGGAGAAATCTGCTCTCTCTTTCTAGTCCCTGTCAGGACTCTTGCTGCAGCATTTTGGATCAGCTGAAGGCTTTTCAGGGAGTTTTTAGGACTTCCTGATAATAATGAATTACAGTCGTCCAGCCTGGAAGTAATAAATGCATGAACTAGTTTTTCAGCGTCACTCTGAGACAGGATATTTCTAACTTTAGAGATGTTGCGCAAATGGAAGAACGCAGTCTTACATATTTGTTTAATATGTGCGTTGAAGGACATGTCCTGGTCAAAAAATGTTGACAGCTTTAGTTTAATGTCATGTGATGTCGAGCTACTGTTGCAGTGCTTTAACTATGTATCTTTAGGGGGTGAAAAAATGATGTCTAATTGATTAAAAAATAATTTTGATGACTAAAGCACCCTTGTTTAAACATGGTGTGGTCTTCCTTTGCTTGTGAATTCTTGACGTTTGATATAATAATGGAACTGAAACTGTCAGAAATGAAGACAATGTTGGCGGTGATGTTGCATTATTCTTCATAATACCCTTCCTTCTCACAGATATGCCCAAGGGTCATATATCAGAATGTATTTTCTTTGTTCATGTCCTAACCCCTCCTAAATTCTGACTTCTAAATAAAGAATAAAGAAAAATAAAGAATAAATAAAGAAACCAATGGTTACCTTGGGGGAGTTTAAGTCCATCTCAAAGGTTTGAGAGAATAACTCTTTTAGTCAGTGTGATTGTTTTTAATGTCACTCTTAATGATCTGTTATTGTATATTGTTCACGTGATTGTACAGGATATTATATTTGTTTTAATTCTTGTATTTTTTACTTTTGCTGCCATGATGCCAGGTCTCTCTTGGAAATGAGATTGTTAATCTCAATGAGATTTTTCTGTCACAGTCTGCTGTGGAGTTTCAAAACCACTCCCCAAACAAACAAAGACTTCCAGTCCAAGAGTTCAAAAAGTCCATAGGTTCCACCGCGACTCCCCCGATGGCCATATAGCAGTTCCACAGGCCCACTGCGGTTTCAGCGGTGGCGGAAAAACTGTTCTGGTGACCGACCCGGCGGGCAGCAATGCTGCAGAAACAGTTCAAGTGGCCTGAAACAGGTCTGGTGGCAGCGGCGTTGCGGCTCAGGTGGCCTGCACCGTAGCAGCTCTGGAGGACAATGACGTAGCACAGCAAACGATCCATGACGTGCAGGCCGTGCTGGACGTGCAGGGTCAGACAAAGCAGGTTCAGGTGGCACAGGCATGGCAAGTGTGGACAGTTCGCTGACCCCTGGTGCACCGACCTCCGGCTCGGACTAAGAAGCCGTACGCTCAGCCTCTGGAGATGCCCTGGGGAGGATCTCCGTCTGCATGTGCTTCCCCTTATCTCATTAACTAGACTCTATTAACCTGTGTCTCTTTTTCCCGTCTTCTCTTTCTCTGATGACGTCATGTGGGTGTTTTTAAACCCTCAGTTGTCCTTAGTGCTGTGCTGTCTCATGTTTGTCTACCATTGTGTCTCCCTGGCTTGGATTTATTACACCGCAGGTTTAATCTTCTCTGAACTTGCTGCTGCCACCCAGATAAAGGTTTGCCTTTGAGTCCATTTCCTGCTTCATAGTGATGGTATGATGAGGCCCCTGTGAATGTGTTGAATCTTGTTGCTTTGCCAAAAAGTAGCTCACACGAAGTGCTGACATGCTGGTCATTTGATGTACAGCAGCCCTGCAAGGCTACTTACAGTTGATATGAGGTCCTATATAATTAAAATGTATATATAAGCATCCACTCTGAGATTGATTTAGGAAGATGTGTGAAAATGCTCCCTAACTACTGACATTTTTCGCCTTTCTGGTGGCTCCATAATGTGCTTACAATCTCCTTGCAAGCTTGTGATTCTGTCATGTTCATTTTCCAAAAGAGTAGCAAACTCAAAGTATACGTTTTGTAAATTTATTAAAGAGTTGAAGGTTCAAGTTGCAGAGCGCTGAGGCCTGATAAGGTTGGGTTGCCTTTCACTGGCCACCCTCACCAGACCAGCAAACTCATCAGCTTTGTTCCTAACCAGGGACGGTGAGCCAGGAGCCTCTCACCTCAGACCAGCTGCCATCTTTCACGCTGGAACAGGATCTGGGATTGCCTTAGCCTGAGCGACATCTAGTAATCACCTAGCTCTCCAGCTGCAACATCACTGCTGATGTTATGTAAGGTCCAGCTACCTTCCTCACTGCACTGTGGACCGAAGATTCTCCCTCCTTCTTTTGTCTCCACTGTCAGCCTCCTGCAAGTTTAAGTTCCCTACAGCCACTATAAAAGTTACTACAGGAACCTTGCCATCATGGTCGGCCCCCTGTAGGGCCACTTCACTTCCTGGCAGACAACCTGAACAGTGTTTCTTGCACCAACCTCTGCCTCTTAGCCTGGCCTGGTGGTCTTTCCCACATCCTGACCTGGACTGTTTTTGTTTTGTTGGGGCCCTTAAACTCTGTGCAGTGTGTGTGCGTGCGTGCATGCGTGTTCGATCTCGTTCTTGCACTGTGTAATGACATAGGCACCTGCATGTGTGCTCAAAGCTCTTTCCAGCGTGTTCAGAGATGGGTCACTATCACGTTACTCCTGGCTGATAAAGGTTTAAGGCCATTCGTTTTAATTTGAATGTGACTCATCCGGTGTGAGTTTTGCAGAGGCCTGAATTCACTAACTAAAGTTTTTACAGTTTTTGCCCGTTGCCTGAACACATTTTGCAAAACTTTGCTCATTGTGCCAAAACCCTAAACACAAGTAAACATGACACAACACTGGGAAATATACCATTCACATCTGCACCAAATTGAAACTCTACTCTCAAAACCTAAACTCTGCTATCAAAACCTAACATTCCTTTGTCAAAATGTAACTCTGTTGACAAAATGACACATACTTGCATCATATGCAAACACTTACAGAGCAGGAGGAACACACTAGTCTACTTTATATAAAGCACTGCAGTCTTTGATTTCCATTGTTCATTCAGAAGGCATATTTTCAGGAGACACATTTGCAAACAACCAAAAAAGCAAATAGACCTACTCAATATTGTACATTGCAGTACCATGAATTCAGATAAAGCAAAAAAAACCAAAACAAAAAAAACCCCATAATACAGTAATAGAAAAAACACTATACTGTAAACAAAAAATCATGACAATTGTGCATACGTGGGCTCATGGATCCCGCCGTCTGTTGGGGTCTGGCCACAGGACCTCATCAACATCGCAAGCAATGTCTTCTCCCGCTGGGCACCGGGGAAAATATCCTCTTCCATGTCGAAACCATCCATGGATTGCTGTCACCTGAATGTCGCCGCAGGCCTGTTCCATTGCCTGCAGAAGAGGCATGCAGGCATGTAGTTGGCGGTCATATACACGCCATCTCCAAGCCGAAAAAAATTCCTCTATAGGGTTCAAAAATGGTGAGTAAGGGGGCAAGCATACCACTTCAAGTTGACTTTGGTTGGAGAACCAGGCCTGGACCAGAGCAGCCCGATGGAAACTGACATGATCCCATATCACCACAAACCTGGGCTGATCTGCTCTGTTCTGTACAACTATATCATGGAGAGCATCTAGAAATGTGAGTATGTGTTGGCTATTGTATGGACCTAGTATTGCATGATGGTGCAGAAGCCCTCGAAGGCATATGGCGGCACATAATGTGATGTTTCCCCCGCGCTGCCCTGGGACGTGCACAATTGCCCTTTGGCCAATTACATTACGACCCCTTCATCTTGTTTTGCTCAGGTCGAATCCAGCTTCATCAATGAAAATGTATTCATGAGGCTGTGCAGCTCCATCCATGGCCAAGATTCTCTGAAAAAAAGGGGAACATATCACTGTACTACAGTGCTACACATACAGCACCCTCACCCCATCACACAGGTACCTGTGTAGCTCTCAGAATGGATCCATGTGGTACTGATATGGTACATATTCAGCTGCTACTGGACTTCACCAATACTCTATTGTAAATGTAAGGGACAGTTACACGTACCCGTACATATTCAGCTCGAAGTCCTTTGACCCTGTCACTGTTCCTCTCGAATGGGACTCCGTAGAGCTACTCCATGGTCATGCTGTGTTTACCCAAGATGCGTCTGATGGTGGTGATGCTCACATGGTCTATGTTGCTGAACACTTGCCTGTCTGCAAGTATTTTCCGTCGTAGCTGGTGGAGACGGATGGCATTGTCTGCCCTCACTAGGTCCACGACGGCGAGTTCCTGCCGTTGTGTGAACAGGCGTTGGCGTCCTCCCCCAGAAGGTCTTCGAGTCATTCTAGAGAAATACAACCACATACTGTCATCGGTTTGCTTATTTTTCTTACAGTACTTCACTGTATATACTGTATCATCCACTGTACAACACTGTACTTCAATATAAGTAATCATGCTATGTTTCACAGAAACTACCACTTTGGCTGCAAAAGGAGCATTAGCACCCTGCAATACCCTGTACACTTGATATGGTAACTGTAGAACAGTACTATGAAAACCATCTGAGTAGAGTAGAAGGCAGTGAGATGAAGACAGACCTGTTTTCTAGTCGGAATTTTCTTATTACAGATGCCACTGTGAAGCGGCTTAGATGTGGGTGGACTCTCTGCCCAGCTTCCCTCATAGTCAGGCCGTGGTTGATGACATGGTCCACCAAAGTTGCTCTTATATCATCAGAAATATGGGTCCGTGCATGGCCTCTTTGACCTCCTCCTCCTCTTCCTCTTGCTCTCCCTCCATCCATGCTTGCAAAGTTCTTGAATTGGCTAAACTGAGGGCTTTTTGTGGCTGGCTAATTGGTGTTCAGTTTTGCAAGTAAGTGCCTTCAGGTGTATATTTGAGTGGTTGCAATTACCCGATGTGTTTTGTATTTTGGATACATGTGTTTTCCAAATGGCACCCTGAAATTTCATTTTTGAACGAAGTGTCTTATGTATGAAATAGAGTGTAGCATGCAGGACCATGTGTGTTGCATAAAGGAGTAAGTGTGTTGCATAATTGCAACCAGAGTGCAAAGCAGCACTTTTGTTTAAGGTATGGGTACATGTGTTTGGGGTATGGTAACAAAAGCTTCAAGTTGTGTTACTTTAGTCTAAGCATGGGTTTATAGTGTTCAAGCAACGAGCAAAAACTGTAACAAGTCAAGTGGCTTTATTGTCATTTCAACCATGTGCAGTGGTACAGTACACAGTGAACAACGCTCCTCCAAGACCATGGTGCTACGTATAACAGACAATCAACACAGGACTGCATGAAACGCAAGTGTGCAAAAATTGCACAAAAAACCCTAAAAACAAAAACAGTGCAACACAAAGACAGAACAGAATGATACAGACACAACAGTGGGGTGGCAAAAGACTGAGCATTGTGCAAAAAGTGTGTGTGTGTGTGTGTGTGTGTGTGTGTGTGTGTGTGTGTGTGTGTGTGTGTGTGTGTGTGTGTGTGTGTGTGTGTGTGTGTGTGCGTGTGCTATTGTGTGCAGATAAGTGCTTGAGGCAGTGACATGTATGAAGGTCCAGTCACTGAGTGTTCAGGAGTCTGACAGCTGGGGGAAGAAGCTGTTCTGTAGTCTGGCAGTGAGGGCCCGGATGCTCTGGTGCGTCTTTCCAGATGGCAGCAGGTGAAGAGTGTGTGTGAGGGGTGTGTGGGGTCCTCCATGATGCTGGTGGCTTTGCGGGTACGATAGGTGTCTGTGATGGAGGGAAGAGAGGCTCCAATGATCTTCTCAGCTCACTATCCGTCGTAGGCTATTGCAATTCGATACCGTGCAGAATTTCTGCTGTTCCCTTCAATTTCAGCCCTCACCATCACCTTGGGGTTAAAGTCCCTCTGTATCTCCTTGTCAGAGCAACTTCCTGTCTGTATCACTGAACTAGATTTTTCCTTTTAATTCTATACTGTAAATTGCGCTGGTCTGTAACACAAACTTGAAACAACTGCACATTCTAATTTCCAACTCATCACACGCCCTCAAAGAAAGCATAACACAGAAGATCACAATAGACACCATAAGTTGTTTGCACAAGCAGGCCTCTAGGACATAGTTGTGTGTGGGTTTTATGAACACTGAACACTTTTGCAGAACACTGAGGAAAAGTTTACACAAGTTTATTTACAAGTTTCTTTGAATGCAGAGAAAAACCCTGAAATGCAATGGAGTCTGAAAATGGGCAGAGCGGTTGTAGGCAAGTCCATGGTCTGCACTGAGACAAGGGTTAGAGCCAAAAACAAAACTTGGGGTTAGCATCTTGCATAAGGATATTTGGCATGCAGCCTGGAGCAGATGGGGCTCAAACCACCAAGCCTTCGATTAGCTGGTGACCTGCGCTAGCTCCGGACCTACAACCACCCAAGCATAAAAAAGGTGCTACTATAAAAGGACTTTGAATGGGTAGCGGAGGTATGTTTGATAAAACACTGAGTAGAAAAGCACTATATAAGAACCACTCTGCTCTAAAGCAGTCCTCTAATCTGCACATAACTTCAGTGGAGCTGTGAAATAGTGGCAAAGTCAGTGGATTCCCAGATAGTTTCCCATCCTTTATCTAATCAAATGTCTTCATTCTGATCATGCCGCACACAGTCTGGAATAAAAGAAGGAAAAAAGGAGGCTGAATCCTAATAGCTGTTGCCCTGCTTTGCATTGCTAATGTGGTCAGAAAACTTTCAAACGAGGAAATAACTAAATGTGCAAATCAGGAAATATGGATTATGTTTGATTAAAATTTATGTTATCTTGTTATCTTGTTTCATTCTATGCTTTTCCAATAGCTCTGATATGCAGAGTTGTCCTGATTAATCTAATGGAGCTAGTGCCCCACTGGAGAAGAGTTATGTCAGTGTGAAATGTTATATTTGTATAACAGGCAGAAGTTCAAAGCAAGCACAGCCGTTACACCTCAAGCTACATTTAAATGATTAACTTTCATGTAGTGACAACGTCCAGCCAGCACTGAAGTTCTCTGCCAGCTCAGACTGTAGGAGTTAAACTGAAGCTTGCTGGCAGCTGTCTCTCAATAGAGTATTTTAAGACTATGTCAGAGGTGCTCGTGTCTCAAGGTTCCTGTTTGCCTCCTGACAAATAAGCCTTCCTGCATATTTACTATGATTATTTAATGGATTTTGTTGAAGGATAATATTAGATTAGAATCAGCTAATGTCTATGCACAGCGTTAACTCTTACATACTGATCGGGTAAAAATTGGCCTGTTTTGTCATTTGACAGCAGGAAAAACACAATAAAATGTTACATTTTTGTGCAGGCTGTTACAGGCAAATTTGACACACACCTGGCTCATAAGAGTGTGTGTGTGTGTGTGTGTGTGTGTGTGTGTGTGTGTGTGTGTGTGTGTGTGTGTGTGTGTGTGTGTGTGTGTGTGTGTGTGTGTGTGTGCCACATGTGCAAGCCCCACACACCCAAGGTTTCTTATCACTGCTTGCACAGTCTAGGTTTGGGTTCAAGATGTTAATGTGGAATTAATATTGAATAACTCACAACTGTGAACCATAGAACTTTGGTCAGCTTTGTTGTTTTTAAAGTTATATATAAATAAAGTTGGATTGGAACTGTTCCAGAATTTTCTTACCATTTCACTTTCAATAAAATATATTGAAATGGTTTTGGCTGTCATGTCATAGGTTTAGCCCAGGGTTGTAGAACCTGAAAAATACACTATTCAATTGAAAAATTGCATGTGGCATCTTGGTTAGGTTTTTTGTTGCTAAGGCAACAGCAGCATCACATTAGTATTAACTCTTTAAGTTTCTACACGGCCTCTGATAGAATGAAACATGTTTTGTTTGTTTTGATGATGCTGGCAGAGAGTGTTGTCCAAACCATGCTTTTATAGTCCTGCAAATGTGTCTGTCTCCATATGTGTTTACATCCTATCAGCAAAGGGATCGGAGTGTTTACCCACCGCAAAAGTGCTCCCATGCAGTCTTCTAAAATTCCAGCTGCATGTCACTAGACGTATGTGTTGGTCAAATGCTGCTTGGTTGACAAGTGGCTGGAATAAGGAAAGATGGAACAATGGAGTTCTCTATCACATAGAGACTCTCTCTCCACTCGGTTACATGTTCCACAGGGAATGATCCCCCTTTGTCAGGGCGTGTGGATACTTCTTTAAGACACTTGCCCGGTTACACCACACAGCTTATCTATAACAGCTGTGCAGATGTGAAATCAATGTTGGTTTGATCGACATGTACTGTTGGGTGTCATGGTCCGGGTGAGTGCAGGGTTTTTCCACTCCACTGGGCTCCACCTTCAGGCAGAGACTCCAATCAGCTTCCACACCTGGTTCCAATCAAGTCACCAGCATATAAGACCAGCATTCACAACAGACCTCTGCCAGATCTTCTGCTAACTCACGTTAGTGCTAGGCCACCAAGCCCTTGTGAGAGCCCTTAACTACTGCTTTTCTCCTCACCGTGTTTTCTTTGTCATAGGACCCACCTGGCAGTCTCCGCCTGGACGCTGGTTCTGTCATCTGGTTGCTTCCTTTCCATCATTGGACTCCACCTGCCTGCCTTCCTGCCAAGTCCCTCACTCCAAGTATATTCTGGATCCTCTCTGGACACTCCTCACCCGGAACCCCTTGGACACCCCATCCTCACATGACACTTTAACCTGCAACGCGTAAGCCCTAACCACCATAGTCTAATCCTTCAGCTGTGATTCCCTAGACTGCCACTGACTACTTGTCTCCTCTCATTATAGTGACTGCGTACCTCCATCCAAGCCGCTGCCCCTTTTTCCATTCCCAGGATCCATCCATGAAATCTTGCACCTAGTCATAGCACTCAGAGTTTCATGTTCATAGTTTGGCCTCACAGTTCTCAGTTCATAGCTTCCACAGTTCATAGCATTCTCCGTTCATAGCATTCATAGTTTCCTGCTTTGTAAGTTAACTAGGCACTGTAAATAAAGCACTGTGTTCACGCCCGTTATGCCTCCCTCTGTGTCTGCATTTGAGTCCACACCCACAGCCTGGCCCTCTCGGCCCTAACAGTTGGGTACCGTGTGTCAGTGTGTGTCCGTTACCTTCAGCATCCTCCTTTGACCTGTTCAGGGAAGCTGATGTGAAATGGCTGTCTCTCAAAGCTGCCTTTTTGGTAGTCATAACATCCACCAGGAGGATTAGCGAGCTCCATGCTCTAGCCAACCCTGCATTCCTGCCAAAGGTCCTGTTTGAATACACCTCCCACTAGGGGCTTGGACCAGGAGGCAGCTCAGCACCAGGTTGGTGTCTGGGCCATGGCAGAGTATGTGAGGCATACTCAGCCTTTTTAGGCAAACAGACCAGGTATTTGTCAGTTTTCACCCTGCGATCCTGGGCAGACCCCTGTCTAAGTCCAGACTATCCTGTTTCGTTGTGGAGACATTTTACCAGGCATACGCCTACTCCGGTGTCCCCCTCCCTTCCAGAGTATGGGCCCACTCGACCTGAGGGATGGCCACCTCATGGGCCTTATGAAGAGGTGGTTCCCTCTTTAGACAACCGGATGGCTGAGTCCACATTTGCCAGGTTCTGCCATCAGAATGGGGCAGCCAGACCCTCCTTCAGGGAGCAGGTGCTGAGTGCTCTTTAGCGGTTGCCTGCTATGTGTCCACAGTTAGCCTAGCATCATAGTGGCGTGTTCAGTTGCAGTGTTCTCTACATCTTACGGGACCCTCTGGGGCCAGTCTTGTGTCTTGCAGATTGATAGCCCCTCCACTCCCTGGTTCGACCTTCATGTTTTATAGATGCACGGGGTGTGATGGGGCAAGCTGTAGTGTTTTAAAGAAGTATCCGCACACCCTGACAAAAGGGGATCATACCTGTACATGTGGAATATATCATGGAGCGGAGAGAGAGTCTCTCACTCAGAGAACCAAGGTTACAATGTAGCCATACATTCACTGAGAATAGGAAAAGCGGGGTGGGTGGACACTTCTTATTGTTTTAAAGTTTTTATTCAGCTCTTTTTAAGTAAAAACATTGCTCTTCTCCAGAGTTAGCCGATGAACAAACAAGAGCACAAGCAAAGGTTGTACTGATCGCAGCACACATTTTTCACACTGCAGATTGACTTCACCCTATTCCTGCTCAAGCAAAAAGCAAGCATAACACAGGAGTCCAAAATATCCCATAGTTGTTCAGCTGGTGTGACATCTGGTGACTGTGAAGAGCCTTGGATTATATTCATCTCCACCAAAACCTTCAGTGGTCACTGATGCTCTAGATCAGGGGTGTCGAACTCCAGTCCTCAAGGGCTGGTGTCCAGAGGCTACGTCCACACGTACACGGGTATTTTTGAAAACGGAGATTTTCCGTTTTTGTTTTTGCACATGTGCACACGTGCAGTTTTGAAAAAATATTTCCATCCACATGTAAATGCTAAAAACGAAATGTTGGCCAATCAGAAGTCTAGAAGCCTGGGAGGGAAAGACTAAACAGGGTTTTGTACCCTCACAAAACCGAAAAGTTTTTGTTTTCCTGAAAAGGCAGATAATTTTGTGTTACTTTTCAGGTGCCTTCAACATTTCAAATGTTAATAACTAAAGACAGTATTTTGGTTGGTGTAGACTCACAACTAGGAATAAACAAAATGCATACAGCACACATAAATGTACTTTTTTTTAAAAACTAAATTTATTCAAAGCGACGTTGGGATTTGTGTTGTGACAGCGACTGTGTTGAAAGGTCACCAACATGTAGCCACACATCTGAAAGCATATTGATTTGCTCTCCTGATATTTAGACTGCGGTATTGATATTTTAACCTTTGCCTATAAGCCACGTCCGAAGTTCACTCAGACGCCTCTGTCTTTCTAAACGGAGGGACAGTAACTGCGCATGTATATGTGTGTAAAAACTGCAGATAGTCAGATTAACAGTAACAGTATTTTGTCTCTATAAATTCATCTCATGTAAACAATAACATAGCGCACAGCGTCACGCCAAAAAAGGCGCACACCTTTGACGTTCCATGACAAACGGAGTTTTCCTCGTCCGCACGTAAACGCAAAAATGGAGTTTTCGAAAATCAGGAGTTTTTAAAAATCTCCATTTTCAGTGATTGAAAACACAGTTTACGTGTGGATGAAAGGTGCAAACGCATAGAAAAATCTGCGTTTTCAAAAATACCCGTGTACGTGTGGACGTTCCTTGGTAATGAACTAATCGTGTGATTCAGGTGTGTTGACCCAGGGTGAGATCTAAAACCTGCAGGACACCGGCCTTCGAGGCCTGGGGTTCGACACCCCTGGTCTATGCTGATCTACTGATCTATGCTCCTGTGACATCTCAATTTCCCTCTGGGATTAATAAAGTCTCTCTGATTCTGAAGTTTGAATATAGCTGAGCTTTTGCTGGCAAAAGTTGAGGTTTGGAAAGAGAAAATCTGACAGGCCGGATGTGGTTGGCAGGAAGACGAATGGGGCTGGACAAGGTCAACACGTTAACGAGCTAACTGCGCTAACGCACTAGTTCCCACCCATGTAACTGAGCATTGCGTGGCACATCCAACATACTGTTTTACTTTAGTCCATGACACGTTTACCTTCAGGGTCATAAGTCACATGAAGACCAAAATAGTTCCAAACGCCAGATCTGAATGAGGGTGGGGGAGGTTCAATTTGCCATGTTGCAACCAGAGCTTAACTTCTGTCTGGCTAGCTTGCCCTGCGCTCAGTGAATCTGCGTTCGACTACTCCGCCTAGGCTGCACTGTCGAGCGCAGATCCACTGAGCGCTCAACACAGACAGCATCGTCAGAAGGAAAGTTGATAACATAAATTAAAAATTCTGTATTGTTCGATACGTATGTGTACCGAACCGAAAGCACTGTATCGAACAGTTCAATATCGATACGAATATCGTTGCACCCCTAGTTAATACTGTCCATATGTATATAGTGCTGCAGAACTGTGGATAACATAACAAACGTCATGTTTGGGGGTCCTAAAGGCACTGCACATCACCCCCAAAACACCAACAACGGTGAAGTTTGGATCATCATAGTGTGGGGCTGTTTTTCAGAATATGGCACTGGCACACTTCATATAACTATAGCAGGGATAAATGGAAAAATGTACCAAGACATTCTTGCTAAAAATATGCTGCCATCTACCAGGACCATGAAATGAACGTGAACGTTTCAGGAAGACAACGATTCCAAGCACACTGCCAAGGAAACTCTCAATTGGTTTCAGAGAAAAAAATAAAGCCTCTAGAATGGCCCAGCCAGTCACCTGACCTGAATCCAAGCCCTTGAGCCCTTGAGTAAGTCAGAGTCAGAGTTGTGGTTCCACAAGTGCTTAGAGGGCAGTTGTACTGAGATTTTTCTCCTTCCTTTTCTTTTAAAATACACCTCAAACTTCTGTGCTGCTGTATCTTTATAGTGTGGCTAGTATATGTTGATAACCTTCGGAACTATTGTGAGGCTCCATGCTACAGATTTGATCAATCAAATAATTGACTGTTATTTCCTCAGAATTCTGGAGAAAAAAAAAAGATGTCCCCACTTTTTCTTTTTCCAGCGGCCAATCATCTTTTGTACCATGCTCCGCCACTGCTGGAGGGGAAAAATGACCTATTGGAGTGAATGGAGATGCAGCAACTCTCCCATTCAACGGCTCTGGAAAGATCTAAAGCTCAGAGTTCACTGAACCTTTGGGAGTAGAAGACTGATTGTGTGGCCAAAGTCACGCCTGAGCAATGGGACTAGCTTCTCCATACAGGAGGCGCCTTGAAGCTGTCATCACCAAAAAAGGCTTTGGTACAAAGTATTAAATGAATCTCACTAAGTGTGTGCAATAATCTTTTTCCTGTGTCGTATTTTCATTTTTACACATAACTTCATTGTGGACATCTATGGTTGGATTTCTTTGTACGTGTGGATTTGATTGGTTATTACTGGCATCTGGTGAAAAGTTCATGCCAACACCTTTACAAAAATATTTACTTAGCGAATGTGGTGATGTGTTCAATACTAATCTTACCTGCTGGGGCTTAATTAATGGATGTGTGCACGTGAGTTAACTGGAGGAACCACATTAGCCAGTATGATGCCAATTTAGCATTGGCGCCTTCTGAAAACATTTCAACACGTTTGAGAACTTGTTATTATAGAGCATTAACATCTGGGTTATTTTGTTTTTTGTTGTATTTTTGGGGTATTAGCAATTGGAGGGAAAAAATCAATTTAATCCACATTGAAGTACAGTTTCACCATCTCATCATCTTAGTGTTAAACTGACACTGGAAGTGTCAGTTTAGTTACAAGTAAGTTATTTACTTGGGCAGCACAGTGGTGCAGTGGTTTGCACTGTTGCCTCACAAGAAGGGCCTGAGTTCAATTCCACCATCAAGCCAGGGATTTTCTGTGTGGAGTTTGCATGTTCTCCTTGTGTTTGCATGGTCTTCTCTCCGGGGAATCTGGTTTCCTCCCACAATCCGGTAAGGATACCGGATACCATACCATCCAATATGGTATGGTATGGTATCCAAAGAAGCACAGTTAGTGGGGTTAGGTTAAATTGCCCATAAGTGTGAGCATGAATCTCAGTGTGTTAGCTCTGCGACAGGCTGGTGACCTGTCCATGGTATACCCTGCCTCTTGCCCTAAGACAGCTGGGACAGGCTCCAGCCCCCTGAGACCCTGAATTGGATAAGAGGAGGAGAATGGATGGAGTGGATCTTTTAGCACATGAACACAGTGGGATAATAAGAAAGATAAGACCAACTGAAGCTTTGTTCAGAAGCTTGGGCACAAGGAAAAAAACATATAGACTTTGGTGAGTTGGTTGAATTTGTACAAAATGAAATGCCTGGTAATGGACAAGGACATGGATGGTTACACTCTCGTGCAATAAACAGGATATATGTATCACAAAACACGATAAGATGGCCGATCAGTTTGTTTTACTAACTCATCTACACAAGACGCAGCAGCCGTGGCAGTTTGTCCTGCAACAACAACTGTAATCTCCACACTTTGACTTTCTTATGGAAATAGTATTTCACTTTTTTCGTTGTTTTTTTAATTATTGTAAGTAGTACTTACAGTTTTTTTACAGACGCTAGGACACATTTCTCAATACTTAGGTCACGTTTGCAAAACTCCTCACACAGTGAGCACAACAGAAGTCTATGTGGGCTAAACTGAGGACCAGTTATCATTGTTTTGGCACAAAATGCATTCAATGACTACATCTCTCAAATTTCATGAATCATCTTCTCACTCAGACACAACAACTGCCAAAAATCTTTGTACGTACAGGACATTTTGCATGTGCTTACATACTGTTTTCAAAACTGTTAAACTTATGGCCAAAACAATAACACAATGCAAAACTTGAAAAGAGCAAAATGCAACAGCAATATTTTATTGAAACATATTTTAAATCTAAAAATGCAGTTTAACCAGCCACAGCTGATTCTCATTGTAGATGAACATCTGCACAGGTGTTACTCCTTCAATTTTTCAACTCCTTCAATTCTGGCAGCCAGAAGATTCTTTCCTAGGTGTGTTGCCCTAGATGACATAAGATGTGATGTGGATGAGAACCTGTGGCCAAATGGAGGAGACCGAGTAGATTAGCATTACTATTGTATGTGTATCAGTGGATGGTGTGTATACAAATTCTTGTATTTTGGGATTACTTAGTGCAAAAAAATAAA